>NC_084912.1:9579363-9898636 GCF_949316345.1 Pungitius pungitius | reverse complement strand
CTAGCACTGATAGCGCAGAAAGCCAGGGTCAATATTCAGTTTCTGATAATAACTTCAAATCTGACAGCTCACCTATAGATAAAGATTTTTTCATCGCTCAAGTGGGAGTCAGGGAGAGTGAATCACACATTCTGTCATCCCAAAGCGGCTCTGAGGGACGCTCAGCAGAGATCGGCCCGTGTGCACTTCTGTCACCTTTGGACGGCGAGCCGACTCGGAGCGTAGATCACGTACCACCCAGAGATCTGCTGGGACGTGCAGTCACCTCAGAGTCCGGGGGAAACAATGACACCACTGAGGATGGCAGCAGAATGACGTTACCTCAGCAGGCAGCACTTCATTCAGAGAGTGAGGTCAGTGTTGGACCCGAGCCCCGCTGCTCTCAAAATGGTCGCAGGAGCCTCTTTGTTTATGATGAAGCCGTCTCGGCCAATGCCGGTCTCAGAGGTGGAGATGAAGAGTGCCGCACTGAAAGCACCAGCAGAATTTCTCTCGAAAGAATATTGTCTGGCAAGGATTCCCAGCCCAGTGCTGCAGAGGATGTGGCGTCCTGCACAGACGGCCTTTCCTCAGAGAGGCGGCGCGCGGACAGCTTCACACTCCCCACCGACACGGAGCAGATCTCCGTCTACAGACATGAACGGGCGGCAAGAGGTGAAGAAAATATTGGCGACAATGTTTCTGCGTCAGAAATGACCTCGGGACAGTCCGAAGCTATTCTGGGAGCGGGTTTAGGATCTCGTATTGTACAGGAGGAAAAACGGTTAGCTGTGTTTGCTCCTGAGCATCTCCAGGTAAAAAATACAAATTTCCTGTCAGAGAGCTGCGTTGCGTCCGATGCTTCCTCATCAGCGTTTTCTAATGATGTGCGGAGCCATGTGGACAAAGCGGAGGGGATTACAAAAGGGACTGATGTCGGAGATTTGCAAAAGGCACCGTTTCGAGACACCGAAAGCTCTATCGCAGTATTTTCGAACGCTCCACACCCTTTAGACGAAGGTCGCCTTCAGGAGAATGACAGGCCTCGTGCACTTTTAGGCAGCAGTAACCCGGACCTGAAGCAAAATGCCCTTAGTTCAAACAACAAAGACAGTGGAAACTCGCTACTCATAATGCAGGAAGAGGAAGTCACCAAAAAGACGGAGCAGTCCGACGCACCAAACATCCAGCTGCATCTGCTGCAGGTTCTTCAGACCGTTTCCTCAAGTCAAGACCTTTCAATGCTCCAGGAGGTGGTGGACACTTTGAACAGTGCCCTGGGAGGAGACTCTCTCGGAGGGGACGCCATGGGGGCAGACTCTCAGGAGGAGCGGTGGCACACACTGGAGAGCATCAAGGAGGAGAGCTCAGAGGGAGAAGACGACTCGGGCCTCTGTCGCTCTGCTGCAGACAGTCAGCCGCCGTCGCCTCGGTCGTCGGGCAGCTCAGATGTCTGCAAAGTTGAGGAGGTCAAAAATAAGGTACATGTCGAGTTATTTCACTGCTAAGCTAAACCTCTCCCTTCGAAGTGACATCGGCTACTCATGTTTTTCCCTCCCCCACAGCTGTTCTCTATCCAGGATTTTTTGGAGTGTGTAGGGAGACTGCAGGATCATGCAGATGTTTTAGAAGATGTCAGAAAAGACCTTCTAATCCAGGCACCCATTGGCAACAACATGGAAGAACTGCAGATTCAAAAGGAGGATTTTCAGGTCAATATTTATAATATATTATATATTCTCAACGTTTATCGTATGTTTAGACAGGTATGAATCAGTTCCTAACAAACTGTGCTTTTATTATCCAGTCTCTGGAGTCCCAATTCACTCGAGTGGCGGATGTTTTGACAGCGGACATGGAGAAAGCCCGATACCTCTTAAATTCTGCTGATGAGGACATTCCCACACAGATCCACCACGATTTGTCCTCGACATATCTGGATTTAGAGACCGATTTTACTGCTGTTTCCCAAGTGTTTGCAGAAAGGAGTAGCTCCCTAATTAAAGCAATGGAAACTGGAAAGGTCAGTGCTCATTGCAAGTCATTCAAAATATGTAATACTTGCATCAGCAATTTAAATGTGATTTCTGTTTGTAGATTAATTTAGAGTCAACGTACCAAAAACATCTGAGTGACCTTGATGAACTGGCGGGCCTCGTCCAGAACAACCCAGGAATGTGTGACGTGGATTTAAAACCATGTGATGTGGACACACTGAAACATTTCATTCAGCAGAACAGGGTATCTTTAAATACACTCGTTGGATAAATAAACATCCCATTCCTAGATCGCCTTCAGAACCTTACCCTGCACATTTCCATCTTTTCCTCCAGGACTCAGAGAGCCACCTGCTTACAGAAGCCAGGGTCAAGTTAGAGGATGTCACGTTCGATATCCAATGCTTTATTTCGGAGCACGCTCAGTTTCTGAGTCCAGCTCAGAGCAGCTACCTCCTCAAGTTCCTGAGCACAACTCAGCGAGCGTTTAGGAGCCAGACAGAGAGGCTTGTCACTCAGAGGAGTGCCTTGGATAATCTCCTGGACACTAAGGAGAGGGAGAGCCAGGAGAAGGTCTGCCTGGGGAAAAAAGATCACATATTTCTAAACATTACATGTTTGGTTTGTTGAATGCAAATTGAAGCTGATAATGAATGCTAATAGTGCATGTAAAGTAGGCTGTGTAAGCTGTGTTACTCGTCAGTATTGGAACTATCATTTATTGATAAGAATAAAACGTAAATCCACTTAAACGAAACACATGCAATAAAACAAATTCTATTCAGCTAATATTGAATATTAATGTGGATTTTTGTGGATTTAGATTCAAATAACAGACCTTTTTTATAAGTAATGAATATTTAAAAGTATCCCAGCGTTTCTAGTTTTGACCGTTTCACCATCTCAATATGTTCAAATGTTTTATATATATATATATATATATATATATATATATATACATATATAAGTGAATATTGGGCATTTGCTTCCAAGGGGGTTCTGCTGTGAATGCTTTCATTGTTCAGGAAAAATAACAGCTTTGCATGCTTGATCGGTCTTGCAGACTAACTCTTTGTGATGGTTATATCCTACAGGCCTTCAAGACCCTACTGAACATTTAACAATGGACAAAATGCACCATGTCTTTTGGAACACGTTCGCCCACAACAGGCAGAATAACATGCACAGCATAATGTGCTTGTTACCATCTCAAGACCAAAGCGGCGAATGACGAAATAGCATGTTTACAGCATACTGGGTTTATACACTGGTGTTGTGAAGGGAAATGTATACTAAAGCAGTCTTTGGGTTGTTTGTCAACCCTTGTTTTGTGGTTTGTGTTCCCAAATATTGATTTGGACCGTAGAAATAAGCCTGGACACTGTTGTAGGATTTCTGGGTTTTGTCAATTGTAGATGTGAATGTGTTTAGTCGCAGCCTTTTGGGATATTTACCTGTGTATTTATTCTTGTTTGACAGTCTTTGTTGGAGAAACACAAGGACTTTGCTGAGAAGTTGGAGGAAGTGTGTGATAATCTCACCCTGACAGAAAACCAGCTGATTGGTCATCAGCAACAGGCAGGAAATGCTGAGTGTGTCACAGACCTTCAGCAGTACCAACAGGAACACCAGGTGTGAAATACATTTTCTTTTTGCTTTCAAGAAGCATGGTATGTGTCCCAGTTTTCATCAGTTTTTAATTTGATCACTCTATTCTTGCTCCTCCTTATCTCAAGGCTCTGCAAAAGGACGTGTTGACAAATGCCAGCGCCTTGAACGACGTCATCACCGGTACGAAAAGGTTTCTGGAGGAAAACCGGAGCAAGCTGACGCCCGATCAAATTGCCATCATCGAGGGCAAGTTGGAGGAGGCCAAAGCCAAAGCCAAAGTCATTAACCAGCGGGCCGAGGAGTCCAGGAAGGATTTGGAGAAGGTTGTTACCACAGCAATCAAACAGGAGAGCGAAAAGGTCCGAGTTGTTTCTAAAAACTATGTAATGCATCATATCTTAGATTGTTATTTCAGTTATATTATCATAACGCCAAACTTAAAGCCAATGTTTTGTATTTATTTTTCACATTTCAGTACGTTATTCATCTGTATTTTCAGGCAGCAGCTGTTGAGCGGCTTGAAGAAAGTAAGAACAAAATCGAGGGTCTCCTTGACTGGATATCCAACATAGGAAATGAAAACAAGAGTGGTCTGGATCAAACTGACCATATAAGTAAGGAGAATGGAAACCTTCCAGAAGAAACCTCAGCCACTGGACTGATTGGAGCGGATGACGATGCCAATGGAAACGCTGTACGGGCCATTGAAAATGATTTTGGCAGAGAAACCAGCGGGAAAAACGACACCTCCCTGCAGCTCGATAAGCAGTATGACAGGGTCAAGGTATAGTCGTTTTGTTGCATAAACGTAGAGGGACAATTGTTGCTCTGCACTCAGTACTTTCATCTAGGTTTTTTTAGCATTACATTACATATGCAAATGTGAAGTTTAATGTCAGTGGCAAAGAAAGGCAGAAGTAACAATAAACTGAAAATGTTATTTATATCAACTGTTATATCTGTTAAACTGATTTCCAACAAATATAACTGCTGTAAAACTGTATTTAATAAGAAAAGTAGAGTTTAACAGTATTCAACAGACTAACAGGAAAACTTAATACTGTAAACCAGCCTTTTAATACAGTAAAGACCGTGTGAAAAACAATTGAAAACATTATTTTACATAATCGTACATAAAAATGTAAATACAGATTATAATTACAGTCCTATATGTATTGGTTTTGCATTCTGAGGTCTGTATTATTCGCACAGGCCCATCACCAGGAGATCCTGTCCCAGCAGCAGGATCTGATTATGGCCACCCAGTCAGCTCAGGCTCTGCTCGACAAGCAGGCAAACGTCCTGTCACCGGAGGAGAAGGAGAAACTGCAGAAGAACATCCAGGAGCTGAAAGGACGCTACGAGGCCTCCCTGACGCAGGCCGAACAGCAGATGAAGCAGGTGCAGTGTGTCCAGGAGGAGCTGAAGAAGTTCCAGGGTGACTGTGAGGAGTTTGATGGCTGGTTGGACCAGGCTGAGGTCCAGATTGAGCAGCTGGGCGCCGCCGCCAGCTCCCTCAATATCTTCACTGACAAACTCCAGCGACAGAAAAGCTTCTCGGAAGATGTGATTTCCCACAAAGGGGACCTTCGCTTCATCACCATGTCTGGACAGAAAGTGCTGGACGTGGCCAACGCCTGTGGATCGGCTGACTCTGCGACGACGGACGCTCTGTTGGATGTTGATACCTCAGGAGCCTGCTCTGCTGTGAAGGCCAGGCTGGATTCAGCAGCCTGCAGATACAAAACACTACATTCACAGGTATTTAGTCACCAGCTGACCAGATGGATCTGGAGAATTGCAATTACTCTTTCTTGCCACTAGGGGGAAGCATTTGTCTTCTTTGAACACCGCTGTCTTCTGGGATAATTTCAGTATATGAGAAAGTGACTGTTTTCTATTTATTAGTGACTGTTGTCTTCGTATATTGAGCACTTCTACTTAATTATCTCTTATCTGATGCATTATTGTTTTTCCTTTTCCTTTGTTTCAGTGCAATCAGCTCGGCAACAACCTGAAAGATGTGGTTGATAAATACAAAAAATATGACGACTCGAGCGCTGGTCTATTGAAGTGGCTCAACAGCTCCGAGGAGGAGGCGAGAAGTCAGCAATCCGAGGCCATAGCAGCTGACCCCAAAACCCTGCAGAAACAGCTGGAGGAGACCAAGGCAAGAACAACTGCAAACCACGACTGTAGATCTTCGGCCTCACCCTGATATCAAGTGTTCAGACGTTTCTCAGATGGCGCTCTACTTTATCTGGATGTACATTTTCCTCATTTTTCTGTGAGGCCTCTCAAATTTTTGAACCAGTTACAATGACCTTTACAATGACCTTTTGATTATAATTCGGTCTTTACGGTTAAAGTTAAAAAAGACTGGTGTTTGATTAGTAAATCCCTGAGGCAGACATCTTAAAAATAACATATAAAAGCAACTTTATTTAGCCAGCGGTTTGATCACAAATATTCATCAAAGTGACGTGAACTTGAATGGATGTTATGGAGGTCATGAGTAATCGAATGATATAATTAAGACAAGCTTTATTAAAGCAGTAACACACGCATAACTTGGGAGCATTGACGGGGTTATGAGGTCATGGCACGATAGACCTGTCTTACCATATACAGTGTTTCCACTGAGTGAACTACAACACAGTTATTTTTAGCGCTGTGTTCAAATTTAAACCCACATGGCATTAGTTTAACTCTGGTTATGTGAAGCCCACAGGAGGATAAGAAACGATGCAGGCTTCTTTTTTCAAAGCTTCTGGGAGTTTGCTTGAACATTTCTCTGTAGGGAGGTAGTGACTTACAGCGAGGACATGCCAAGATAAGAGGCGCCTGTCGGCCTACGAAAAGAAAAGTATTTTGGCTTTGGTTACAAATCACTGCAAATAATCCTCTGCCTTTCTCCAAGGGAAGGAGTCTAGGCAAATGCATTGAAACATATCCGTGGAATCACTATAATTGTCCTTTTTACAGTAGATATTATCCAGACATCACTTTTTATATCTTCAATCCACCACACAAGTGAGATACATAATCTGCACAGTATGAATGTAGACAGTGGACATCTATGTAAGTGGATATTGTTAAATGTTTCTGTTCCTTTTGGATCCACAGGCCCTGCAAGGTCAGATGACAGGACATCAGACTGCCATTGACTCACTTCGCAAAGCAGCCGAGTCTTTGTTAACATCTGAAGGAGACCTGCTGAGCAACTCAGACGACATCCAGGAGACAGTAGGTGAGAGATAATATCAAAGAAGGGATTAGGTTTGGCTTTGGAATGTTCCAACATACAGTTTAAAGTTTATACACTATGAGTTGTCAACATGAGCTGGTTTGTTTACCTTCGCCGTAGATGACATAGTTGAGCGCTACGAAAACCTGTCCAAGTCTGTGAGTGATCGAAATGAGAAACTGCAGATCACGCTCACTCGTTCCATGAGCGTCCAGGATGGTCTGGATGAGATGATGGGATGGATGGAAGGAGTGGAGGCCAGTGTGAAAGACAAAGGGCAGATCCCCCTGGACTCTGCATCCATTGGAGATATCCTCAGCAAAGAAGTGGTATGCACCATCTCATTATTCTAGCCGTCCTATAACCAGAAACTCTATCGTCAGATGCTGTATGGGGCTGATTTGTGTCTTTGACTCGCTCCGTATTAACAATGTTCAGTCATTAAAACTGTTTTCCTCCCGATTAAGGCATTGGAGCAGGACATAGCAAGTCGCCAGAGCAGCATCACAGCAATGAAAGCCAAGGTGGAGAAGTTTGTGGAGACGGCAGATCCTTCTGCCGCTGCCCTTCTGCAGACCAAGATGGATGCTCTCTCTCAGCGCTTCTTTGATTCTTGTAACAAGCACAAGGAAAAAGTGTGCCAGTTGGAGCAGCTGAAGGAAAAGGTGGAACAGTTTGAGACGGTTTCAGATAAAGTTCAGCAGTTTGTCGTGAAACGTTCACAAGATCTTCACGAGACAGACGGACCGGGGAAAACTTTCAATGAACTTTCTCAGCTGATTCAGGTAACCATGCCGCTGATATGTATGTATCCATGAATGGTTACATATGGTTTCTTTAAGTCATTTTTACCAAAAACTTTACATATAATTTTGCTGCAGAGCACAAAAGCTGAGATGGCTGAACATGCCGGCGATTTGGAGAAGCTGCAGACTCTGACCGAGGAACTGTCTGAAACAAGCCCAGACGTAAACAAAGCCCAGATCCAGAACAAGATGGAAAAGCTCTCAAGTATTTTCAGCACCTTCACAGACACCGTCAATGCAAAGTAAGCTTGGTCCATAAAAGGGATAAACAAGGTTCCTGCGTGGCCACGTTAATCAAATATAACACCTGTCTTTGGTTGTATAATGTACAGTTGGATCCATGATTTGACTGATTCTTGTCTACTACAGGACAGCAGAGGTCTCATCATGTCAGGACCAGCTGGGAGACTTCAGATCGGCAGCCGGCGCTCTCACCAAGTGGCTGGAGCAGACCAATGAGAAAGTACCCGCGGTTCAGTCAAGTAGCAGCGTGAAAAGTCTGGAGAAGGACCTGCAGATAGTCACCGTGAGTCAGGAGATTAATGCAAAGTTTGTCTAACTGCACTTTAAGTGTTGGAGCAGAAGCTGATGTTGTTGTTCTTTGCAACCAGAGTGGTGTGTGTGTGTTTTGCAATAGATAGATAGATGTACATTTATACGGGTTTATGGTCCTATTGTCTTTAAACTTATTTTACTTATTTCACCCTGTATTCGTGACAGAAAATGTGTTTTTTTATAAATGCCATGATCCTACAGTATATGCCATTTTTGTTTGATTAATCAGGTATTACTAGATGAGTGGACCTCCAAAGACGCTGCTGTCCAAGACCTGAAGAGTAAAGGATTGGAGCTATCTAGCCTCATGACTTTCCTTACATCCCCCGCCAAGACAAAGACTCCTAACAAGTCAGGTAAACATCTCCAGACTTGACTTCAAGTTTCTCTTGTTTGAGTCGTTCAGTGGAACGAGGGGCATGGTGTTTGGGTGCACATCTGAGTGCTGTGGGTTTTCTAACCATTAATGATTGTGGGAAGATGTTCTGCCTGTCCTGTACTCGAGCTTTGTCTTCTGTCTTTTGCATCAGCTCTTACTAATGGTGGTGGTCCAGCGAGCCATTCCTACCTAACAAATAAAGGTAATGAAGTGTGTATGCTGCTGTGTAAATACATTATTTGTGGTGTCATGTGCAGGGTTTATGGCTGGTTGTCAAACTCTGGAGGCTCTTTGCAAAACAAAGAGCAAGTAATGAGTAATACAGTTAAAAGGAATAAAGAGGGAGTTTATTTATCTTTTAAATGTTTTAACAGCTAATGAAATGGAGTCTTAGACGATCTCCGTAGAGAGTGAGTTATTTCATCACTTTCCGTCAAGCTATTAATTTTATAAATGAATCAACAGACGAAGTTCAAAACATCCATTTGCACACACGGGAGTAAGCAATCATTTACTGTGATAAGAGCCAATAATATGCAGAAATACTTAGGTGTTTGTTACTTTCCTGAATCAAAGTTTGAACCTACGGCACCAAAAGTCTACAATATAAATTGTCCCTCACTGTTATCATACCCTCATGATTATATTTTAACTCTCAGTAAACTTACTAGAGTAACTTTTGCTGTCCTCAGAGCTGATGGTCATTCAGCAGAACATGTCATTCGTCAGCGAGGGATACGCGAGCCTCGGGGAGAAGCTGAAAGGCCGAGCAGGAGAGTTGAGAAGTTCGGTTCAGGAGGTCAAAGACGCCCAAGAAGAGACGAACAACATGTTGACGTGGCTGAGGGACATGAAAAAGACTGCAGCATCTTGGAACTGTGCAGCCGCCGAAAAAGATTCGGTGAAAACACAACTTGAACAGCAGAGGGTAAAAAAAATCATGTGATGCATAAAATTGTCTGAATCATTATTATGAATTATGCGCACAGTCCTTAAGGACTTTGTTCTGCTGTGAATAAGATGAAGTTGAAGATCAAAGGATTCCGCGATTAATTTTGTTTCTTTTATCTCAGGCATTTGAGGATGAAATGAAACAAAAGCAGGACCAGCTCCAGAAGCTCAGAGAGACGCTCCTCAACTTGATTAAGACTCATCCGAACTCCCCTGAGGCTGCAAAATGGAAGCAGATGTTGTCAGAAATAGGTATGCAGCAAGGTGTTGTCTCCTGATGGTCCCAGGTAATGTTAGTCATTGAAACTGGAAGGTCCACCAGGTACCAGTTTTAGACACATTTTATCATTCAATTCAATGAGAAAGTGTGCAAGCTTTTGACTGCACTGTGTGTGGAAGCCCGCAGATGAAAGATTTATCTCATTATGACAGAGTAATGGCTAAAACAAAATGACAGATATGCAAAGTTAGACCATTACCAGTGTTCACCTGGTCTTTGCCCCACCACACGCCTACAGAATGTGTCTCATTACCTGCCCTAAGCCACACCAGTCAAATTAACACGTCGGTAGTGCCATTTTCCACACAGTGGGATGTTTCACTGGGAGAACAGGAGGACAGTGGATAGAAACGTGCTGTTATGCTGACTAATGGAGATTGGTGTGATAATTTGTTCTGCCCTCATGGTCAGATGCTGCTTGGGAGGATATCAGTGGCTCCGTAGAGGAGAGGAAGCAGCACCTGGAGCAGTCCAACAAGAACCTGGACATCTTCCAGACAACTGAGCTGCAGCTTGTACAGTGGCTCTCAGAGAAAGAGCTGATGATGAGTGTCCTTGGACCCCTCTCGATAGACCCGAACATGCTGAAGATGCAGAAACAGCAAGTGCAGGTAAGCATGGTGCATGCTGCTTGGAAAGACCTCAGGCCTGCGCTTGTGCCTGTCGTTTTCATCAAGTCATGCTCATCCTGTATGATTTTCACCCTGCAGATTCTTCAGAATGAATTCAAGAGCCGTAAACCTCAGTATGAGCAGTTTGAGGAAGCCGCCGCCGCCATCCTGAGCTCCTCAGCCAACCGGGACCCCTCCAGTGGCAAGCTGGTGAGGGAGGGCCTCGCGACCGTCACCCAGAAGTGGCAGGGCCTCACAGGGCAGCTGGACCAGCGAGACGGCCATATCGACCAGGCCGCGGAGAAGACGGGGCAGTTTCAGGAGTTACTGAGGAGCGTCAGTCGGACCGCCGCTCGGCTGGAGACTGAGCTCGCCAACCATCAGGGCCACAGCACCCAGCCCGAAGCCGTCAAGAAGCAGTTGGAGGGTGTCCATGACATCTCGGCACAGCTGAGAGAGGAGAGGAAGAGGCTGAAGGAGGCTGAGGCCATCAACGCAGAGCTCACCGCCATGGTGACCGAGGATTATCTCAAAGCAGACCTGGCCAGGCAGCTGGAGGGTGTCAGCAAGCCTTTCAAACAACTGGAGGAGAAAGCAGGTTGGGCTTCTAACCGTAAACTGATGATGTAGTGTTGTAATGTTGGGAAAGAAAGAAGCATTCTATTTGTGTTGAGTCATACTAAGATATATTTATTCGATGACGGTAACCGGCTAAATGGTTGTAATCACTCTTGCTTGAGTATACAGACTCTTACAATTTATTTGAAATTTGGCCACCGAGCATGAAGTATATGTAATATGTATAACGGAAAACTGGTTTTGTTTTTAAAAAATGTGCACGCATTAATTTAATTTTGCTGCTTTTAATTCACTAATTTCCACATTTCTCTGTTTGTAGAAAAACGCATCGAGCTGCTCAACTCAACCTTCGCCAGCTCACAGCAGTTCATTCAGACCTCCAAAGACTTCCAGTCGTGGCTGGGCGAGAAGCTCCAGGACCAATCTAAGCCCATGACCATCTCTGCCAAAGTGGACGTACTGCAGCAAACCCTGGAGGAGCACAGTAAACTCCAAAAGGCTCTCAGTGAACACGAGGAAGCTTATAACACAATCACTGGGGAGGGGGAGATGCTTCTGCAGAACACTGACGGCGCAGAAAAGTTGGCTCTGCAAGGGCAGCTCACGACACTCTCGTCCAACTGGGAGGAGGTGAAGAAGAGTTCGGTGGAACGAGCCGATAAGCTCCAGACTGCCCTGCAGAAATCGCTGAAGTATCAGGAGCACGCAGAGAAGCTCAGCTCCTGGATTCAGGAGATCGAAGCCAGCGAGGGCCGACTCAAACTCACTGTAGATCCGGTCGCTGTTGAGAGCTCACTTTCTCAGCTTAAAATTCTCCAGAAGGACGTCGACAAGCACAGAGGGATGGCGGAGCAACTCAACGCCGACGCAGATAGCCTTCTTGAGGTGGCCAACGCCGACACAGACGCTATCAAGTTGGAGAAGGCTAGCATTGGCAAAAGAGTGGACAATGTAGTGGAAGGTCTGCAGACTAAAAGGGAGTCCCTGGAAAAGGTCTCACACACAGTTAAGGAATTTAATGATGCCTGCAAAGAGGCAACGGGTCAGCTTGAGGCGGCTAAGAAGCAGATGGATAGCTATGAGTCACAGGGAGTGCAGGCACACAGCAACAAGAATTATACCAACATTAAGGCCCAACATAAGAGTTTGGAGGGAGTGCAGAACCAAGTGGAGCACCTTAAGACCTTGGCCAAGGACCTTGTGATTCAAGTCCCAGATGCTGATGGAGTGACAGACCTCTTACTGCAGGCTGACTGCATGGAAAAAGACTACACCACCCTAAACAAGAAACTAGAGGACACATGCCAAGTCCTGGAGGGTAAACTGCAAGGTATCGGGCAGTTCCAAAACCAAATCCGTGAGATGTTCACCCGTTTCACAGACCTGGATGACGAACTGGACGGCATGGCTCCCGTAGATCTCGACTTGGACACTCTTAAGGAACAGCAGGACAGCATTCAGAGCTTTGTGGTAAAGCTGCAAGAGGTGATGGCCAACACGGCCAATGCTGGAGACAGCTGCAAGAAGATGCTGGAGACCGAAACCTCACCTGACCTGTTAGGCCTCAAGAGAGATCTGGATGCACTGAGTAAGCAATGTGGTAAACTGTTGGACAGGGCCAAAGGCAGAGAGTTACAGGTGCAGAGCACTCTCACCAAGCTGGGGGAGTTGTACACTAAACTCCACCAAGCAGAAGAGACACTTTGCAGTGCTGTGGGCAAGGAAGCATCGCAGGAAGCAGTCGGCATGGAAACCGACGTCATCAACCAACAGCTGGAGGCCTTTAAGGTATGCTTTCTCCTATTAAACATTGATTTAATTATTTAGTTAAACATGGAGTTTTATGGAAATTAGTTGGTTGAAATATATGAGAAAGCAGCAGTTTGTTAATTTCTTAATACATTATATATATATATATATATTTATGTGTGCACAATGCACAGAAAACATGTTTTTATTAAACAAGGGAGATTGTGACCCTTTTGACAAATGTCCTATTAGGTAGTTACTTGCAAATGCTATTTCTTTGTTACTATAAATGAATTTTGGCAAAATACTCTACTCTCTAGTTTCACATTAAAATTGTAATATTTTAGATGGTTCCCATCCCAAAAACCTTGCACTAGGGCAGATTACCAGAAGGCTCTTCACTGAGCCCTTGCTACATCCAATCCTCTAGGGACTGTTGGTTCATTAAGGGCATCTGGTGTTAACAAAAGAGCTGTAGCCCATATGCAATGAGGGTGCAGGACGGATGGACTGTCACAGCCAGGTGGTCGCCAGCAGGGTGTCACTTGATTCAGTGGTTCCCGTAATGAAGCTGGACCTACATCCTAATCTCTTAACATTGACACTGTTGTTCTTTTGTTTGAATCTTCACTGCCTGGCTCAGAGTGGCCTGGTATTTATTTGACCCTCTTGACATAGACACTAATTAGCAAAGTGATTGGTAAAGTGATGGTTAGTTACCATTTAAATGTCCTAAGAACCCATAGTTTACTGCTGGCCTGTGTCTTTTAAGGCTTATACTGATATGATGACACACACTAGAAGCAGATTTGATTGCTTTTTCAAAGACTGAATGCTAATGAATAATTTACTCCAAAAGGCTAGAGATTATTCCTTTTTTAATTATGTTTTGACAAATATAGGCATCACATATGAAGTACTAAAAAATTCCACACACATTAATAAATGTCCTGATGCTTTGTTTTCAGTTGTTTATATTACTCTCCATAATGTCTATTAAATTTTGGGCATCTTTGTTGGTTCCAGTGAGAGATAAAACAGGAGGTATCCATTAGCAAGATTTACAGACAGACGCAAAATATTTTAAAAGCCTCTAAATTCCTGTGGAGTTTTCCAAAGGAGGATTAACCTATATTTAGAGTTGACATTATGAAACACTTCACTCAATAGTATTATAATAAAACAATGTAAACAGGAGAGGGAAGGCAAATGTCACAGATCTGTCCTAAGATGTAGGTCAAGGGATTTTGTAATTACAGGGGGGGGGGGGGGGGGGGTATTCAAACCTCCAGTTGAGATACATGGATTAAAATATCACCATTGGGGTGGTGGGGGTAGGGTTGGGGTGTGGGTGTGTGTGTCGGGGGGGGGGGGGCTGTTGCGTGGAGTTCGCAGGGAAACTATTAAAGAAGTGATTGATTCAAATTGTTGCCGAGCAGCGTTGTCATGGTGCATGTCTTTACCCCCTCTTTGTCCTGTCATCGGTCTGGGTTGAGGGGGCATATACAGCCTCAGCTGCTGGAGGAAAAGCCCCTTTGCACTCATTTGCACCAATGCCTAGCATCAGGAGGAGAACTGCCAAAAGCAATATTGAAACTTGGGTTCTCTCTCCATTTAGTTGCAGCATGAAAACATTAAATAATTGTGTCCTATTCTGTTTTATGTTCAGTGGATCAGGCTCTTGTTTCTGTACCTAAGTGGGCTTTATTGGCAGCTGTTGAGAGAAAGAAATAAACATGGAAAGACAGCTCTTGGAATTGCCTCTGTCATGTGCTGTTACCATTTTAGGTCAAGTTTTGAAAGAGGCATACCTGACTTCACGTGTTTACTCTTGTTTTTCATGTAATATGTGTAGGAGCTCTGCTGAGGGAGTCCTGGTGCATCTGTGTATCTTTAAGTGTACCTTAAGGGGCAGCTCTAGTGACTCAATGCCACTGGGGGGTTGGTTTGTGGGTCTTTTTCCCCTATTCAGACTCAGTGTCAGTGTCTGACAATTTTGGGAAGGAGTTTTGGCCATCTGACTCACACTGTAGCTTGATCCGCTTCAAGTGTCATTGTGAGTACGTAATGTCACTGATTCACTGCCACATAGCGATGATAAACTCCTCTTAAAGTGAAACATACTTTTGTGGGACAGTTGCTCTACAGGTAGAGTACACATTTTTCAGCTGTATAGGTTGAGATTTATTTTTTCTGATGCAGTCTTTATTCAGGCCTGAAGGCCAGGAGACGGGTTTTAAGACAAATCTCCCAAAACACATTTGTGACAATGACATGAAAAACCCATTGATTAGCAGATGCATATTGTTTCAGTTCCTTTAGTTCACTAGAGTCAGTCCACTTAGCTGGAAAACAACTTATTAACTTAACTCTTATTTACTTGTCCTTTCCAAATGATAGTCATGGAATAATCACATCAACTTCACAGTCTTAACTGTTTTCTGCCACTTTGGATCATGAGATTAACTGATTCATAGAATAATCAGACCGTGCTGTCAGTTCATAATCCAGTAATTTTTCCTCAAAGTTTAATTTTGCTTCATTAAGTTACAGTTTCATACAAATATAAAGAACAGCACATGTTTTACCCCCTGAGTAACTAAAGATGGGCTGTTCTTCTGTTGGGTGCAGTGCTTGAAATGCAGCATTCATACTGTCTTTATGAAAGACATGAGGGAAAATGGAGATAGAGGAACCTGCCACAGCCAGGAATATGATTTGTAAAACGTATATTTATACTTTCAAAAGTATGCAGGTTTCAGTGGCTTGACGTCACTTTTTCTCCCCACATCTTAACTGCTTTTCTTTACATTTCTGCCGGCGTCTCATCTCATGTGTCCAGATTTGGACAAAGAGGTTGGGATTGTTCCGCTTCTGACCACAATCCCGGGAAACAAAATAAATTCCCTTCATTGTCTCCCCAATTTTATTCTTCTCTTTCCCTGGTCACTGAACATAAAAAAGCGCCTTCATGCACTTGGCAGACCCGTCGGTGTTAAATTACCTGGGACCTGTGCCTCCCTCAGCATTCCAGGGTAATTAAGAATATCTGCAGGGTCCACAGCAACCGTCCGCAAAAAAAGAAAAAACAGAGGGCGAAAAAAGGAAAAATGTGTATCTATTTCAGCATAGCGTGATGTCATCAGAGTGGGAGCTGCTGCTGCCTGCTGGTCTGTTTTTTTTTTTTTGTGCGAAGTTGAAAAGCTGGTGCGCATCGCTTCCCCTCCCCATTCCCTCAGTCATTGAATGAAAAAAAGAATAGTGTGTGATTGTGTCAGGATGCAGAAGATGGCTTAGAAGTGAAGTCATATGGGCCATGCCGACATAAGGGGGAATTAGAAAGGAGGGGGAAAAAAAGGGTCATGTGTCCACCAATCAACATGTGCCGCAGCGTATCTCTGCACAAATGGAGTTGTGGCAGATGTTGCCTGAATAATGAGCGGGGGCGGGGCATGAAATGCTCTGCCAGGAGGGTGTCTGTCATTGCGAGGGAGCGATGAGAGAGAAAGGGCTGGCTTTTATGTTTATCCCGGAGTACCAGCTCTCCTCAGAACTGCCACAGAGTCTTGCCTGTGGATATTTTCACTTTGCACTGAAGAATTTCCTGAAGCTCGCATCGATGCTGCAAGGATATCACGAAAAAAGGAGGACTCTGGACCAGAGGGACAGTTTTTAAGTTTTGTCAATGCTGGGATAAGAGCCTCTGGGAATAGAGGACTGGATTGAAAGACTGGATTTTCATTCCTAATACGGATTATTACGCTGCTATACTGTCCTAGCATTTGTTTAGGATTAAGGATTTTATATTGTTTTAAATTTTGTATTTCCAAAACCTTGTTGGTCAATGTTTTATATTGACCAGTAGAAACATTTAATTTATTTTATAGCTTCTCATTTACAAAGGAGATGATTTTGCACACAATTGTTTCTCGTTTAAATTGGTCACCTTGTCCCCCTGTTTGAATTTCTCCTTGTGCACTAAAGCAACATTTACCTCAACGGATTTCACTTTGTCCTTAATTATTTCTTTGTAGCGAGTTGGGACAATTGTTTTAGTCATGGGCAAACCGCTGAGCCGACCAGATTGCCTCAGACAAAACCCTTCCTGTGTGGGGAAGGGGGAGGAGGAGGACCTGAACATTGACGACTGCTACGTGCCCCAGAGGTCCATTTATGACACCGTCCGGCTCAACGAGCAGATTGATTCAGGCTCTAAAGGCAGCCTTTCCTCACGGCACTTTACAGGCACCCTACCTTACACTCACCGCACGTTAGACCTCGCCAGCCTTTGTGGAAACGGAGCGCTCTCTGCGTCCAGCTCATTCGAGCTGCGCACCCGCAAACGCGCCGCGCTGGACGAACGCGTCGTCTTTGGTGGCCTTCGGCTCAACGGGCACACGAGCAGGGCGAATGACGCTGTGCTGCCTAAGTTGCGTCTTCACGGAGGAGAGAAGAAGGACCACCCGCATCATCGACGCTCATGGCGTGCTTTCGCCCCGACTAATTTGGGCGAGTATGCGAGCCGCAGTGGCACCTTGTGCTCCAGGAGTGTCGAGAGGCCAGGGCCGATCGACGCCAGGAGAGGGCCCAGTATGACCAGCTCGCTGACGTCTGAAGAGGACTCGGGTCTGTACAGCCCTACTGTGGAGAGGGAGCGCCATGCACATAGATCCCACAAGAGGGGAGGCCCTGGCACGAGAAGCCTCTCGTCTTCGGAGGCGATGCATACGTCCGGCGACCTGAGAGCTGGCCGGTCGCTCAGCTCAGGGCAGGAGGAGTTCCCTTTCTCACCGGCAAGGCACACTAGGCCTCTCTACCACAGCGGCAGCTTGGTCCGGGGCCTGCGGCAGACAGAATCTGGGGTGGTGGACGTACATGCAGAGGACGCCCTCAGCAACGGGGAATGCAAATTCTCCACAGGGAGGTCGTCCTCAGGATCAGCGTCTAGGACTCCAAACGACAGCTCCGGGTGGCGTTCCAGGACGCTGACAGACTACGACGAGCTCTCCACCGCCGAGCTGTTAGAGGACGTGTCGTGTCAGGACGACTGTGAGTTGGTCAGCGTGGTGGTGACGCAGCCAGAGACGCGCGGAAACTCTGAAACTCAATCCGTAGAGGGACGCCAGCAGACAGAACCATGTACTGTGCAACAAGGAGCGTCCAAGTACAACATGGAGGAGCTGGAGGAGTTTCTGCAATCGGTGGAGGCCTGTCTGCCTAAAAGTTTTCAGACGTTCCAGCATGTAGGAGAGCAGGAGATAGAGGCCTTACTGAATGCCATAGATGCATGTCCTGAAATGAACCCCATGGGTTTCTACTCCCCTCAGGTGCCCAAAGAAGCCTCTTTCTTCACTTTTTTTTTGTTCATTAGCTGGTCCACTAGATATTATGCCTCTCTACATGATTTTTTTTTTTGTTATATCTGGTTACACTCTGGGTATAAGTAGATTCTGCTTACTAGCTCAGCCTTAAAGTCTGTCTGTGTGATTGTTCACAGATGTGATTTAATAGTTAAAGCTGCTTTTCTAGACGCTGCTCACTGGTGAGGGAGTTGTTAATAAAGCTTGATTTTAGTATGTCTTAAGATTCTGGACAACTTTCATAGAACCGAGCTTGAAATCATCTATTTAATTAATTATTGTCATATTTTTATAATTGGTTCAGGGGACAGATTTTTGTAAAATACATTGCAAACTCCAAAAAGGGGGGATTGTTCAGAAATAATAAAATATTCTATTGGTTATCAAAAATGTAATTAAACCTCTGAATCTCTGCATTGTAACTGTAATCTAATGACACTTTAATTACAGCATTTAAAAGATACTTATTCTGATTTGTTCCACATGCCTTTAGGCTTTTCAGAAAGAGGACATTGAGCCGCTGCAGACGCAGCTTCAAGACATCAGCTCCCTCGGTCACAGCCTGATCCAAAATGCTGCCAAAGGCACCAGCATCAAGAAGCTTGAGGATGACCTGGAGGAAGTCAACACAAAGTGGAATACCCTCAATAAGAAGGTTATTTGTTTTATATTACCGGTCTAACTGGTTTATATTCGCTTTTGAAAAGTGGTCTTTGTAATGGAAATTATAAAGAGCTATTGTCGGTGCAATGAGTCATCTGTTCATAGTATTTGTTAGAGCTTCACCCTTTGATGAGTTACTGGGCGCAGTTCTAATTTGGCTTTAAATTGTGGCATCTCTGTTTACTCTGTGGTCTGCAGATTGCGGAGCGCTCGGCCCAGCTGCATGAAGCCTTGTTGCATTGCGGGAGGTTCCAGGATGCTCTGGAGTCATTGCTCAGCTGGCTGACGGACACAGAGGACCTCATGGCCAATCAAAAACCCCCATCTGCAGAGTTCAAAGTCGTCAAGGCACAGATACAAGAGCAGAAGGTAAGCTGGTGTCAAACCCAGAGACACACACTAACAGGTCTATTTCAATGAATCACTAAATGGGGCCAACTACTCTTTGACAGCTCTTACAGAGACTGCTGGATGACAGAAAGCCAACAGTGGAGCTGATAAAAAAAGAGGGAGAGCGGGTTGCAGAACTAGCGGAGTCTGTGGATAGAGATAAAGTTGCAAAAGAGATCGAATGCCTGGGGCACCGGTGGGAGACTCTGCTCAAGAAAGCTGAAAACAGGTCTGTACAAAACACTGTAATGTTAAGCGTCTTTTTAATTGCAATGCTTCCGTATGATTCCAAATGAAAAGGTCTCCTCAGATTTCGTTTGTTCCCTGAATTGAATAAGTGTTTTTGCCAAGATTTATATGTAGAAAATTTAGAAATAATTTATTAAAATACTAAGACTTGTAATGAATGTAAAACTTCACTTACACTTTAGGGTAAGATGTACAGATTAATCCATGTCGGGATGGAATATTCAACATTTTCAAATCAAACAAATAAACTTGAAATAAACTTTCGCTCTCTCCATCACCTTTCTTTGCTCCCAATCCACTGCTCTTACTATCTGCATGAACAAATCAGGCAAAAGCAACTGGAGGTCATCCTCGCGGTCTCTGAGCAGTTCCACGACACACTGGAGCCCCTCAGCGAGTGGCTCGCTGCTACAGAGAAACACCTGGCCAACTCTGAACCCATCGGCACCGAGACGTCCAAGCTGGAAGATCAGATTTCTCAGCATAAGGTAATATCCATCCAATTTACATCCTGTGTGTGTATTCAGTTTGCTCGTCATTTTGAGTTTGTGATTTTTTTGTATTATTTCTCATTCTGTTTTTCATTCAATATCAGTTTTCATATTTTTTTGTGTGTGTGTTTTTTTTTGTTTGTTTGTCCCATTTCCCTGGTTGGTTTCCATCCCCTGGGGTCAGGCTTTAGAGGAGGAGATTATGAATCACAGTAAAGACCTGTTACAGGCCGTCAGTCTCGGTCAGAAGCTCAAGACTGTGAGCTCGGGGGAGGAAAAGGAGTCTGTGCAGTCAAAACTGGACTCGGCCCAGGCGGGTTACATAGAGCTCCAGGAGCGATGCAGGAGGAAAGCCGAGATGCTGCGGCAGGCTCTTGCAAACGCCCAGGTGTTTGGAGAGGACGAAGTGGCCCTCATGAACTGGCTCAACGAGGTGCACTCCAGGCTGGGCGAGGTGTCTGTGGAGGACTACGAAATAGAAGTTCTTGAAAAGCAGCTGGCAGAACAATGGGTATACACTCCTCCACGGGCCTCGCTGCTTTCCTTTCATCTACGCTTCATCAATCGCGTTCCACTTGATTTTGATTTGTTTGTGCACCACAGCTTCTTTACAGCGGTACGTTTCTTTGTCACTCGCAATGACTTTGGGGGATGTGTTTCCTCTCCAGGAGCTACAAAGTGATATTACGTTGAGAAAGAAGAACGTGGATCAAGCCATATCTAACGGGATGGAGCTTCTCAAGCAAACCACAGGCACGTCCGACTTTATGACTTCCCTGTCGCACTTGATCGTGTTAAAAGTCGGCAAACAGTTCTGTCTCTATAATACACATCACAGGGCTTCTCCCCTTATTCAGAAAGTAGTTTAACGGTAGAAAAAGTATTTTTCACACACATAAGAGCTGAGTTACCTCTCGTTACCAAAACAGAGGTACAAAACTCCTTGATTTAAATCTATCATTATTGAATTACTTTTTCTAGGTGATGAGGTGGTTGTCATCCAAGGCAAACTGGACGGAATAAAAGCAAAGTACGCAGAGATCAACTCTTTGAGCGACAGCGTTTTGAAGACATTGGAGCAGGTTTTAGGTCTCTCCACTAAGCTGAAGCATACCCATGAGGACCTTAGCTCCTGGCTGGAAAAAGTAGAGGATGAGGTCAGCGCTTTTGCTGATCAGCAGCCAGCAGGCGAGCAGCTCATTCATGCTCAAAGCAGGCAGAAGGTAAATAAATTAAAAAATAGGAAAATGAATCATAAAATATGTCTTCTTTACAAATAAATGTAATTTATTGTGCTAACGTTGGTGTTTTATGTGTTCTACGTGCTCTTGGCCAGGCCTTGTTGAAGGAGAGCAAAGACAAAAAACCTGTGATGGACAAGCTGAATGAGTTGAGCAGCTCTCTGCTGGATCTGATCCCCTGGCACACGCGTGTGGGTCTGGAAAAGCTAGTGGCTGAGGATAACGAGCGATACGGCGCCGTGTGCGACACCTGCACCCGGCAGGTCCAACAGATCGATGCCGACATACTCAAGTCCCAGCAGGTAACAGCTCGTTCGGATTTTCTCCCTTCTTTCTATTTTCTTCCTCCAATTGTTCCTCATCTGATGCGATTTCCCTTTGTCGTCCGTTTGAGTGGGAAACATTTACCGCGGTGTAAAATGATTTTTGTCTGTTTCCAGTTTGAGCAGGCTGCAGACGCCGAACTCTCCTGGCTGACTGAAGCCGAGAGGAAGTTGCTGTCGATGGGAGAGATCAGGCTGGAGCAGGACCAAACCACAGCCCAGCTCCAGGCCCAGAAGGTTAGCCTATCATACTGTGTGTTTCTGTGCGCGTGCCGAGCAGAGCAGAGCTTTTGCTTTGTAACATCAAGCAAAACTCGGTCTACCTGTTTTTCTAGGTTTTTTCCATGGACATCATGAGACACAAAGACGCTGTGGATCACATTGCAAAAACAGGAAGGGCCATCATGAACAGCAAAAACCCAGACGAGAAAGAAATCTTGGAGGTGAAAACAGTTCATTTCCAATTTTGAAAGGGGGGATGATTCATTTAGAACTCATTAAGAACATGAACAGAGGTTAACGGGTCTTGTTGTTCTTCCAAATCAGGCCAGGATCCAGACTCTCTTGGAGAAGTACAGCACAGTCAGTCAGCTGAACTCGGAGCGCTGTCTGCAGCTGGAGCGAGCCCAGTCTCTGGCCAGTCAGTTCTGGGAGACCTATGAGGAGATGTGGCCGTGGATTCAGGAAACCTTGAGCGCCTTCAGCCAGCTACCGCCCCCCTCCATCGAGTACGAAACACTCAAGCTGCAGCAAGAGGAACTCCGGGTATGAAGCCAACGGGAAATGTTCAGCACGACACTTTTATTCCAGCCACGATAACGTTAATGAAAGTGATATCCTCTCCAGCAAATGCGGGAGCTGATTGCAGAGCACAAGCCCCACATCGACAAAATGAATAAGACCGGGCCTCAGCTTCTAGAACTGAGCCCAGCGGAGGGACTGCCCATCCGGGAGAAGTACACAGCTACGGACCAACTTTACACCAAACTCAAGGCCGATGTCAAGCAGAGGGCTGCTACTTTGGATGATTCCATCTCCAAATCCACGCAGGTGAGGGGCATTTTATACAAGTACTTCCAGGCCTTTTTGCTATGTTTTAAAGAAATGGATTATGCCTGAAAATGGATGATCAAACTATGGGTTTCAAATAGAGGTCATAAGTAGTGCTTCAACGATCAATGTGTCATTCATGTATTATTACTTCTTTTTTTGATTTTCTATTATATGAATTGTCAGAAAATATGAAAGTGTTCCCTGTACACGTCACACACAAGTTTCTCTCATAAACACTGTTCGGCCAGATTTCTGGGAGAGCCAAACATTTGTGTGTGGGTGTCCATATTACATTATGAAGTGTATCTTTAAACTGAGCTGTTTTCTCTCTTCTTTCTTCGTCAGTTCCATGATAAAATTGACCCGATGCTGGAATCCCTGGAACGGATCGCTGAACGCCTGCGGCAGCCGCCGTCCATCTCTGTGGAGGTGGATAAGATCAGGGAGCAGATTACTGAAAATAAAGCCGTGTCTGTGGATCTGGAGAAGCTGCAGCCCTCTTATGAGACACTGAGGCAGCGAGGCGAGGAGATGATCGCACGATCTGAAGGATCAGACAAGGACTTGTCTGCCAAAGGTATACTAAACCATTTTAATTGTTTTAGTCTTACTTTGTTATCAATTCATCCGGGCAGAAGGGCTACTCCTTCAAAAGGGTTTTGGGATGATTAATGAGAGCCAATAAGACATAAAAAAAGCATAAAATAAGGTCAATAGCAGGACACATTTCAGAGGTCTACTGAAACAGTGTTGTTCTCTTATCACAACATGCGCAATATATTCTTAAAAATGCTTCATTTGAGGTTTGGATGAGACAACTTAGTTCACCGGACTGTGCAAGCTCTCCTCCAGGTGTGTCTTAAACAGGAGGCCATTCTTTATTTTGGCACAATTACCCAAACTCTCTCTCATTAAACCTGTAAATATGTGAATTTGTTTCTCCAGCTGATACTTGAGTTCTTTTCACTGTCTCCCACAAGTTGTACAAGACAAACTGGACCAGATGGTGTTCCTCTGGAACGACATCCAGGCTTTGCTGGATGAGCGGGAGGCGAAGCTGCTGGATGTGATGGACATGGCCGACAAGTATTGGTGCGACCACTGCGCCCTCATCGTCACCATCAAAGACAGCCAGGACCTGCTGAGAGAGCTGGAGGAGCCCGGGGTCGACCCCTCGGTTGTCAAACAGCAGCAGGAGTTTGTCGAGGTAAACAGTTCCCAAAAAAAGACGTTTTCTGTATCCAACTGTGGATAGTGAATTGTGTTTGAGCACTTCTTTGTTTTGACAACTGCTTTTTTGGTTGCTACAGGGTTTTAAGGAGGAGATCGATGGGCTGCAGGAGGAGCTTGATGTGGTCCAAAACCAGGGTGCAGAGCTTATGACAGCCTGCGGGGAACCCGATAAGCCCGTCATAAAGAAAAGTCTAGACGAGGTAATAGATAACATTTAAGGACAAACTTTTTTGTCTTCACTTGCTGTGTCCATGCTGTTTTCGTTTGCCTGCATATGGCTTTGGTTGATCTACTCGTGTAATTATTTTCAGGTGAACTCAGCATGGGAAAATCTCAATAAGACTTGGAAGGAAAGAGCGGAGCGGCTGGAGGAAGCCATGCAGGCTGCTGTGCAGTTTCAGGATGGCCTGCAGGTACTTTTATTCCTGCTGCAATGTATTTGAAGTGAATGATCTTAAATAATCCTAATAATAATACACAATATCTTAATTCTGCTCATCATACCTTTATATCTATCTTCATTGCATAACTAATTATAGAATATAATTGTCTATGGAGACACACACGTACATTGGAACGTTAAACGGGACAAGGAGCCGGCTAGTTTGTAGAAACCACATATTTCAGAGCTTCTCTATAGTGCTGATTTTATTTTATTTTATTTACCTAATGTTCACCGTACAAATACACATACAGACCAACTGTGAGATTTGGTGCATAACACGAGATGTGAAACCTGACTACCTGTGCTCTAAGCTGTGTTTTCTCCCAGTAACAATGGTTTCCCTCCTTGCACACAGGGTATGTTTGACTGGGTGGATATTCTCGAGAGCAAACTGGATTCAATGTCACCTGTCGGTACGGACCTGGAAACCGTCAAGCAGCAGATTTCAGAACTCAAGGTACCATCTTGCTTTTATGTTTTTTTAGGGTCTGAACTCTGTGTTAGCGATGCACTTATTCCCGAATGCAGTATTCCTTGTTACGGAAGCTCTACGATATCTCTCAACAGCTTTGTTTATGTTATTTTTATGTTGTTGTAAATTATCTTCATAAAGTATTCACACTGTCTTTAATGTACGACGAGACAAATCTTGTCCTGAAGACTGGGCCAGTAGGGTCAAGTGTATTTTCCTCAAAGCCTTGCACTTGTGTCGACTGACCGGGTTGAGCCGTTGTGTGTGCTGCGTGTTTCAGGAGTTCAAAGGAGAGGCGTACCAGCTGCAGATCGAGATGGAGCGGCTGAACCACCAGGCAGGCCTCCTGCTGAAGAAAGTGACGGAGGAGGCCGATCGGTGCGCCATTCAGGAGCCAATGTCAGAGCTCAAAATGCTCTGGGAAAATCTGGATGAGAAGATCATCAGCCGACAGGTCGGGGGGAAAAGACAGAATCATCTTCATAGACAACAAAAAAAAACTCACCAATGGCTCAAAGGCTGTGGAATATGTTGCACTGTCTGCATGGCCTGTGCTTTCACGCATTGCAATGTCTAATGGCTTAATGTGTCTCTAACTCAGCACAAACTGGAGGGAGGCCTTCTGGCGCTGGGCCAGTTCCAGCATGCACTGGACGAGCTGCTGGCCTGGATGAGCCACACTGAGGAGCTGCTCAATGACCAGAGGAAGGCGGGAGGAGACCCCAAAGCTGTCGAGATAGAGCTCGCCAAGCATCACGTACGACAACACATTGGGGTTTTTGTCCGAATTAAAAAATTCAAACACGTTTCAGAAGTTAAAAGTGCCTTCGTATGACCGAGGGATTCGCATATCATGCTGCTCCCCAATCCCCCCCCCCAATATCTCTCTATTGATGGTTGCCTTATCTCTACAGGTTCTACAGAATGATGTGTCGGCTCACAAGGCAACAGTGGAAACTGTCAACAAGGCCGGTAATGATCTGGTGGAGTCGAGTGCTGGAGAGGAAGCTTCTGGTTTGCAGAGCAAACTGGAGAACCTGAACCAGCGGTGGAAGGCCATCCAGGAGAAGACAGGACAGAGGAAGCAACAGCTGCAGAGTGCTCTGCTTCAAGTACGAACAATATCAGTACTTAATAGTCCTCAATTATCATCATTTAGTCCTTTTTGGAGGAGGGATTCTTTTTCTGGCTCCTCCCCTCCCCTTTTCTGTTTTCTATTTAAAATGTTTGACTCTAGGGGGGTGCTTTGATATGAAGGAGAATATCAGAAGATAACTATTTCCTGGATTTTATTTAGCAAATGTTTTTAACACATAATCTGTCTCAAGTTGAGTATTAATAAAAAAGAAGTGCCCAAAAATCCAATCAAAGCAGGTTTCTTTTCCAATCTATTTTACAAAAGCCAACTTAACAGTTCATTTTAAATAGCACCCCTTTCTAATTTTTCACTTTTCATTTCATTACACATTTTAATTCTTACTACGAAATAGCAACGTCTGGCAGCTGAATGAATCCAAGGTATTAATAAATCCTCCTCTATGAGCCATAGTCTGCTAAAAGTGAGTGTGTGTGACACCTTTTGTCCTGACTCAGGTTGTTTTTGTGTTGTAGGCCCAGGGTTTCCATGGTGAGATAGAAGATATGCAGCAATGGCTGAAAGACACAGAACGTCAGCTGTTGGCATCAAAGGCTGTGGGAGGCTTACCAGACACGGCGCGGGAGCAGCTTAACGCCCATCTGGTACGTGTTTAACAATATGAAAGCCTGCATGCAGATGGCAGGCTTGTAAATGAGACGACGATGTCCTTTCTCTGTTTTATCTGAAGTGTGAAAATTAAATGACGCTGCGAATTACACTACTTGCATCTCCTATTTGGAAGAGAAAGAAAAAGTGTGTCAAATCGATCCAGCCATGTTTGACTATGAGGAATTTAGGAATGTGTCCCCTCTTTGTTCTCCTTTTCTTTAATGGGGGGGGATCACAGTCACAACAATCTCCCCCGAAGAAGCATAGTAGAGACCGTTTATGGAGCCAGTAACCGAGGGATCTCTGGTGGGAACCAGCCTCAGAGACTTATCCTGTTTGGAATATATTTGGATTAACATAAAACTAAAGTGTGCTCACGTTTCCATCCCATCGACTTCAGACGCTGCAGACGTTGTTTACCTAAACGAACACGGAGCGATGCAAACACGCCCTCACGTCTGATTTCATTTTCTTGCAGGAGTTGTGTTCCACCTTTGAGGCGAAGGAGGAGCTGTATCAGGAGCTGATGAACAAGGGCCACCAGATGCTCGCAGTAACACCCGAGGGTCCAGACAGCAACACGGAACAGGACCTCGCCAACCTGAAGGACAAGTGGGAGGCTGTGCAGGGGAAGTCCGCTGAGCGAACGGTACGGACTGAGGAGCTGATAGGAGCTATCAATGGCGTACATTTGAGCCACCACGCTGTGTTTTTAAGCCCTCTAATCCCCGGGGCCAGTAATGAGGGGTGTACGGACGGCGTGTCAGCAGGGGCACGCGGGATGTGGTCACACTCCAGCACATAGCAGGCAACTTACTGGAGGACAACTGTTGTCTCTTCTCGTACGTTACACACATGCCGCGCATACCATAAATAGTAACGCTAAGCTAACATGTGAGCCAAGATAAAGAGTGATAAATCACCCTGTTACCCTTACTGACATCTTGTTTCTGTGTTATTCCTTTGTGACCTATCTCAATTTTTCTTGACGCATAAAATAAACATAATTTAACTTGACAAAAAAGTTAAATCTCCTCTCCCATTGCCAGTCTCACTCCAGATATGGAGCGCCTCATTCTGTCTGCTTGAAAGCCTTCGGGATCATTTTGCTTTGGTTTCCCCATTTGCTTTGGTCCCGTTCCCAGGAATTCAAAGGCGGGTAAATCTTTCAGCCGCTGGCAAATCTCTCTTCAGCAATGTGCCACTCGCCACATTGTCTGCTGGGCTGAATTTCATGCACAGAATACTAGAATAACTGTCGTCTATTGAATTTGAATTCCATATTTAACAAAACTCAAAATAACCCAGAATACAAAGACATCTTATTACCCATGACTCTCATCAGGTTTTTTATTACAGCAGTTACAGCCATGTGATGAGCCTGGGCCAGTGGATGTTTTCCAGCGACCCAGTCACTGCGGATGTTTCTTTCATTGAATTAAAAGCTCATCATTCCCTTTCGGCTCCACCATCAGCCTCTCCAGAGATGTTTACTTCCTCTCTTTAAATAGAGCTCATGAGTGAGACAAATTGGAAATGTATTTGTTTATCACCTCCTCTTCATCTCGTGTTGTGGCAACCGATGTGCTTGTTTTTTTAGCAGGTTGTAATCAGGCTCTGCTCAGAGGATTGTCTCTGTCTCTCCGCGTGGGGCCTGATGATGTGTTGTGTCTGCAGGTGAAACTGGAAGAGGCCTTGACGCTGGCCACGGACTTCCACAACTCTCTGCAGGACTTCATCAACTGGCTGACCCAAGCGGAGCAGACGCTGCACATGGTTTCCCCTGCCTCGCTAATACTGGACACCATCATGTTTCAGATCGATGAGCACAAGGTAATGCTTCCTCTTCCTGCATCCTCTGCGAGTGAATGATGATGTACAACTGTTTTAGTTTGGTTTGTGACCGTTGTATCTTTGTAGAAGCGTTTTAATGGAGCTACATGCTTTAATCCCTCTACTGTGACGCCAGTGAAAAATGATAAATTATGTTGGTATCATACTCAAAATCGACTAATTCTCCATCCGGCTTTGTCATACAGCAAATTAAATGACCTCTGCTCTCCATTAAAAAGCCTGTGCACCCTTTCGATGTTAAAACACCTAACCTAAAGGTCTCTCCCCTCTGCACTGTGCAGATGTTTGTGACAGAGGTGAACTCCTACAGGGACCACATCATTGAACTGGACAAGACAGGAACGCATTTGAAGTACTTTAGCCAGAAGCAGGATGTGGTCCTGATCAAGAACCTGCTGCTCAGCGTGCAAGGCCGCTGGGAGAAGCTGGTGCAGCGGTCTGTGGAGCGAGGTCGTTTGTTGGATGACGCAAGGAAGAGGGCAAAACAGGTTTGAAGGCTTTGTTACAGCGCTGATAAGATATTTTATTATCAGTGGAAAGCTCTGGAAATAGTATATTAAGCCTGTTTCGTAAGCTGCAGTTTCATGGTGCGATTTCATTAGAATGGCCCAATACTCTTTTCATCAGGGCTAAAAAACAGGACATACATCATAATTGTACTGTTTGTTTCTTTATCCCTCATTAGTTCCATGAAAGTTGGAATAAACTGATGGAGTGGTTGGACGAGTCTGAGAAGACTCTGGACTCAGAAGTGGAGATTGCAAACGATCCAGACAAAATCAAGACGCAGCTGGCCTTACACAAGGTGACTGAGCATCGCCTCCTCGAACACAGTGGAAATAATGAAAGTTAAAACACCCAGGGAGCTGAATTGTATTAATTTAACAGAAACAACATTTCATTTGCATTGCATTGATTTATGAAACAGATGCATCCAACAATTTTTCTTAACTAAAGTATTTATGGAAATTACAGTATCAATGCAATACATTAGTCGTGCATTTGGTAGCGTGACAGACTCGCCAGTCTTATCGTGTTGTTACTGCAGGGTTATGTGCTGATACCGTGCTAATCCTATCATAATCCCGGGCGGGACCCAATGTATTAGGAGCCACTGTGTTTGGATACTTTTAATCCCCGTGGAGCAGTGGCTCTTGAGATTTGACCCCCTTTTTTGTTCTCTCAGAGAAAACGCTAATCACAAAACACACCCACACATTAGGACACTATCTGACATGCAAACAGTAGCAGGAGGAAAAGTCTGAAAAAGCTCACTGTAATCTTGTGCGTCTTACCTCTTCACTGTTTGGTGGTTGGAGCTTTTTGATGAAGTTTTTTCTCATACGCAGGAATTCCAAAAAACCGTGGGCAGCAAACACTCAGTGTATGACACCACCTCTCGAACAGGACGGGCCCTGAAAGACAAGACCTCCCTGCAGGATGATAATCAGAAGCTGGACGACATGCTGAGTGAACTCAGGGACAAATGGGACACTGTTTGTGGCAAGTCGGTTGAAAGGTAAAGATACTTCTTTGCTACCAGCCAAACAACTACTTCTCACACATTTTGCGGGTGGATTCTCCATTCACTGTTAATGATTTGTCTTCTTCTCCTGCAGACAAAACAAGCTTGAGGAGGCCCTGTTGTTCTCTGGCCAGTTTACAGATGCTCTGCAGGCTCTCATCGACTGGCTCTACAGAGTGGAACCCCAGCTGGCTGAGGACCAGCCCGTCCACGGAGACATTGACCTGGTTCTCAACCTGATAGACAACCATAAGGTGGGAAACCACACCTGGATACATCATAGCGTGACGCAAAGCTCTGTCTATCTGGTTGAAAAATGTCTTAGCGGAAGCATTAAAGCCATCAGAAGCATACAAGTTCCACTGCTGTATTAATACCACCCTTTTCTTTTCACCATTGATTGTTGCTCATCACAATACTAACAAAGGAAACTAAAACCACTCTAGGGTTGGGCTGCGATTCAACAGATTAGCGCTTTAGTGTATTTCCATTGAGAGTCTCAAAAGTTTACTGTCCAGCAAAGATGTCCAAATAAGTCATGCTATGTTTGGTCATTCAAAATAGTGATATTTAACTGCACATCAGAAGGTTTATTCAGTTCTGTTTGTAATCCACAAGTACATTTTGCCTCAGTACTTTTTCATTGAAATTACAAATAGCAGAAATATGATGTTACAAAAACCTCATAGTCCTCATACCTCAATAGTAAATATGCTGTTTGACTGAGTCGTCCTCCAATCGGTCGCTGCAGGTTTTCCAGAAGGAGTTGGGAAAGAGGACAGTGACCGTCCAGGCCCTCAAACGCTCGGCGAAGGAGCTGATTGAAAGCAGCCACGATGACTCGTCCTGGGTCAAAGCCCAGATGCAGGAGCTGAGCACTCGCTGGGACACAGTGTGCAACCTCTCGGTGTCCAAACAGGCCCGGCTGGAGCAGGCCCTGTGTCAGGTAATGTGGAGCCCCAACGGTCGTCTGATGGAAGGCGAACCGACTCTGGGAGCCTCACTGATCTGTTTCCTCTGGCTGCAGGCGGAGGAGTTCCACTCCACGGTTCATATCCTGCTGGAGTGGCTGGCTGAGGCGGAGCAGAGTCTGCGTTTCCATGGCAGCCTGCCTGACGACGAGGAGGCCGTGGAGACGCTTATCGAACAACACAAGGCAAGCGTTGAGAAAAAGGATTATGTTTTATCGTGTGTAACATTTTTAGGTATGTATTTGACATTAGGATAGTCTTGGCTGTTTGAATAAATAAATTGAACTGTCTTGTCACTGTAGTCAACCCCACCCGATTCCGTTATTGCAAAGATGCCGTGCTATATTTCATTCCAAACACGCAGCATTGCATATTTGAGGCGGATATTTTCTCAGGTATGATTCCATCTGAATCTAGAGGAAGATCTAATCTTGTTCCCTTTCATTATTTTGAAGGAGTTCATGAAGAAACTGGAGGAAAAGCGAGTGGCTCTAAATAAAGCAACCAGTATGGGGGAGGCTATTCTCACCATCTGCCATCCAGACTCTATCACAACCATCAAACACTGGAACACCATCATTAAAGCCCGACTTGAAGAGGTCAGTTCACAGCTGCATACTAGCCTTTCATACCCGCAGGTATGACGGAGCACAATTGTACAATTTGGTTCTGATTTTTTGCAGAAACCATTAAATCCACATTTTCCGGTGGCATGCGTGTTTGCCTCATCACACAAAAGCTATTAAGTATTAGTAATATGTGTAATGTTACTGGTACAGGTGCAGGCTTGGGCCAGACAGCACCAGCAGCGACTGGCCACAGCCCTCACTGAGCTGTTAGCCACTCAGGACCTGCTGGAGAATCTGTTGACCTGGCTTCAGTGGGCTGAGTCCAACCTGGACAATAAGGACAAGGAGCAGCTGCCCCAGGAGCTGGAAGAGATCAAAAGCCTCATAGAAGAACACCAGGTAGCAATTTTTTAAATGCATTGATTTTATTGATTGTTTTTTTGGCTTTAAGTGTACATGAACCACACTGGAAGCACATTTTTTGCTGTTCTCTACAGGCATTCATGGAGGAAATGACCAGGAAGCAACCGGATGTTGACAAGATCACCAAGACACACAAAAGGAAGGCTGCTCTGGAGCCCCCGATCCAGTCTCACATCCCTGTGCTCGACAAGGGAAAAACTGGCAGTATGTACGCCATTAATACCCCTCACAGAGCGTGACCTCGGCCATCTGGCCCGGTGTTTAGTCACCGCTGGGTGAATGGACATCCTTGTTTTGTCTATTTTAGCACCTGGGATGATATCACCGCTAATCTCATCTTCCTGATTACATGGTGAGAGCACCGTCACTATGAATGTTTTTTTTTTTGTCCTTCACCTGCAGGAAAACGTTCTCCCACACAAACAATGTATGCGTCAGCAACGCAACCTCCCATTGAAACCAAGAACCCGCAGGTCAACCTCCTGGTCGCTAAGTGGCAGCACGTGTGGCTGCTGGCGTTGGACAGGCGGCGGAAACTCAACGACGCCATGGACAGACTGGAGGAGGTAATCAAGCACTTTGTGTTTTACACACAACTGCTCTCAGTGCAACATGCAAGCACGTTTTTTTCTGCAAATCTCATGCTCCCGTGACCCTCCTCTGTGTTTTTGCGCAGTTAAAGGAATTTGCCAACTTCGACTTTGACGTGTGGCGAAAGCGTTACATGCGCTGGATGAACCACAAAAAGTCTCGGGTCATGGACTTCTTCCGCCGCATTGACAAAGACCAAGATGGCAAGGTGACCCGGCAGGAGTTCATAGAGGGCATCCTCTCCTCCAGTAAGTGCCGTTGGACATACAAAACCCACGACTGAACAGCATGTACCAGCCAAATGCTCACCTGGTGCCACTTCCATAGAATTCCCCACCAGCCGCCTGGAGATGAGCGCTGTGGCGGACATATTCGACAGAGACGGGGACGGCTACATCGACTACTATGAGTTTGTGGCAGCTCTCCATCCGAACAAGGATGCTTACAAACCGCTGACAGATGCTGACAAAATTGAGGATGAGGTGATTCGAACTCTCGAGATTAGAATTCTAAATGTAAGTTCAGGGACTTGTTTGAATAAAATGTCCTCTGCTTTCAGGTTACGAGACAAGTGGCAAAGTGTAAATGCACAAAACGATTCCAAGTGGAGCAAATTGGTGCAAACAAATATCGGGTAAGCAGATTTGAGTCAAACGTTTTACTGGGAGAAATTGTTCCAACAAACACAAACAAAGACATGAATGTAAAATGTTTTAAATTGTAGGGGCTCAGAAAGGTAAGTGAGGCAAAAACTGCCAATAAAAACCAAAAAGTAACCTTTGCATATTTCTTTTGTTCCCCTCATCACCAGTTCTACCTTGGAAACCAGGTACATATGAAAGGCCTCTTTGCCTTTAAGCCCTTTGTTCTGTGCCTTATTGAGGCTTTTTCATTTACCATGTCTGCTTTTCAATGAACTCTGCCTCGATTCCTGGCTGATGTTTACAGACTGAAACTCAGAAGTAGAAATAAAGATCTACGGCCATCTGATTTAATCCTTAAGGAAATCTGGCCTAAGAAGTGTTTTCAGTCCATTTTGAAATCTTGCTAAAAGGGAGTAATCAAAAGAGAATTAAATGTGTTTAGGTTTTATGTGAATTCAGATTAATCTGATGTTGTTGTTTGGTTGAAAAGTAAGCCAATCCAGCTGAAACATAGTCTAGTATACCGTATATATTTTACCGCACATCTGCTTTTGAGTTTCAATATTAAAAGCCAAAACCATTTCAGCCCATATCTTTTATTAGTCCATGGGCATAAATTCATCTGCTGGGCAGTGTGGAAAATAATGCTTTCTGTGTGCTTGCCTTTGGCTTTTCATGGGAATGATTTATCTCAACTTCGGCTGACATACTTTAGTGGAGCTGATACGGTTTAATTCATTTATTTTTATAGTTAGGTTGACCTTGACCCTTTTAATGAATACCTTTCTTTTCTTTGGAATTAATGAGTTAACATTTCTCGACTAATTGCATGCCGCAGTTTAAAATCCATTACTGATATGTGTTCAAACGCCACATGCTTCGTGAGGCTTGTTTGGATTAAGATGAATAATGGGAGCTGTTAGTAAGGTGGGGGCAGGGGCAATAGTGTTGTATGAACTAAGTTGTATTGATGTGTCAAACAACAATCAATTGAAATAATTCTTTTGACAGTTTGGTCTGGTTCACTGCTTACATGACTCCCTAATCGGCGAAGAGATAATAGCAAACAGGGAAAATCAAAATCTTACCCCTCACCTACACGTTGCAGTTTTGGAAAGCTGTTTTCTGGTAAATGGTTATTCTTAAGATGTTTCTTGTACCTCTTTTTCCTCCAGATCATCATCACGTTTAATGTATTTGATCACCTAAATCACCAGTGGCATTAAATCATTATAATAATCATACAGGATCGTTTTACCAGTTGAATAGACGTCATGAGATAATAGGCACTTAGCAGGGATCATTGTTTGCTCATGTCTGCGTGTCACATTGTGGTGGATTAGGTGGAAATGATTTGAACCTCATTCCTCATGTTGTTCTTGGTGTGTCATTGGAGCTAGCTGCATTGGCTTTGCATCGTTGTCAATGCATCCCGACCATTCGAGTCGTTGTCGTAGAAAGTGCAACAAAGTGCTGGATTGCAGGAGATGCTGTTTGTTTTTGTTTTTTTGCAGAAAGCATGCGGCTGTGATTGTCCTGTGTAAATTAGGTCCTTGGGCTCATATCCAACTGGCTGACTTCTGTCCATCAACTCATACACCATGAACCATTCACATCCAATTACCTGCTTATCACTCACTTGTTTTGTATGTGTGGTTGGTATGATGAGGGCAAATTATTATACTCTAGCGCCTTCTGGTGGTAAAATAATGTGCTTTTCAGTGCATTTTTTCACAGGGTCAAACTGCAGTGGTGGCAGTAAACTGAAGCCAGATGCTGTCGGAATACAGTCAGACGTTACAAGTAGAAACCACACATCAGCTGAGTTTATTCAAAGTTTCATTAAAATATATCCACTGCTATATCACTACGTTTATAAAGCTGTGAAGATTTTGTAACTGCTGTAACTTATGATGGCACCGTTACTATTAGTTTTCAATGTAGTATAAACGATAAATCAGTCAGGCACTGAATGATTGTACTTGTGTTGTGATTCACAAAAAATACATTTAAATCCCACCCACCAGCACGCAATACTAGAAGAAAACCAGTTGGATTGACCTTTGTGTGATCTGTGTCTTTAACAATGTGAATGATTACTTCTCTTTGTGTAAATCTGTTCAACATGAAAAGGGAATCAGAGTGAATTGGACCAAAAGTTTAATTTTTGAATGGACAATTTTGCTTTAATTTGTCTAATTAAAAAAGCAACTAAAGAAATTGTCAAAAATGCAAAAGACAATTTTTGTTATTCTCCAAACCAGTCTGGTTTCCAGTGTTGGGCAGCGTTTAGCCTGCAGTGAGTGCTCATGCAAAGGTCATACAAAGGTTTTCACACATCTCTCGTTTTTAACCCCCCCCACTCCCTAGTTTGGAGACTCTCAGCAGCTGCGCCTGGTACGGATTTTACGCAGTACTGTGATGGTGCGTGTCGGAGGAGGCTGGATGGCTCTGGATGAGTTCCTGGTGAAGAATGACCCTTGTAGAGGTGAGATCAAAAGTTCACCACAACAAGTCACAAAGCAGGATTCATGGATTGAATATTGAAAAGTGAAAAAATCCAGTTGTGTTAAATAACTAGAATGTTGGACTTTTGGTCATTTATTTAAAAACATGTCGTTAGGAAGGTGATATTTGTCGGGTCTTCATCAATGTGACTTCTGATTTAAATATATATATATATATATATACATATATATATATATATATATATATATATATATATATATATATATATATATATATATATATAAAATATTGAATTTATCATTGTGGACTACTGCTGTATGAATAGTTACTACTGATGAAGAGTATTATTATTATTACAAGGATTATATTTCTAATATTATTACAGATATGCAATTGAGATATCATCTCTGAACCATTACAGCCACAATGTTTGCTGAGCAGTAATCTGTAATTACTTTTTCAATTCAGCTAATCCATTTCTCAGTAAAAATTATCTTAAAAAACATATTTTTACCAAACTGACATGTTGCATAGTGTTAATGTTTCATTAGTTGATACATTCATTCAGAAATACCCTTCAGTGAAGGGATTAGTATTTTCTTTGCTTTCAGATCCATCAGGCTGAAGTATAATAATAATATATAACTATAAATATAGTTCTTTTATTTTTGTGCTGATTCATGCCATATTTTGGAATCGAGACTTTCTCCTTAAAGTCTGTTCTTCTTTATCACAACACTGATCTCCACAATCAAATATTAGCAACTGGAGTAACAGAGCGCCATAGAGCAATGACTAATCCCCTGCAACATATGAGGACCAGTATGAGACGATCCTCTCTGTAAACGCTCTCAGTACTGACTGCTTCTCTCTGCTGTCTTCTGTATTAATGATACATTTCTGTATTTTCCTGCCAAACCCTCCTCCGGCTGAACATGGTATCATTCCTTCTAGTTCATCACCACGGAAGCAAAATGTTGCGCTCGGAATCAAACTCTTCAATTACTCAGTCTCCTATAGGTTGGCAAATCTCAAACCTTCTCACCTTGCTCCATGAACCCACCTGTGGTATGTGTGTCTGCACATCCGAGTGTGTTCTGCCTGTGTTGCTGTACCGTTAGCTGTGTGTGAGTGTGGCATTCTCATACACCGGCTTCACTCACAGTCAACCTGTCTGTCAGCTGCGGCTGGTTTTCATGCATGTAGTTGTTTTGCGTGAGTTGCATCACCCAATGTCGATATTTTGGGACTAAATGAGGTCTTTGCTTGACCATCAAACAAACAGAACCCAAGTCGATGTTCTGGAGAGGCTTTGCTGAATATACTCCCCCTCATGGATATAACTAAACTTACATCGTAATTGAAAGAAGAAACAACAAAACCAAACAGTGTTTCTGCACTGGTAACTTTGTGTGTCAGTGTGATTAAATCTGCATGTAAGCCAGTTTTATTTTTTAACACATCTGGTGCCAGCTCTGTTTGTTTTCCCTTTGTGTAGATTATGTGACCTCAGTTTAGTAGTTTTCCTCATCTCGGCTGATGTGGGAATGTTTGGCCACACTTTGATTTGTTGGAATCTTTCCACCATTTGTTTAGCAGTCAAGCAAACAAAAACTTACTGCTGCTTGGAAGACAAAGTTTCTTCCACTGCGCCCGCGGAGTTATGGATGAGATGTGAAGTCTTGTGTTTTTCTTTTTTTTCTACAGTATTTTTTTTGTCTGCATTTGAAATATTCTGCTTCATTTAAAAAAATATCATGGTAACACTTTATTTTATATATTTCCCTAATACAATAGTTTCTTCAGAAGTTACCTCAAACCAACTACCAAAATACCACCTCTCTGCACCACATGACTGTGTTGATCACAAGGTTACAACGGTTGGTTCAACAGTGCCAATCAAAACAAGGCTTTCAACTCTTTTTATTTTAATAGGTTCCATTGTTATTTAAAAGAAAAATGTACTTTCTTATGCCCTCAACTTCTGCCATTGCACAATCTGAAGAGTATTTTGAGTGGAGGATCTCCATTAAGCTTATGTCGCAAGTGTAACAAACATCCGCTATTTCTTCACACACTGTTCTGTTGGTTATATTATTATATTATATTTAGTATGAATAGTTGGTTATTATGGGATTCAAAACACAGACAATGTTCAATTTAAACACTTTCAATTAATAATTATTATATTATTTTTTTCCTACACCAGGATGACATTTTGGGAAATTTTATTTGTAGCCAAGCATACAATACAAAACACAAGAATAATACACAAATAAATAATCCGTCTCTCCCTTGGTGTAAATAATGCAGTTCTCTCAGGCACATTTCTATTTGAATCATAATTGATACCAAACTACATATTTATCCATGGGAAATTAGGGAACACAAAGAGAAAATAAAGTGTTTACTCTCATCATTCATACAAAATTAAAAGTACATGTGATGCCAGTTATGCTAATATGTTAATATGACTTATTTGGAATGTCACTTCTTAGCTAAAGGCAGGACCAACATGGAGCTGCGAGAGAAGTTCATCCTCCCGGAGGGAACCACTCAGGTGATGGCGAGCTTCCGTTACAGAGGTCGGAGATCTCGCCCGTCATCCAGAGGAGCTTCTCCCAACAGATCCACCTCCAGTCAGAGCTGTGCGGTCCCATCCGCCCCAGCAGTGACCAGTACCCCCAAGGTAGGAGGCTCTGCTCTGCTGTGAGAGACCCTGCTGTCTGCCACACTGTGGATTCATCACTTCCCCACCATGAATTTCCTCTTATTTATATGCCTTATTTCATTTGTATTCTCATTTTTTGATCAAGTTCCTGTTCATTTTTGTGTTTCTTCCATCTCGTCTATCTGGTCGTTTTTGATTTGTGAATCCATATCTGTGTTTTTTGATTTGCCATTGTTTCCCAGACTCCCCAACACATAACCCGCAATTATGATAAGCCCTGGCTCACAAACAGCAAACCCTCCACTCCTCTTAAATCATCAGACTCCTTTGGGAGCCAAGGTTCATCCTCAGAGGTATAATCATACATTATAGTCATTTACACCACACAATGTGGGACGCTTCCAATTTCTGACCCAACTGAAATCTGCTGCACAAATATCAAATAGGAGAGAAAATCTATTTATCACCAGTAAGGCTAGTTTACAAAAGCTTTATCAGTTAGATTTATATATTTCTTGATTTTGCTGATTTCCAATTGTATTCTGCAGTGGAAAAACAAAATGCCTGAGAGACTTCATTTGGGTCAATAAACTCTAACACGTTTGATTACTAATGGACTGAACATTTAATTCTTGTTTGACAAAATTGCCGTCTCATTGTTATATCCCTATAATATGAATAACATTCAACTGTCAATATGTATGTAATATGTGAGCATGTGTGATTGTGTGATTGTGTGACGATTTTCTAACCAAAGGTTTAAACCTATTCAAACTACTGAAAAAATTAGGTTGGCTAAAAGATTTCTTTTTTTGATCAAAATAACTAACTTAACAACATCTGAAACAACTTTTTACGCATTTGAAGAGGACTATTTTATCAAACGCTGCCGTTCCTTCTTTTCTATCTTTTGCAGGGTACACCAGTTCAAGGCAGCAAATTACGTCTTCCCGGGTACTTGTCAGGCAAAGGATTCCAGTCGGCTGAGGAGGGAACCTTGATCAGCGCTGCTGTACTGAAAGCTCGGACACAGACAATAGGTGGTGAGTACAGAGCAACTTTTTAAAAACGTTTTGAAGAAAATGTATTTTTGTCTGTCGAGCAGACTCTAAGATAATGGAAACAATGCAGCCAATGATGACGTGTTGGGGTTGCAATGACCTTTTCTGGGAAAATGGGATGAGATGTAACCCGGAGGTCAATGTAGGGAGTATTAGGGCGGCTGTGGCCGGGTTGTCCTTCAATCTGAATATCGGCAAATTGATCCTCTGCTGCTCCCATCCGTGTAGAAGCAGTTTCAGTGGTTGCAGGATTTAAAAGTTCCTGTACAAGAACAAGTCCATTTGCCATTTAAAAGGCTATGAATGATGGCCTTTTTAAATGAAACTAACACATTGGCCTGATTGTGTTTCTAGAGTCTCGGAAAAATCTGAGCCGGCCTGGAAGTAAAGCAGGAAGCAGAGGGAGCAGTCGCAGAGGAAGTGACGCCTCTGACTTTGACATCTCAGACATCCAGTCTGTGTGCTCGGACGTTTCTGAAACGGTGGGCGACTCAACCAGAGCGACGTCGCGTTCCACGTCCCGTCAGCACGGCGGAAAACCCTCCAAGATCCCCACTCCTCAGAGAAGAACCACTCCCACAAGCAAACTGGCTAAGGGGCTCAAGCGATAGTCAAACAACCACAACCCGGGAGCGAGTTGCACCCTAAACACCTAACGGACACTGGAGACATCTAACTTAAAAGACTGAAAAATTGTGTTGTTATTTAAATCGTTGCGAAGATGTAAAATATTCTGTTGTGAGGCAATATGGTTTAATATTATGTGAGAATGAAATGTCAATGGCCTTGCGTTTTTGTTTTAATGTATTTTACTTTTTGTGAAATGTTTCAAATTGTTTTAATTGTATTTTATTTTATTCTATTGATGAGAAAACCTGTAGAGGTTCGATGGACACTAGAAATCCTTGGAATGTTGTATGGTTAGCTAACATTTCTAAAAACACTAATGAAGGGCAACACGCGGGTTAGCGCTCTGAGAGTTACTGAATGTACTGTGATTTATGTTTGGAGTAGATGGTGCATTATGTTACCATCGAGGCACTGCAATTATAAATTGAATTGATATACTGCCAACATGCATTTAAAGGGCAATGCAATATACGTCAATAAACCCCAGTAAGCACTGCAGAAACCTTCAAAAAACACTATTTAAGGCAAGTAGCAGAAACATCCTAATCATAAAGCTTTTAAGTCCTGTTTGTTTGTGTCAGTGCAGTCCCTCTTTGATTTGATCACTTCACAGCAGTGTGTGCTTGAAGGGGTGCCACTCCATGTAGACATTTTCCTGTGCATCCATGTCAATGTATACAAATTGTCACTGTAACGTTACTTTGTAATAAACCTGCTTGCAGAAAGGCACCAGAGGCTAATGTACACCAAAGAATCCTCTCAGTTTTTGCTGGTTTTAGCTAATTTCATTAGCCATGCTAGCAAGACCCTGTTCATTAAGGGGTAATATCACGAAAGGCATGCCTTGTTTATTGTCTAATTATAATTGTGACCAAAGGACGGTGTTTAGTTTCGGAATAGAAGAGAAATACTAATGTTTTTGATAATATCTTTTGTATGGTATGTCTAATAACTTTGTTTATATTTGGAAACAAATTTATCTATCTAGAATTGTATGAAAATCAACATATTTTTATATACATATATATATACACTCACCGGCCACTTTATTAGGTACCCCATGCTAGTAACGGGTTGGACCCCCTTTTGCCTTCAGAACTGCCTCAATTCTTCGTGGCATAGATTCAACAAGGTGCTGAAAGCATTCCTCAGGGAGTTTGGTCCATATTGACATGATGGCATCACACAGTTGCCGCAGATTTGTCGGCTGCACATCCATGATGCGAATCTCCCGTTCCACCACATCCCAAAGATGCTCTATTGGATTGAGATCTGGTGATTGTGGAGGCCATTTGAGTACAGCGAACTCATTGTCATGTTCAAGAAACCAGTCTGAGATGATTCCAGCTTTATGACATGGCGCTTTATCCTGCTGAAAGTAGCCATCAGAAGTTGGGTACATTGTGGTCATAAAGGGATGGACATGGTCAGCAACAATACTCAGGTAGGCTGTGGCGTTGCAATGATGCTCAATTGGTACCAAGGGGCCCAAAGAGTGCCAAGAAAATATTCCCCACACCATGACACCACCACCACCAGCCTGAACCGTTGATACAAGGCAGGATGGATCCATGCTTTCATGTTGTAGACGCCAAATTCTGACCCTACCATCCGAATGTCGCAGCAGAAATCGAGACTCATCAGACCAGGCAACGTTTTTCCAATCTTCTATTGTCCAATTTCGATGAGCTTGTGCAAATTGTAGCCTCAGTTTCCTGTTCTTAGCTGAAAGGAGTGGCACCCGGTGTGGTCTTCTGCTGCTGTAGCCCATCTGCCTCAAAGTTCGACGTACTGTGCGTTCAGAGATGCTCTTATGCCCACCTTGGTTGTAACGGGTGGTTATTTGAGTCACTGTTGCCCTTCTATCAGCTCGAACCAGTCTGGCCATTCTCCTCTGACCTCTGGCATCAACAAGGCATTTCCGCCCACAGAACTGCCGCTCACTGGATGTTTTTTATTTTTCGGACCATTCTCTGTAAACCCTAGAGATGGTTGTGCGTGAAAATCCCAGTAGATTAGCAGTTTCTGAAATACTCAGACCAGCCCTTCTGGCACCAACAATCATGCCACGTTCAAAGTCACTCAAATCACCTTTCTTCCCCATACTGATGCTCGGTTTGAACTGCAGGAGATTGTCTTGACAATGTCTACATGCCTAAATGCACTGAGTTGCCGCCATGTGATTGGCTGCTTAGAAATGAAGTGTTAATGAGCAGTTGGACAGGTGTACCTAATAAAGTGGCCGGTGAGTGTATATATACAGACCAAACAGAAATTGAATACATAATCCCAGATTAAGCTGAGAACGCCCTTTCATACATACCTTCGCCAAAGCTAATTCAACTGATGCTCAAAATGTCACATGCTCTAAAATGACTTTCCTTCCCTGTGCGCAAAAGTGGTATTGTTTCAGAAACCTCTCATTTTACTGCGGCGGGGACTGATGTGTCCACACAGTCTTGTTTGTGGTTCTCCAGTTCCTCCCTTGGCTGCAGAAGGGCCGACAGTGCAGCCAAAGAGCCTGGTGTCTGTGTCAGCTGACCCGACCCTTCAAAACCAAACTAGGCTGTTCTAATGTCGGTATCTTCTCCACCCTTGATTGGCTGTTGGTGGCATTGGTGACGCACCAGGATTTTGTTGGCTTATTTTGGGGACATTAAGCTCCACTTGAAGAGCAGGATTTCTTGGTTTCCAAAAGGTTTATGTGACATGAAAGTGTCAGTTAAACGAGTGAAGGGTCATTTGAACGTTGAAATACAACAACGAATAGATGGATTGTTCACGTATTTTTGCATCATATAAGAATAGTATATTATAATTTTCGGCTTATTGTTTTCTAGAAATTGTTAACTTTTCTCTGGGAACATGGGAAAATCAAGCATATCAGTTACTCAGTTAAGTACAATTAAAAGAAAAAGTATTTATTCTAACATGCTCGTGTTTATTTGATAAAGAATAATCTATAACTTAAGCCATTGGTAATGTGGTACGTGAGGATATATTTCATAATATATGAAAGTAAAATGAATGGTTCAAGGAAAGTGGATTCTGAGGAACCTTTTGGCATTTGCCCCTTTCCTTCTTAAATTACATGTCATTTAACGGACACTTTTATCCAAAGCGACTTACATTGCATTATAACCTATGCATTACATTTTGCCTGGGGAGCAATTTGAGGTTAGGTGTCTTGCTCAGGGACACTTCGACATGGCTCATGGGGCAGCTGGGATTCAGACTACCGACCTTGCGGTCCCAGCACACCACACTACTCCATGCACCACCATCACACCACAGTGGAAGCAGCTATGAACTGTATATCTTTGTTGTTCCATAGTTTTCTGCAATGTCCCCGCAGCCCGGCTGTTAGATGCAATGTGGAGGTTTGGATTGAAGCGGGGTAGGGGGGGGGGGTCTACTCCGGGTGGCATGTTTGCAGAGCGTCTTGTGTTTAGCTGTGACATACTACATCTTTCTCTCAGTGAGACCAAAATGGTAAAACACTCTTAAATGTCTTAAATGAACATTCACTAAATTTGTAACTTTTTTAAAAGCAATTATTTAAGTTTCTACAACAGTCCCATCAAGAGTTTATTTTTATTTTATCCATATATGTGGAAGACACATAAAGAAGCTATTCACACATACTTCTTTTGAGAGCAACATTGAGCTGAAGCAGAGGCCCTTTGTTTTCTGTTATTTTTCTCCTTCCAACAGCTACATAAAGGCCTCGATACGTTGATCTGCACCTCCTGAATTTGATGACTCTGTTTACTTGAATGGTCGTGACTGTAGGTGTGACTGGCCTATGAGAATCCACAGATCCCCTGGGGACCAAAGGTGCAGTGGAGCTCAGGGACGATGCTTGTTTGAGACCCAGAGCTTCCAGTTTGAACGGTCCTCCTGTTCAGCTCAAACACTGGGCCGTGGGATTTATCCTCACGCCAGGAACTAGACAAGACCCTTCTGCAGGAGCCCTGGGACCTCCTCTGTGGATAATATGTGAGTAAAGTAAACATTTATCTTGAATTATTTCTTTATTATTTTATTATCATGCATTTTGACGTTAATAAATTGTACAAGATGTTGGGTTGCAATTCCAAAGTATGATGATCTTTTGATTAGTGTTTTTCTCTATTTTGTTAAAGCTCGAAAAAGATTGCATGGACAATTCAATTCAGTGGACACACTCGTACACTCCAAAATGACTAAACTAAGAAATTTAAATATTTTATCTTAAAAATAAAAACATTGTGTTACACTTTCACTAGTTTTCATCTGATATAGATTATAATGAGAAATCTAAGGCAACATATTTCTGTTTTATACATATTCCTAGAAATACTTTTGAATCAAATTGGAATGCCTGATTTAAATTTAACAACACACTATACACTCATATATCATCAGATTTTTTAAATTACTGATTTATTTAATTGTTGTACTGCAGGCACTTCTAGCCCCCGACTTCAAAAACATTTAAAATGTCAGCCTACAAAGAAATGCTGGTCTTTGCAGCACTATTTTCCATCCTCGGACTGACCCAGTGCAAACAGTTGCAGAGTAAGTCAACATTTTTTACCATTTGAATTTGAAGACAACTATTTTCTATTTTGAAGAAGTACCGTATTGTATTGTATTGTATTGTTAGACCTGCTAAACATCTATGCCAGCCTTCCCATCGTTTTTTTTCTTGTTTGATAAATGTATCTTATATGACATAGTATATGAGCTGACATCATTTCAGTGACTCGCAGGGACTAACCGTAATGAACAGTGCACTACGGCACCTCGACCACCAGATGTCAGCGTTCAGAAGTCCATTGTTTGCCTCCACAGAAATCAATGTGGACATCTAGAGGTCAAAAGATGATCCTGGGGTTAAACTTTGTGCACAAAACTTTGAAGCACTTAGTCACTTACCATAAGGAATCAACCCAATGTTTATCTCTCAATCGTTGACGTCCGACTCACAGATAAAACGGCTAGAAATAGTAACAGCATCACTGAGCAGTTATGATCCCAGTTATAACCTTTTCTTAAGGTAAACTGTCTTTTCACATTACTTTATTGTTAAGCTGGCCTATTGATTGTAATACATGGCAGTGAAACAATCAAATAAGTCTACAGACCCATGATTTCAAAATCAACTGGGTGAATTCTTAACATGTTACTGTAATGGGAATATTTTTCTTTTTTTATTCTACTTACAAATATTCTACTAGAATAGTTGTCATCAAAATCTTTCCATTTTTACTTTGCAGGATACACTTCAGCCAAACTGATCTCATTCAAACTACAGCACAACTGTCTTGTGGTTAAAATTCAAAGGCCAAATCCACTAAATACAATGAACAGCCTCTTCCTGTTAATGGGTTTCATACATTTCCTCAGTCTGCCTGTGAAGAGACGGCATTCTTAATGAGAAAGAGTTATGCATTCATTAAAAAAGAATCAGTGACATCAGCGATTCAGGAGTAGTGCACCTTTGATGCTGAATCGTTTTGATGTCAAACTAAGCTCAGTGTTTTTTGCTGTGAGGCTTTGATCTGCTGAAGGAGTTTCACGTGCCCGACTCGAGGGGAGTGAGGATTGTGAACGGTTCTCAACCTGAGGCGGTGGCCTACCGGGTCAACCCCTCTGTCCATCTGCGGAGGACCATGAGGTACAGTGTCGGATGGCCCGAGCCCCGCTAGCATGTGATCAGAGAATTGAAACGTTTGAGCTGTGGTTTTACTCTGTGAAACTAAATTGCAACATGCAAGCATTTTATTGTAAAAAATCTTTATATGCTCTTTTTTTTCCACTTATCCATATTCTTATATAATGTAACAACTCCCCCTCCCCCAGCTCTTTAAACCCATCATGTTTTCCCACAGCAATGTGTATCCAGATGGACTTCCCTCCGACTACTCCGTCATTGCAACTTTTAAGGTGACCAAGGACACTGCCAAGACATCCTGGGACCTGTGGCAGGTCAGTGACCCCAAGGGTCAGGAGCAAGTTGGCCTGCGTTTCCAGGGTGACACGCGCTCTTTAGCCTTCTTCTACACCAGCCCCCATGGGAGCCATATGCTGAGAACCTTCCACGGTGTGGAACAGCTATTTGATGGACAGTGGCACAAGTTGGCACTGAGTGTGAAGGGCAGCCGGGTGAAGCTGCTGATCGACTGTGAGGAGGTCAGTGTGGAGTCCATTGATGAGCCGAGGCCAGTCATCTACCGAGGGTACACCTCCATCGTCAAGAGGGCTGCAGGGGATCGCTCCATGTCTGTACGTTCACTGCTCGGATTTATATGAATAAATAAAGTAGTATTATAGCATTGGGGATTTGGGATAAAACTCCTCGTTATCTCCTGTCTCTTTCCAGGTGGACCTTCAGCAGATGGAAGTGTCATGTGACCCGGAGCAGGCTTATTCAGAGGGCTGCTGTGAGCTCTCCAGTGTGGTTAGTCAGCTTCTGTTCAACATGGTTTCATTCTCTCTGTCAGAGCGGTGTTTTTGGTCCTAATACCTCTGCCTTGCCTTTCTACTGATGGCAGTGCGGAGGATACGCAGAGATCGGCCTAACAGCTGGAAGAGCGTCTTGCAAATGCATGCACGGACAACCTGGTATTCAGGGACCTCCAGGACCAAAGGTCAACATACCTGTAGAATTGTGGCTGACCTGTTGAATTGTGGCTGACCATCCTCAATTTGGATCTCTGTTGACATATTCTTTTATTCTGCAGGGTCACAGAGGTCTTCCAGGAAAAGCCGGAGACCAAGGAAGACAAGGAAACTGGGTAATCAAAATAATTGAATGCCTCTCAGTCATGAATTATCAACCCTGGTTTCACAAGGAATTAAGTTCTTGTTTTAGGGTATAAAGAGTTAAACTGGACTCGGGTGAGGGACGTAGTAGACAAAGTGACATTTTTTTGTAAGACAGCAGCAAAACTGTGGAAAATGGGAGATGTCCAACTGAGAGGCAAGAAGATGGAAACAGATCTGGAAGGAGAAGCGCTTGGTGATAGTAAACATAGAGGCCCCTTTCATAGTTTAAAAACGCATGTCCGCTCTGCAAAAGATTTACGTCAAGGCCAAGGTAAATACACGCTAATACGGATGTAATAATACATTGTTTTTGTCCTTCTGAAATTGCCATTTGTCTCTTAAAACAAAGAGCCTGCCTGTTTAGAACATAGGATCTAACTCAATTGGAAAGAGATCATAGGATACTAAATAGCTTTGCTTTTCCATTTGGTGGACACTGAGCCAAATGTAATGAATCCCACACACACGAGAAAACCAGGCAGTTGAGCAACAACCCTCCCCTACAGTGTCTGGTAATGAGTAGCATTACTGTGCTTAACTAGTGTGTGAAATCTGATGAAGTCTCTTAAATATCTTTTTGTTTTGCGGATAAGGCTAATTAATGCACCACAGGAAGATCAAATTGAAAAAGAGTGGAGATGTTGGAGAAAATGATAATGAACAAAGCAACCTGCCGCAGGAGCGAGTTAATAATGCATCGACCAATGAACAAACACACGTTGTGTCCTTCAGGGAGCCGCAGATGTGATTATTTCCACTTTACATTTATGACTTGTTAATCCCTTCATGCGGTGTTATGTTGGAACAGATCTGGAGAACATGTGTTTTAAAGAAGGAGGATCATTTGTTATACCTATGTGATCGCTGGGCATTCAACGTGCCCTTTGCACTCAAGGAAATCCCCCACGCTGCTTGAGCAAACACGTGTACGCCTCCAGACCCACGTACATTCAGAGCACATTTCCAGAGCTGTACACGCTACATATTCATGTCCAGAGTAGCAGCTGTTGCTCATCTGGGAGTAAACATCTGCCTTGTGTAACTCGTTAGGATTTTGACCTCCCGCCAGCTTGTGAATCACAGAGCCCAAACATGTTTATCTCCTCCCCTGCTGGCATCCAAGGAGGGCATTTCCTGGCACGGATATATGAACTCTCCATCTTGGGGGGTGGGTGGTCCCTTGTTCGTCCGAGCTATACGGCCGTGCAAAACGCCGTTAAGTTCGCGGTTCTGCCTTCACGCCGAAACTGTCAGCCATCTCTGAGGTCGTCCTTCGTCGAGCCGGCTCTGTTTAAAGTTATGCGATGAGATGCTCAAATAAACCGACAACACAAAGGCCTCCTGGAACTTGTTTAATGTGTTTGTTGACTCAGTGAAAAGCTGCCAACTGGGAAACACTTTTCCTTGTACAACTGAGGAAGTCAGCATCTGTGCAAACAGTAGGCTGTTCAATTTCTTGACTTGTGTTTCCTAAATCCTGCTGGACATTCTTGGGTGTAGTTTCCACTAATGTTTGTGCGCCGGAAACTTAACAATAGCCGGTTCGCCTTTATTCTGGTTTTGCCTTTTTATTTTAAATGCACTCATGAGACAATCAGTAGCACAATCTCATTTGTGCCCTGAGATGATCTTGGCTGAGGCAAATAGGGTTAAGGTATCAAACAAATCATATAAATGTATCTGACAAAATTCCTGTGAATATTTTTCAGGAGCTAAGCTCTCATTCTGAATAAATTCTGAATAAATCTTTTAACATTCACATCACGTGAAACACCTTCAGACGTTTTCAGAGGTGCTGAGAAGTTAGCTGAGCTAGCTGGTGCTTCCTAAACCAAATCAATCATGGTCGATTCACAAATAGCTGCTTAGCATTGAGTAAAACTCACTCTCTTGCAGGGTATCCGGGGAAACACGGGAGACTATGGAAACATCGGCGAGTCCGGCCAAAAGGTGAGAGCTGCCATTATGCTCCTACCAGGCTTACACCTCGGGTTGTCTTGAACTCCAAAAGCATTAATGAGACTTCACGCACATCCTCAGGGTGAAGAAGGAATCAAAGGCGAGAAAGGAATGAGAGGACTCTGGGGCCAAGTTGTAAGTCATCACAATCCAATGCATTGCTTGCTTTCTGCTGAAATGTCACAGATCTGTACTAACGACGTGTTGTGTTAACAGGGGAGCAGAGGTCCCAAGGGGCTGAAAGGATTAAGAGGGGCAGCCGGCTTTAAGGTAAACTCCTGCTCTGCTTCAGGCCTTTATTTAACGTCTTTCATACTGCAGCCAGCTCATGAAGTTACAGACTTTTCATTGGAATTCTGTTCAGTTCGCAGTTAAAGTTGCTCAACATTTTGGATAACCCTCAATGTTTTTTGTGACTAATTAAAGGGAGTGCGTGGGCCATCTGGAGACATCGGAGAGACAGGAAACCCGGGAGAAACTGTGAGTTGGTGGTAAGGCCCTCTGCAGTGTTAACCATTGTATTATTAACATTGTTGCCTCCTTGAAGGGTGCTAAAGGCGTCAAAGGACACGAAGGGATTCCCGGATTTCAAGGAGTTAAGGTAAAAATTTCCTTCCTTTCAGTCTTTTCTTTTTCATCTAGATATTGTGATTGAATTCCATCATGCTTGGATTTTTCTAGGGAGAAATGGGGACAATTGGTGCCGCAGGGCGTGCCGGGCCCAAAGGAAAACAGGTGGGTGGTTATCTGTTCAATGATCAATGATGAGACGCTTAATTCTCTATCCACTACCTTCCCACTTCCCTCATATGAGCACAGAGAACCAGAGAATCATTTCTAATCTGGTAAAACTTTGGAATGGAGATGTGTCTTTTGGTTTAGAAAATTAGTTTGTGTGGCTGGATTTGGCAGAGATGTGAAGATTTGAACTGTTAGCTGGTGATTCAGTGAAAGAGTAATGAACTACTCTGTGGTATAAGAAGGCCGGCATCCTGCTTCAACATGTTGCTCGCCGAAGGAAATAATTTAGCATTCATGATGCTTGAAATGGTAATTTGACAGGGCATTGTGGGAGATCCTGGAGAGAGGGGAGCGCCTGGATTGAAGGGAAAGCCTGTATGTATCAACATTTACAAAATGACGTTCCCTTTTGTTCAATTCGTTATATTCAAAACAATGGCTTGACATTGAAGGATTTGTTATTTTGTCTGAACTTGTGAAACTAGGGGATCCTTGGACCCAAGGGCAGAGGTGGCTCCATCGGGCCCAAGGTGATTCACCGCTGACACAATTGAGTGCTGTCTTACACCCCCGAAATCACGCGTCTGTTTCTTAAGGATAACAATATCGTCCACCTAGGGCATTGTTGGAGATCCGGGCTTACCGGGTAGAGATGGGGATCCAGGAATAGAGGTATTATATTCTACTGACAATGATATCTTAATGATGCAGTTCAGCAGCAGTGCAGTTGTGTTATGTTACGTTTGATCTATTTCCCCTCAGGCGTATCAAGGACCACAAGGCGGCAGCGGAAAATTGGGACGGATTGGAACAAAGGTGAGTTGTCGTTGTTGTTTGGTTTAAGGAATAAATGGGTACACTTGAGTTGTTTTTGGCTGATGCATTTGATGTGGGCCGTGTCTTTCCCAGGGAGAAAAAGGCCTCCTCGGGCCAGCTGGTGAAATGGGTCCCCAAGGCCGAACCGTAAGTCACTTTATCAGAAGACAAGCGCGTAATACTTTCTGTACGTGAAGTAGTTTGCGTTGGAATAAAGCAGTCCCTTAGTTTGGTTTGATAAATGTTTTATTCTCGAGGGCCCAAGAGGTTACAAGGGCTCTGCTGGGAAGCCAGGAAGACCTGGATTTATTGGCCCACCGGGACCGACTGTAAGTGCTCCAGATTGTTTTTTCGGAAGGGATCCAAACACTCGTTGATTTTCCTCAGGCCATTGAACCGTGCCATCTCTTCACAGGGACATGTGGGTGTGCCCGGAAAACCAGGGACCAAGGTAATAGATCCTCATCCATTAGCCATTAGAAATTAAAAAATTACACACAACTACCTGAAGAAATATTCACTATATATTTACTGACTTAAATCCAATTTTATCAGGATTTAATAGCTATATCCTGACTGCAACTAAATTACTTTAACCAGTGGATTTCAGATATTTCTGATATTTGCAAGTTTTAATACTTTTTATTTACTTTTGATGCGTTCAGGGTGACACAGGAACACAGGGAATCCAAGGAGTTAAAGGTGAACAGGTACAACATCAAAATATTCCATCCTCTTTGCTCAACATTTTTGCTCACACTTTTTTTAAGACCAAACCTAATATTATCTTTTTTTTTGTAGGGCGAAAAAGGAGTTAAGGGGCCAAAAGGAAAGGTGAGTTGGGATTCTTTTGTCAGGGCAATATTTCAATATACTTCAATATACTCAAAATGTCTCTGTCTCAGTTTATGAATTTAGGTATTTTTTCCTACATTATTCACTTCTCCTTCCAGAATGTACTTATACCATTGAGATTCTGTTAGCTACTGATGTGCTTCTCTGTTAGTTACTAGGTTTTGTTATTCATACTTCTATGGCATGAAAATCCGTTTAAGCTGCTTTCAATAAGGTTTGAGTCCATGCAACAGATATCTCATTGTGATCTGATGGGTGCGCTGGCTCTAGGTCGGAGAACAGGCGGAGCAGGGTCCTCAGGGAGGACGGGGGAAGCGCGGCCCGGCGGGCCCACCTGGAAGATCGGGTCCCGTTGGAACGAAGGGGATTCGGGGGGAGGGAGGACCAGATGGCTTCCAAGGACCCACGGGTCCACCAGTAAGTTCAAAACAAGTGTTAACAAAAACACGACGGCGCTACTGTCCAGTGGTGCTGCTCTACTTCGACCGACACTTCATCTCTCTCTCTGACAGATGGCACACAAACAGAGGAGTCCTAAATTGCACCAGCACTAAATTGCACACGACGTGGTGTTTGGTAACAGCTTTGGTGTCCAAAGCTCACTTCAAGAGGCCCATATTAGTCTGTAGTCAGACGGGACTCTCAGCGAGCGTTTCATTTAGTGCGTCTATAAATCCATAATGAGCCGAAGGAAATATTGCTGGCTTCGGCGCTTCGTAGCATTTCCTCTGAGAGGCAGCCATTGCTTCAGCGTGCCCCATCCTGCAACACTGCTTATTGCTTCTGCATCATTACATGTCCCGCAGTTGGGTCCCTTCCAGTGACTGATGTGGTAACGATTTGTTGCGCAGGGCCCGACCCTCCCGGCGCAACACGTGATCGAGGTTTGTCAGAAAGTGATCCTGGAGCAGATGTCCACCTTTGCCAACTCAGTGAAGAGGACTTGTGCTGCCGTCTGTCCCCTGTACGGGGACGTGCCCATGGGTGCACCGGGTCCCACCGGACAGAAAGGAGCCCCCGGACCTGCCGTGAGTTTTTTCTTTTTTTTTTTTGTACAGGTTTTTGGTGTTCATGGCTCACAGTGAATCAGCCTGCTGCGTCCATTGCATCAGGCGTTGCCTCTTCTCCAGTACATTCTATGTGCATTGTTTGCTTTTGTCTCTCTGGGTGAATAAAGTACAAACACATTGCACGGGACCGGACTGAACTAAAGGGGCTGAAGAATTTGGCAGAAAAGTGAAAACATTAAGGTTTTCCACATCTCCATAAGGACAAATAAAGAGTCACAGACTAGACACTTGGTCTGTGTTAAATTTTCTTGGAGAGCATGAAAGCTGGAAAGCCTTTTCCACATGATTATTTAGAGTAGAACCGTTTGATGTTCCACAGCTTCTTAAATCACTTTGACTCTCAGGCTGATAATGCAAACATGAAAAAAATTATTACTATATTAAGTTAGGATAAGGATAAGTCCTATCCAGAACATTTATTTATTAGTACTATACAGGGTTATCCCAACAATGTGTAATCTAATCAGCTAATGCGTCTTAGTATCATATTATACAGTATAAATATTTTCAAAGACTACCTGCGAAGAAAAAAAAAAATGCATGATTTATACAGTGAACACAAAAGATTAACGATGTGTTTTCCTACGGATGTTATCAGGGCGACCCTGGTAATGATGGTGTTGATGGAGAAGTGGGCCTGCCAGGATTCTACGGAGAAGTCGGGGAACTAGGCCGGAAAGGAGAAACAGGTATGTTTGACACACCTGACAGACCGTTTGAGGAATGAGTATTGGTTTAAATACCTGCATTCAGTGATTGTTGCTTAGTGGCAGGACAACATGTAACTTGCTGTAAACATATCGCTAACAAATTATAAGTATTGTTATACCCATATATAACAGTAAGTAAGTATAAGTCGAACAAATCGGGCAAAGATGTCTCCTCTGAAATGTACTTGTGTGCCAAGTCAATGTTCTGTTTATTGAACAGTGATCTCAGTAACCTTAATCCATCAATGTACTCCGTGTTCTTTAGTGGGGCTCTCCCCCTCCGGGGTATCGCATTTCTGCCGTTGTCTGTTGTCGTGACCAACGTGTCTCTGTGTGTGCATCTGGTTTGCAGGCGACAGGGGAGAGAAAGGTGATAAAGGACCCAGGGGTCATGGTCTACCCGGCTACTTTGGAGACCAGGGACCAATAGGTAAATGAATATTGCAATACCTAAAACAAGACCTATTGTTTGATGACTTGGTTAGAATGAGGCCTCGGTTAGATTTCCACATCTGGGCGTGTGGGTCATTTTACGAACTATAATCAGTCGAGCCTTTGCTTTAAATCCAAGGAAGCCGGGGGAGGAGAGTTGTTACTGTAAGAGGAGTGTGATGTTTGCCAAAAAAAGAAGAGATGAAAATCTGTTAACAATCTGTGGTTGGAAGCTGTGAAATAGTCGTAGTCAGCTGACTGAGCAGAAATAAAAGCCCGAAGACTAAACAAAATGTTTGCCTCAATCACAGGCCAGCGTGGACGTCCCGGCAGAGCCTTTAACGGGCAGCCAGGGAAGCAGGGTGAGAGGGGACACCTGGGCCGGCCGGGACTCAGGGGCCACGCGGGTCTCAGAGGACCTCCAGGGGTTTGTGCCGCCTCTGGGTGTGCTCAGCTGAACTCCACCAGCGCGACCCCTCAACCAGCAACACGGAGGTTGAGGAACCGTTCATAGAGGAAGAAAAGGTCGACGGTTAATTGAATTTTGAGCTTAAGCGGCGAAAACATGGTTGATTGTTTTTTGTTAATATGTATGTTGGTTTGACGTAAATTAAAATTGTCATGTAAATATGCATCCCAGCCGAGCTTATGGGAATGGTTTGAACTACAAAGAACACCTATGTGATTGGAAAAGTGGGAACAAATACATTTGTATAAAAAGGCTGTCTGCGTTTTTATTCATATTCATATATTTAAACTGATTTCACAATTCACAATACAAGTCTTTAAACATCTGTTCTTTATAATAAAAAATAAAAGATTATACTCAGTTTTTTTTATTTTATTTGAACTCATGATCACAGTTGTATCTATGATTGAATAAATCACAGGTTTGAAGAATTATTTGTGTAAAACTATATAATAGATAAAGAAAGTTTGTGTTTTCCAGTCATGATTGATTAGCAATTTAATTAAAACTCGAAGAAGAACTATTTTCCTGCAAATGTTCCTCAGTCATATATAGAGTGCCTATAGACTAAACTTTCCCTTGGTTTATTTAACTCAGTGCATATAGACTAAACTCTGACTTTCAGCCCTCAAATATTATATGTATAGTATCTAAAAATAAATTGTGCGCTATGGTCGACAGTGTCACATGATGCACAGAATACTTTCTTTAGGTAACAGTCATTGCTTCTGGAATGGCTTTGTATTTTCAGAAATATATCCATTTGGTACAATAATAGTGTACAATAAATACAATTAAAGTAGGGGCCTTGTCAGTATATATCTACTTTTTTATTTTAAAGATAGCTAGTAAGTCAAGAAATTTGGGCACAAAGAACTACAATTTAAATGATGCAAAAAAGCTCTTCTTTAGCTCACTGTCGGTCCAAGATCCCCACATTTTGAGATTGGGGATGCATAATGGGGAGCTATATAATAGAATCACTGAAGGTAAATATGTGGAAGGTTCGTTACTTGTGAGGATGTCTCCTCTTCTTAATTATTACACATTACAGAGTTACCGTTTAGTCAACAGTAAACGTTAAGACCTACAACCTGTACTTACTCTTTTATGAGACGTTGTTGTAGCAATGAGAACAAACAAGCACACTTGCATCAATGTTTCCCACACTGGGGCTGGGCAGACACTGTTGTAGCGCCGTTGCTTTACAGCAACGCAGAGCTGGTTTTATTTCCTGGCCTGTTGCAACTTTCCAGCTAATAAACCTGCCGGTCAAGTGGAATGGAGACTCCGAACTGCTTGAGTTGTGGCGTCTGTCTATCTGTGTTCGCCCGGGCAATGGAGCGATTCCCTGTCTGGGTTCTTTTTTTTTCCTGCGTTGGGATCAATGTATTCTGAGGGAGAAAGATCAGCAGAAAATAACGATGGCTTTCCACATCTCCAGCCTAATGGCAAAACACCTCTGAAGGCGGAAACCCAGGAGGAGGTCTGCATGTGGCTCTTCTCCGTGTCTTTCCTGGCTGGAGTTTGTTTCCTCTGAGAATCCCTTAGAGTGCAGAACGTCATCCAGCGCCCCCTCTGCGACTGCAGCATCATGTGTGCCATGCTGGTCTGGATGCTTCGGTCGCCTCTGTCATGGAAACTGTTGCTAATCCACGATAATCCGACGAGTTTTCTCCCTGTGCTCAACCACTTGGTTCATAAACGCTCACTATTTATTTTCGCAGCAAAACCGTACAGCTGATCAACAGACGGTTAAGCTTCAAGGGGATGGCGCAGGACCCGGGGCTTATTACAGGGAGGTTCCAGGCAGTTCTTTGTTAAGTTTCAGAGCAACTGCCAGACACTGTAAATGTTATTTGATCTAAAAAAATGAGCCAAATGTGTTAACTAGAAGTGAGAGTGAGAAGAGTTCAGATGCTGTTGTGCCCAAAAATGTAGATTTAACTAAATATCCTGACACTACTTTTTGAACCCGTTTGAACATATTGGCAGAAACCAGATGCTGCTCTGTGTGGGGAGACCACAGCCTTTTCTGGTTCATTTGATTATTTTAATCCAAAATGTTCTTGTTTGTGCAAACCAATTGCATATTTGTTTTAATCGTTTGATTATTTTAGCTCATTAGCATACTTACAACGGATTTCTCAGTTGTACAAAATTCTGGGGTTGGGTTGTGAACAAAAATGTTCTTTCATGATCATGTGGAAAATATTTAAAGGTCAGTGCAAGAATCTGTGAAAAGGCCCATTTTCATTTTGTCTGAGGCGTATCATGCGAGCAGTTATTAACTTTTTGAGCCCCTTTGTACTTTCTCTTTTCCCCACGTGATTGCTTGAGGGCAAATGTGTTATCTAGAATTAAAATTCAACTCATAATAACAACTCATCATGTTACATAATAGTGATAATTAGAAAATAGGAATACTGTAGTATTGCTTCAGGCTACCACTGGATCACAAAGTCCTGGAGCCTGTACCAATAAAGAAGAAAATGTTTTTGAGGCCGTAATTCTGCTTTAGAGAATGTTATGTGCCCATTGAACTCATATAATGAGGATTTCATTGCACAAGTTAGTTTTGTTTAGGTAGCGCTCAAATAACTATTGCAATGAAACAAATTATTCCACATGTTGCTACAAGCTAATCAGATTGAATTGTGTCCAATTAGAAAGTGTCAAAACTATCTTTACATGTGTTTAATTTACTTAATCATACTTTGGCCATTTGCTTCAATTACAGCTGATTTGGTGCACTTTTTCTTTGATTCAGAATATTTTCAATACAAACAATGTCCTGTTCTCTTTGCATGGGCCTAACTAGCCAAACATGTTTACTGTGTAATCTTGATCAGCTCTCGGCTAAATGCTCTCTGTTCTGAATACGAACAGAGGCCACAGTCACATTGATCTGTAGACAACCCTGGAAGACAACCAAGTAACTTACTGTAGGAAAATAATCAAAGAGACTTTCTGGGTTTCAACCTGAGACGGGGACATGAAGACAGAATCTGAGTAAGCATTGGACAGTCAGTCCATTTCTCCCGACAGGTTTGGCCAACACCTGGCTCCCGACACCAGCTCCGTATTTGCCCGTATGATCCAGCAGAGTGTGCTGAGGCTCACGGTCCACAAGGACGTCATAACCACACCACTGCCGATCAGTTGGTGCGGTTATGACGTACAGCACAGGCAAGCTCTGTTTTAACAAATCACGCTTTACTTGTTCATGGAAAACCATTTCATTTAAAGTGAAGGAAGCAATAACCCATTTGGGTGTTGGCAGTTTCAAAACTTACACAAAATGTCAAAAAATAAACATTTTTTATCACGGAGAATGATGTCAGATGTCTTATATTGTTATGTACAGTGTTTAAAAGTATGGATAATCATTATTATCATTTTGAGAAGCATAATGTTGTAACTGCTAGTACATCATATACTTTTATAAACAAATATGAAAATATGTTTTCTAAGCAAGTGGTTGCAGAGATTCAAAGTTCTCTCCTCTAAATGTGTATGTATTGTATTTGTATGTATGTATGTATTATTGCTCTAATTCCTCTGACTCAACCCTCTGAATTCCCAAACTGCTGGCGGCATGGAAAATAACTTTTCTTTAAAGCAAAATTGCACTTTCTACCGTCGGCATTATTCCAACAGTCTTTGAACAATATGTCAAACAAAGTTGACCTTGACATTAACTTTGTTATCCTGCGCTGCACAGTAGTGATTTGGATTGAGAGTGATTTATTCGGACTGAATTAAAAAAAAAGCTGCATACAATGAGGCTGCTCAAGTTAATGCAGAAGGGGCTGTCAGTGAGCGCAGACATGATACAACTTGTTGGAGTGGATCAAACAGAGACCTGACTGCTCTACAGATAAAGTTTCCGTTCTGCATTTCCAGCTGCAGTAGCAGAAACCAGAAATGAAGTAGCTGTTCACACCTTGTTCATAGCTACCTTGTAAGAACATAATCTGCTGTTCATTTCAGGTGATGAAGCAGATTTAAGGAGTAGTGTAATACTTTGCTGAAGACCTGTTGAAGGTATAATGAGCAACACAGTATTTCTGTCTCAGCACTAAAGCTTGTTTACTGATCCGGCGCTTGTACTGCATCCAAAAAACTCCATGTTCTCTGGTTATGCCCCTAGCAACACACTTATGGTCCAAACCCTCAACGCTAGGAAGGAGGCAGTGCTCATTACTACGATTTTCCTTTTGGACTGTCAGAGATGGGCTGTCTGCTTCACTATTGCATGCACTCCTTATCTGCTTCTCTTTCCACCCATGGTAATTGAGGGTGGCTGTATGCCAGTAAAAGTCCGGAGTGAGGGCGGAGGGGGTGGAGAGGAAGAAGCACAGAAACAGAGGAGACAGAGAGCCTGCTGGAAAGGGCAAGCGTTCATTCAGCAGAGAAACATGTGCACTTCTCCCAAAATTTTGTTTCTGCAAACCCAGGGCTGTGAGCAGTATTGATCACTGGCCGTCAATGACAGGATTTATAGGAACTCACACAAGGGCTTGGACGCGTACTGGTAATGTTTTGCTGACTTTCTGTCTTTTTGTTTGGAAACTTATTGTATTTCAGTATTTTACACAATCTACTTTACAGTTAGAGGTTTTGCGTGTGTTTAATTGCATGGTGATGTAACTATGTTTGTTTTTTCAACAGATATTTACATTCAATGTATTAATATCAATGAAGGCAGGATTTCATCAAGTGAATTTGTTGGGGTGATTTTAGTGTATTTAATTCACTGTTGTTTGTTACGATGTGTACAGATCTTTGCACAATATCAACTTTTACTTTAGTTTGCTTGACGCGGTGCTGCCACAGCTGCATATTGAAGACCTTATGTTCAGTTATCATTCCCTTGTTTCTGCTACTGTCATGCAAAGAATGAATGGAATCAGATGATTTTTTCTTTCCTGGCCATTTCACTTCTCATAAAAAAAACATCTTTCATATTTCTTGAATCTGTGCAAGCATACTGCACAGTGCACCAAAGTATTGCATGTAGTGAATTTATATGTTTTTTTTTCACATGTCAGAATAGCATATACACATAAATGGTAGAGTGATAAGACTATGTGAACAGACATTCTTTCAGCGTATGGATTAGTTGAGCTGCTTTCTACAGAGAGCATGAGATAGGGCTTGGCCTTCCCTTGTTGCTGGAAGAATTTGGCAGGAATAAATCCCCCTTATCTTGGCAACTGTTCAGCATGAACAGCATTTGTTGTCTTAGAAATTTTTTAGAGCTTCCTCTTGCAAAATTCACTGTGGACAATTATAACCTCAGCAGGTCGAGCTAAAGCATGCAGCTGTTTTTCAAGTACATAAAGTACTTGTACCAAATAAAGAGAAAAGATGGATTTCAACCTTTCTAAGCAACATAACACTTTATTATGATTTCAGTGTAAAAATGTTACATTTTAAAGGGAAGTAGGCCATAACTAGACACAAAATACGTGGGCAGAAATTGCAGTATTTAAAGTATGTGTGATGACTCAGAGTCCCCTACCCTAAATGTAAATGTTATCTAGTGAATTCTGAGCAATGATTTGTTCAGCAGCTTCCTGAATGGCATTTCCAGCTGGAACTAAACTGTGAATAAGTCTCACATGAATCTTATTAAGTTTGCAAAGTCTTGCAAAAAAACACTGGCTCAACCTAGAATGAACGCCACGTTGTAGTTGTAGTTGTAGTCACTGAGTTACTGTTCTTCCATTCAAATACGAACAGCTAAAACGTGTTGATGCTTATCCAATAACATCATAGATCATAGAGTCCAGGATTATCCTCCAACACTGGGGCACCTGTTTCTGCTTCTTTATGCATGTATTCAAACTCTAATAGCACAGCATGCATAATGCTGCGTCTTCCTGGACAATCGTTGTATGCCGGGATTTCACTGTCTGACGATGTAAATGAATTCCATGTGGCTCGGGCAGACGTGTAGAAACACTTCGTTTGGGGAAAGTCAGTCGAGGGGAAAGTCATCCTGACGGGACCCTGCCAATGGGGCGATTTCCAACAACCTCCTCCAGCTTTCTAGCAGAGAAAGATTCTAGAGAAAGGAATAAAAGCTTTGGAGAGGCCAAGGGTCAAGTCCTAGCCACTGTTTCGTTGACCTTCATAATCAGAAATAGCAATGCATAAAAAGTACGGTTAGTTCCTTCCTATCAAGGTCCTTACACAAGTCATACTTCTTTTTCTGGATGTAGAATCTAGTCTAGTCTTTATTTGAAACTCCCTCCTTCTATGATGTCAACACACCTTACTCACACTTTTATTGTTTCATCTGGTTTTTAGTATTTCAGTTATTATATAATTATACTTGCCAATAATACTGCATGATTTTTGACACACAAGCAGTGATTATTGTTCACCTGTGACTGAAATAAACTTGGAAAATACAGGAGGAATGCAACCTCCCTTTATTATAAATATTAGACATTATTTGTCAATGTGTTACACCTGTTTTGACATTGCTTCATTAAATCTAAGAGGGAGTTGAGGTCAATCGCTGAGAATATCCCAAGGCTTATTGAACACGGTTATCATCAGAAACAGAACAGATGTGGCAGTTTGTTTAAATAACAGAAATGCACAGTTTTAGTTTGGCAGATAAGCCTGATAATGTTTGATTTTTAAATACTGAATACTAAATACTTTTATTAAACAAAAGGTAAACCTGAGGGTGAAAGGGATTTTGTTAGTTTTGCAGGTATTTCCTCATGGAGCTATCAACAATTTTTACCAGATGATGCTGCTAGAAGTTAAGTCATGGGATATAGGGATTAGTATAAACACATTGATGCAAAACTTAGCCGATTCCACAAATTCCATTACCTTAAAGGTGCAAGATCTGAGACTGGGAACATTTCCGTTAGCTGTTAATGGCTGTGAGCATATTGATGGAGAGCAGGAGTCTCACAGCTGGACGGCAAATGGTGTAAACTATAGCGAAAGTGCAGACGGAGCTAACAATTTTTACCTGAGGGTGGGTGCTATGCAATTTTGGTCGGGTCGACTAAGCTGTAACTGCTGCATAAGAGCAATGCGGTGCAAAGAAAACAACCATAACTTATCAGATAACCACGTAACATTAAGGTCATATTGGTACATTGGTCATGGTGCATGGCGAAATCATTTCAACAGTCAGCAGCCAGCCAAATAGCAAGAACGTTGAAGTGCAGGTGTGAGAAGCCTTTAGTGAGTGAATCAAATAAAGATAAAGAATGGCTCTATCAAAACATCAGCACAAGGGAGTAAATAAACAAGGAATATGAAAGAAGAGCTGTAGGGAGTTGAAAGGTATTGGAGCAAATGGATTTCTCACATGTTCTCAAAATTCACTACGATACATTTTTAGCAGCATCCCAAGGTAACTGGCGGGAATGCTGAAGGGATGTATTGCAATTGGTGTAAGTCCTTCAGGGAGGAAAGTTCCGGGAGTAAGGCTTTTTTCATGCACGGGTGTAATACCGCTTTCTGTCCAAGGGTGGGCAGAAATTGGCAAATTAGCAGCAGTTTTGAGGAAACAGTTGATAATCCCACAGGAAACCGGGACCACTGCCTTAAGGGAAGTTTTGGTCAGAGGTTTGGTGTGTTGTTTATCTTGTAAAGCCAACAGTGCCATGTGGGGGGATGAGGCTTGAAAGGAAAATGCTTAGGCTTACTGTGGCTGTGCAGCAGGAGTGGAAAGATAAAGTGTGCCGCAAGGAGGTTGGATGGACAGCTAAGAGTATACATTTGTGGTTCAAATAAGTGAATTAGAGATCTGTGGGTAGTACAACAGAGCCGGGGAGGTAGGAAGAAAATATCCCTTTGGAAAAAGCCAACAAGGGGCTGATGAGATTTGCACGTGATGGTCTTAGTGATAACTGCCTACAGCTGTTTTCAGCATCAACTCATTGTGCTCTTCCTACTCTGCACCAGAAAGCAAACGTTGGTAAACATAGTGGAGCACTAATTAGCTTAAGAGCCAGATATCTTTCCTTGTCGTTGGTAGAGACCAAAAATCGAGCTAAAAGTATTGTACTAAGACTCCCTAAGTGAATAGTAGTGAGTTTCCCACAAAGAAATTACCTGACTGATTCTGTGCTTTACTTGGGCATACCTAAGCTATAAAGAACAATAAACTGATTACGTAAAATGTTTAAAATAGAAACACATTATTACAATATGAACATATGCATGATCTTCCCGCTGCCACGCTTGAGTAATTCTCATACAAAACCTAGGCAGATCAAATTCATGTACGACCTATAAAGGCTTGTATAATGTAATGTTTGAATAAATTTATGTCCCATTAATAAATGTCACTCAAGGTAGCACACTGCCTTTTTTTATCGCTCTCTGTAATTGTGAAACGACAGGTAGTGAGATAGTTTTGTGATTAAAGCCTGGGGAAAAGGGGTGGAGCTAGACTAAACAGCGGTTGAACATCTCAATAATAATAAAAAAAAAGGAAACTGATGCATTCACTATCACAAATTGCATTGCATTATCCTATTTCTATTTCGTTGCATCACAAAACATGTTTTTCATTTTCTCTGTAGGTGTACAGTTGGATCTTGGTACATGTGCATAATGGGTTACAAAGCAGCATCCATGCATTGTGTCTTGAGATGCCTGTGCTTTATGCTTCTGTCGTTGTTTACTGCAGCTCAAGATGAAGATATAAGAAGTAAGAATGCGTCCGTCTTTGTTGTCTTACATGCTTTGTTGTTGTTGTTCATACATTTAAAATGACCAAATAAATACAACTTGCGAAATATATGCGTTTTACTTCAAGTATTCCATCAAAATGAATGGGATTTTTTAAATCATTGTTTTAAACTGCTGACTATTTATTTCTTGTCTACTTCAGGTTGTAGGACCGCACCATGTGACTTGGTCTTTATTCTAGATGGCTCGTGGAGTGTTGAAGATGTCAATTTTGAACTTGTAAAGCGTTGGCTCGTCAACATAACAACAAGCTTCAACATTGGACAGAAGTTTACCCAGGTTGGAGTCGTCCAATACAGCGATGATCCATTTTTAGAAATACCTCTGGGGAAGCATTTCTCCACCAAAGAGCTCATCAAAGCAATGGAGTCCATTGAGTACATGGGGGGAAACACAAGAACAGGCACAGCCATTGAGTTTGCAACAAACAAACTGTTTGGCCTGTCCGAACGCGGCCCCTTAGGCATTTCCAGAATTGCTGTCGTCCTCACAGACGGGAAATCTCAAGATGAGGTTTTAATAGCGGCAGAGGCAGCAAGGAAAAAAGGAATAATTCTGTTCGCAATCGGCGTTGGGCCAGAGACAGAAAACTCCCAGTTGCAAAACATTGCAAACAAGCCATTTTCGACGTATGTCTTCTCTGTTGAGGACTACAAAGGTATCTCCAGGATCATACAGATCATACGACAGAAACTGTGCGAAGGTATGGTAATACTGTATTACTTACAAAACGGCCTCAGAGTTGTATCTCGTCACCTAATCCCATTTTTCTGTCACTCCATTATTCTCCATGTGTCCCTATGTTGGATTATCTTTCCATTTAACTGTGTTTGTCTGTTGCAGAGACGGTTTGTCCAGCTAGAATTCCAATAGATTCTCGCGATGAGAAAGGGTTTGATATCCTGTTACATTTAAATTTGGCTAAAAAAGCAAAGAAAATACCAGGGACATATTACGGCACCAAGGCCTACGAAGTGACATCTCGCGTCGACTTGAGTACAGCCACCCGGTAACCACTTTGCTCTTATTCTTTCTTCATCATCATCAGTCCGTTCACATGTTGACTGGCTTTTGGATTCCTCCCTCAAGGACCCTTTTTCCCGACGGCCTGCCTCCATCATATGTCTTTGTGGCCACACTGAGGTACAAAGGAACCGTGGCAATAGAGGAGTGGGACGTGTGGAGAATACAGACGCGCGATGGGAAACCTCAGATGGCGGTCACCCTGAATGGATTGAAGCGCACCGTCATGTTCACCACAACCAGTAGCGCAGCAAGTGGAACTCAAACGGTCACGTTTTCGCAGTCCACAGCAAGGGTACGGTAAACACAAACCGTGTGTCGTCAATTGAAACAGTTCAAACGGATAAACAGTTTGAGGTTGAGAGGTTTAAAATGCCTCATTATTTCTATTGGTCAGGTCTTCACATGAATGTTCTGCTCTGAGCAACAATTACAGCAACATAAACGCTCCCTTCAGGGGGTGGATTGTCTTTTGATTGTCTTCATCAGCACACATCCAGCACGTAACCACGATATTAACAACGGTGTTCCTGTTCCTTTTCTTTGACAAAAGAAGCTGTTCGATGAGAGGTGGCACCAGCTGCGGCTGCTGGTCACTGAGGAGGAGGTTACTCTTTACGTTGATGACCTGGAGATCGAAACCCAATCATTGGAGCCCCCTGTCGGTATTTTCATCAATGGAAAAACCCAAGTGGGAAAGTATGTCAGAAAGGAAACAACAGTGCCAGTAAGTTTATTGACATCAATCAACCTATTTTAATAAAAATTCACGTTTGGTTCCCAGAAAAAATAATCCAGAAAATATGTCAACTTGACTATAGAAAGAGAGAACAGTTTGTTTTATAATGAATAGTTGAGAAAACTCAACATGGATACTTTTTTAAACTACATTGCAAAGTTTATTGCTCTCTCCCGAGAGAAATGCTAATATCAGAGGATATTAAGTGATTTTTCTCTCCACCAAGTCTTATCAATCCTCTGTTTTTATGTCTTATGCAACATTTGGTGCCACAATTGCTGCATTTGCAATAATACAAATCTTATGTCGGGATCGTCTCTGGGCTCACATGGTAACTGGAGGGAAACAGTCTATGGGACATTCCTGAGCCATTTTATCACCCACATCAACAAAATACCAAATAATGGAAGAAAAGTGTAACGTTGCTGCAGAACGCTTCCAACACAGAGGGAGGTCTGGCAACATGTTTCTGCTTAATGCCCGCTGAGGGCGATTTAGCAGTCGTATAATGGTAGTTTCAATTAATTAGTGGCAAAGCGCTAATAAAACCAAACTCAACGTTGCAAAATGACCGGCGTGTTTGTTTTGTTAGCTTGTTTGGAGGCTCCAGCAGTGGAGGTTGTGTATTTAACAAGAGTCTCTTCTCTTTTCAAATCATGTTCAGTTTGAAATCCAGAAACTTCGCATTTACTGTGACCCCGAGCAGAGCAACCGAGAGACGGCGTGTGAAATACCTGGAGTTGTAAGTGTGAAACTCAGCTCGGAGCAGAACTTCAGTCCAAGAGCAACAAAGATAACTTTTTCTCACCTACTTCTCACCTTGTTCAACCACATCTGCTTCTAATTGAAAAAATAAAACATTTTCACCCTCAGTAAACTCCACACCTCATTCTGAATGGCATAAAGAATGTGTCATGATTTATATTCCGTCAGCTCGGTGTATTCTAGTGTTGTGGAGGGAAAGTGTAAACTCAGCATATTCATTTCCAGTCACATCTGTTCATACATCCAACAATTCGTTGAAGGAGGACGCTGGGCTCTGCTTCAAACACCGTCAGTAAATTGTCCGCCGGCTATAACTGGGTTTAGGGAAGCAGCGGCCCTTTGTTATGTTGGCTTTAAAACTTCAATAACCACGGGGCCAGTGCCAAGTTCATGTTTTTAAAGTGCGAATGAAAATATCTAAAAGAAACATGATGGGTAGCCAAAACATACAAACGCTTGCCAAGTTTAACACTAAGTAGGATCAGATACCTTTCTGTCAAACTGTCACGTAAGTTGATTTTTTCTTTTAGTCTATTCATGAAAATACTTGAAAGTCATCAATAGATGATAAAAACTTCTGTCTACTGACTATTTAATGAATCCATAGATTGTTGCAGCTCTAACATGTGTCCATTTGTATGGACGCTCAGTGTCTAATCTGTGTTCATTACAGTGTGCCAACAGTCCCGATTACACAGAACCAACTCCAGAACCTTGTGTTTGTCCTCCTGGCGCCCCTGGACTTCCGGGAATGAAGGTCAGTTATTTAAAAGATCTCGTCTGTTTCTATGATATTTCATTTGTTGTGTTGTATTATTTTATTGTTTCACATTCAGCACATACGTTCCTCCACACTGACAAGCAAAATTAACCTGCGGAAACAAATGCAACAACGTGCACACAGAACTGTGCGATATTACAGAATGGAGTCCATTCCTGGTTTTACCCTGAGGATGTGGTTGACCACCTCCTCAGTGTTCAGACGGTTGGTTAAATATTTACTTCGAACAGTGGTATTCTGTTGACATGAAATGAGAGAAGAAGAATTAGGGATGTCGGTTTTTGTGTAAACTCCCTTCTATTCTCGCTAAGTATTGTTGGATAAGCAATAAGCACAAGACGTTGAACTTTACCAAATGGTTAAATCCGCCATTACAGCCTATAAACACATATTTTATTTGTGGCAGTGCTGTGTAAGGGGTTTTAGTTCCATAATCTCTTAAATACATAGTTTTCTGCCGAAAACGACACATCATGGACGCGCACCAACTCATCTTTTCTCCTTTTAGGAAAATGATGGCTTGCTGTTGTAAGAAAGCTATGGCATAGTTAGCCAAGATCCTGTTGTAATGTACTTTTTCATTTAAGCAAACCAGACCACTGTTTAAGATTAACATTAGTAAGAATTTAAAATGAACAAAATACGGATTCAAACCTACACTCTTGCTGTTAATTGATCACAGGGTATCAACAAAATGATTGCAGGTCATAAAAGCCTTTAACACACAGACCTTGGAGAGACATTAATGCGGCAACAAGACTCTTTGTTAATAAAACCTGCATGGGCTCCGGCGTGTTTGTGTTTAAAACATCACAGCTTTTCTTTCACTACATTCATTAATAGATACAAAATGCTGGGGCCATTGCAGGCTGCAGATGTTCGTTATTACCCTCGAGGCATCTCACGTTTGACAAACTAATGCAGCGGAATAAATTTAATCACATTATCTCTCTCTATGATTCATTTACGCTGCGTTGAGGTTGCTCCATGGATGAAGACGTACAAAGAAACCTTTTTTCGTTACCCATCAGTAAATAACCGCATTTCACTTTCTTCAGGGAGAAGAAGGGAACACTGGCAGATCTGGTCAGCCTGGACCTGCTGGTGCTGATGGTAAGCCTGTGAGTACTACATAGTTCAATATACAATTATAAAGACTTTAATTGCTAACAACACTGTCACAGCAGAATCCACAACCACATGTGAGAAAAGACCAGAACCAATTGAGTTGATGTACCCATTGAGTCATGACAGTTGCTGCTTGTTAATTCAATGTGGTCAGAAACGCTTCACTAGTAAATGTACTTATTTACTTATTTTTCCAATGGATAAATAGAAAAACCTCTCTGAATTTGCCATTGGTGGCAGTACGGTACTGATTTGGTTGATGAAAAGCATCCAAGAGTAAACCACATGTTCTACCACATGATCAAAAACTCACCCTGCAGCCTGGACTCACTTAGAGATGATGCACACAGTTGAGGGGGTTCAAATGTATAACCAAATATGTGTATCTCTCATCTTTTTTTTTAATTATAAGGGTATCCCTGGCATTAGAGGTAGTCCAGGTCTGACAGGTCCCCCAGGAGCAGAGGTAAAGCTCATTTTAATTGATTTACTATAACATTAAGTTGACCATTTAGAACAGACAATATAAAGCTGCTTTTTACCGCCAGGGTCCACGTGGGACAGATGGGATCAAAGGCGAACAAGGGAGGCCTGGTGTTTCGGTAGGAAGGTCAAAAACAACCGTTTCATTATCATGCTGTTGTACTGGTTTGTGACCCCCAAAGAAACATTTTCTAACGCAAGTCTGTTATTTCAGGGTGAAAAAGGTTTGCCTGGATTACCAGGACCACCTGGAAAGCTAGGAGAGAAGGTGGATATGTTAATTATTCAAATACTACCTGATAGCACTCTCCAGATATTGGTCCATGTTTATCTAAAATTCCATGAGAAGAAGTTACAATTGGTGAATGCGTTGATCAAACCTGGGACAAACAATATTTAAATAAAGTAGTCATGGTGGATGAACTTTTTATGATGACAAATGTAGGATTAACAGGAAATGCCTGCTAGAGACATTAACCTGAACCGTTTGAACAACATCACATCAATCACTGTAACCATATGTTATGAAGATAAAGCCAGTTCCCCTGCGAGAGTAAATCGTGTACAACTTCTATACTCTCTGACACTCTCTGAGGATGTTGCGGACACAGCGTGATTGACATCACAGTTTTTTTTGTGTGTATTTAATGACTTTTGTTCTGACCTTTTCTTTGGAAGCTAAAACGAGAACAAAAAACAGTATTTCAAGAGCCAGTACCTTGTGTCTCTTGTTGGTATGTTTTTCTTTTTCTCTCGTCTGCTCCTCAGCGTCCCGATTACAGTGAGGCCTACGAGTGCTACGGAGACATTTAGAGAGAAAACCCAAAGTCCCAAAAAACTGCTGTGAAAAAACGAATTAGAGAAATCGATGAAAACATCCGTACAAAAGGGGAGACGCGCTGTGAAATAAAAGCAAAGGGTCCTACAAAGGCCTCCCCCACAGCCACTGCAGACTGGAGAAAGAACTCAAGCTTTATCCAGGACTTCTTTTATTGGTCTGATCACACTGAACATTCGGTGTTTTTTATTATTTGATGAACGATGAGTAATGCATCCTTTCTCGACTGCATCACCTCGGTCATCCTACCTTGTAATACGTGTGACCACAAGGGGTCGATGCCAGCTGGCTGAAGTGGAAAACAATTCAAGCAGTTAGTGTCATTTAAAATAGATGTCTCAGCTGTTTGCACTTTAAACAAATCCTCCTGCTCCATCCGTCACATTATTAGAGATTCCCTCACAGATCCAAATTTATCAAATTGAGTTATTTGTAGTGTTTTGGACCGCCTTCTTAAAATACTTTGATTAATAGGGGAAATACTTCCCCTATCCCACAAAAAATAACTGGGGACTGCTCTGCTTAGGATCATCTGGATTTTCTTTTTCCCAGTAATGATATCTAGATAAAAAAAGGATCAACATTTACTGCATTGTGAAAGTGGTCTTTTAAAACCCCATAATTGGAAACACCTGATAAGTGTAATATTCTGAGGCACCACGCATGATGAGATGAGCAACTTGAGGTGATTTTCCATCACTTGTTACACGGCAATAAAGCACAGCTGCTAAACATGTTTTGGATTATAGAGTGTGGAAAAGCTCTCTTCAAATAGATTATACACATTAAAAATACAGAATATACTTAAGATTTGGACAATACATATTTTTGCTCTGAAATTGAACTGAGTAACAGCGGTACTTTAACTTAACATACTGACATCAACATGCTAACATGGTCACAATGCCAATGCTAACATGTTTACCCTGACTGACACAATAATTACTAGGTAATTTAAAATTGTCATCATAGAGCCTTATTGCTACCTTGGCACAGCATTAAGTATTCCCCATTATACTGTATGAGACACTAAAGAGCTCGGCTCCTCCAAAATCCAAACTCCAGCCATTTGGCATTCATCTTAAAATCAATTTTCCTGCAGAAGTGAAAACATATTTAAGTTTAGGTCTAGGGAACAAAATGCCCTTTATGTCTCTGTCGAGAGATGGTTTCTCTCTGGGAAAGCATAAGATGCTCAATTCTCCACAGTGCAATAACTGCATAACGTCTTCAGGGAGCCTCCCAAACTTCAATATAGGATGAATAATAATACTTTTGTTTCAGTTGAGTTTTCTACTGAAATCTACATTTCCATATTGTTCCCATATTGTAGGACCACCCATGGATGTAGTTTCATTTTCCTGGCATAGGATCTATCCAACGGAAACATCCCTTTGTTATAGCTCTGAAACTGAACTGCCCACAAGGCAACAGCTGGAGACATTTGTTTTGTATATATATATCAATAAAGCATGAACACCCACTCCTGGTTAGGGGTTTGTTCAATGAATTCAGCCCCACTTTGTGTGTAAGAAGCAACACTTTGTTGACAAAAATTTTTTTTTACACAATAAATAATTTAGCAAATTCAGAGAAAACCAATGACCTCACGTCTCGTCTTGTTTCACAATTTTATTTTTTGTTCTGAAAACACAGTGATACATCGTTCACTGTGTTTCAACAGGTACTTGATGAAAATCTAGTATTAGCAGTTTGTAAAATTCCTGACTGGTGCACTAAAAACCATCTCGACTTTCTGAATTCATTGTCAAGCCCACAAAAAAATAAGACGATTCCTCACTAACTTCAAACATGGACACTATATTTGTGACCACGTGGATGTCAGAATGGGGTTGTGAGGCGCTCTGTCCCACACAGTTTGATGATCTCCCTCTAATACAAAAATGGAGAATGCTTTCAAATTAGTGGCATTTTTATCGTTGTCTTAAAGTTCCGATGAGGAAGGTCAGATTAGCCGAATAAAGGTAAGAACATTATTACATCACATTTAATGATGATCTAACATATTCTATCTTTTCTCAGGGCTCAATTGGATCCAGAGGAATTGCAGGTTTACCTGGGAAAGCTGGTCAAGTGGTAAGGATGCAGATGCTATTGGCTGCTGAAAATATTATGAATCCTAACTGGATGGCATGATGTTTCCAGGGAGAAAAGGGAGGTTTGGGACCTCCTGGGGCACCGGGTTTTCCAGGAGACGCAGTATGTAAATCACCTTTCATATTTAAAAAGTAGGGCTTGTGTGCCATTTTAGCAGTTTATAAAAATATTGTTCTCTGGTTGCAGGGCCTACCTGGGAGAGATGGAAATGTTGGATTTCCAGGTGGAACTGGTCAAAAGGTCTGATTTGTTTTTACAGCGCCGAAAACAACATTTCAAAGTTAATTCGGGGATTAGGAGAATAATAGACAAATGAGTATGGTTTAGCGTGCAGATTGTTTTTTTTTAATCATCGCTGCTCCAAAGAGTTCTGCTGTCGATGTTTGGCAACCGTGGAAAACCACATTCAACAAATTGTGTATACATTCCAGTTAGATAGAAATGTATCACGATGCATAAAGATTTTGCATCAACGTTTAAATGATTAATGATGCTTTTTGTTTCTGTATAAAGGGGGAAGCTGGGGACAGTGGTATTGCAGGCGTTGATGGAAGGGAAGGCCATCCTGTGAGTAGTGAACACAAACATTTCTCTTTGTGCATGTTTGGTGTGTTGTGGGTTGTTTGAGCTGTTGAGGATTTTATGCAAAATGTACATAAAATACACAATTAAATGTATCCATTATTGAGTTCAAATTGGAAAGAAAGAAGAGGTCAGGTGTATTTGTGTTGCAGTTAGCTGACAGGATCCCTCAGATTTGCACGTCCATGTTTTAGCGTTGAAAGTCTGTTAACATACTGTCAGCAGTACTGAGAACACTCCTGACAGCTAGTACATCAGGGGTATTTCCCCTGTAGTTCATTCTAGGATAACCCTGTTACGTAACCAGCAGGCTGCTGCTATTATTTAAGGCAGTAAAAGTAACTCAGAGAGGGAATTCTGTGGCGCTCTGGGAAATCTTTGAGAAAGAAAGTGTTACAGCCGGGCAGCCACCCCGCTGATCATGATTAGAAGTCTTGTCCAAGACTTTGTGATGGGTCTACAAAAGATGAGTCAGTTGCTCCACAAGGCTGAGAGCCATTTTCTCTGACCAGAACAATGGAGCCAGGATTTGTACCATACTTCCTTAAGGCAAAACACGATGAAGTTAGGGCTTCGATGTTGGCCCGGGGATGGGGATTTCTTCTCCTATGAGTACAATGTGAGTGTCCGGGTTGCTGTAACTATGTATTCGGATTCTCTGCCCACCTGTCACATATATCATAAAGAATATATGGTACTTAAGCTTTCGTCTGAAAGAACCAATGAGCGCCTGCAGGCATTTATCTCAAAAGAAAATGCTGATGTGTTGAACCTCATACACTTTTTTAAAATTTTACTTACTTACCATTCTTTTCCTTTGTGCAATTGAAACAGCTATTACTTTCTTTATTACAGCATGGCAGATTCTTTCAAATGTAGAAGACTAGAACACATAGTGACAAAGACAGCACTGGATTGCTCGATGACCAAGTCCGTCTGAAGAAGGGCAGTAAATAAAATATTGTTTTCTCTAGTCTGCCTGACAGCCGTGACTTGGAACATTTCTCGGTGCGTCATATTAGTTCAATTAGTTCCTGTCTTTGAGCAATTGGCTACAGTAGTTGCTGCAACTACTAATGATTTCACTTTGAAAGGATGTAAACTGGAATCTGGAGTTCAGCGGGCTGGTTTTTAAAATCAGTTTAGAGACATCGCATTTGAAAACATGCAGTTTTCTTAAAATGTCTTAGACAACACACTCTTTGGACATTGTTGAGTATATTGATCAGGTAAACAGTATAATGTGTTTCCTTGCTCCCAGGGAATGCCTGGATTGCCAGGGATTGCAGGCCTGACCGGACAAAAGGTGAGCTGCTGCTCCTAACGTATGTGACAAAATAATCAGATCAATGGTTTTTGCATTGGTCTCAGTGATCACGTTTCCCTGATGTGATTCAAGGGGGAAGCTGGTTCGCCTGGACCCAGAGGCTTCACGGGATTGGCTGGACCATCTGTAAGTTAACAGTTGTTGTGAGTCCATAACAACTGTTGATTCTTTCTCAATATTGGATCTAAAGAGTCTCCAAAATTATTTCTTCCCCCCTCCTGCAGGGCGAAATGGGTTTACCTGGTGCACCAGGTATAAAAGGACCAATTGGACCCAAGGTAATGCCTTTTAAGCTTCCTCAAGCAGTTACATTGTCAGTGACGAAAAACAACCATGAAAAGTGCAAAAACTGAAAAACATATTTTCATCCCACTGACTGAAACCGTGCACTAAATATAATGTGAATTTGTCCCTGGCTCTCTCTGTGGGGCTGCGACTGCACTCGTCCCACCTGTGACCAGGAAAATATCTACTCTGCAGATCACTCCCCACCAGCTGGCGTTAGAGTTGTGATTTCATTTGAGTCTAGTCAAAATGTCGCACAGTTCCACAGCTGCTAAAAACGGCGTATGTTGGAGAGTGGCTTCATATGACGTGAAAAACATTCCCGAGCCCTACATCACGCTCAGTGTCGTCAGTCTATGTTGAATTTATCAAGCTGTCTAACCAACGAGCCCAACGTCATAGTGTGGCAAAGGTGGGCAGCATTGCCTGTTTTGTTTGGTCGCTGCTTTTATAAAATACACTCTGCTGGCCACACCGGCAGTGGTAAATTAAGGGATGATTTCGGCCTACTGCTTTCGTCAGTGGAATTTTAGTGGGAATGGAAGCAATCTGGCTTGTTTGGTTTGGACGCCTTGTCTCCTAATCACTTTTCATTAGCTGATCCGCCTTTAACAAGCCAATGTGTAATTGGTAAATGGCACACAAGTGAAAAGCTAGTTTATGAACAGGGAAGCAATACTTTTGATTTCATGGCTGACCTACAGACTGCAATTACAGAGGCTCGTTGAGCTGGAAAAGTAAGCACACAATTGGACGTTACTAAACATCGAGCTGCGCCAAAACCTTGTAAAGTGCTCAGACTTTTCCATACATCAATGAAAGTGAGTGATGATAAGGACTCAGAAATACCAGATGCCGTCCAGCAGGCAGTGATATGATTATCGTCTGTGCAATAAGACATGCTTTATTTCTTATTAAAGGGGAATAAAGGTGAAAGTGGAAGTCCAGGTACACAAGGAACACCGGGGCCTGCGGTATGGTTCAATTTAAATGTTCTTAATGACCATATTTCAATATGAGCAAGGTGGCTCCATGTGATTTTTTTATCCACAATGTTTTATTTTTTATTTTTGAAGTTGTATGTCCTACAGTACTGTATATACATATGTGTATAATGCTTGGTGTTAAACTGGTTACTTTTGAAGGGGAGTTCAGGAGTACCGGGGGCAGCAGGTCGGCCGGGACACACAGGCATGCCAGGCCTGAAGGGCAGCAAGGTATTCCCTCTTACACTTTGCTCTGCCAGTGTATGACAATGACAATTCATAATTTGTTGTTGTTTAATGTTAAAACGGAGCCCAGTTTTGTCGAACATAAAATAAATGTCCATTTGTTTGCTTTAGAATTCAGCTTTAAAACTTCAGTTTTTAAGGCAGATGTTAGAATTCCTTCCTTTTGATTTTGTTTCCCTGCCACAATACATGAGATATTCATTTGTAATCCATGTCAGGGACAAAGAGGAAATCCAGGTGAAAGAGGAGAGACGGTAAGATTGGAGACAAATCCACCCTCAACACTCATTTAGTCACACGAGCAGATCATAATAGAATTATACAGAAAGCTAGAATGAGAAACAATGCAATGCATCTTTTTCAGCAAATGTCATGAGCTTGTAATCTTCACTGTGGTCAGAGTAAATGAGGAGTACTTTTATTTGTTAATGAACATATTCTCTTTGATTAAAAGCCAAGATTGATTCAGGGTTTGTAAAATAAAGTTGTTAATAAATGCTTGAAAGTGTAACGGGATTTTTTTTTATTAGTTCTATCTGTGGTAGTACTATTTGCTGCACTTTGATTAAGTGACGTTGATAAAGTCATTTTCACAACAGGGAATGAAAGGGGAAAAAGGAGGTAATGGTCGGCAAGGGGAACACGTGAGTATCTCTGATCAGCTTTTCCGTTTAAAGTATTGCAAAAAAATGCAGAATTCTTATTTTTTAAATTTTTTATTGAATCATCAAATCAAAACATTTGGTGAAATATTTTACTGTTGTGCTGATATAAATCAATACCTGAATAAGACCCTTCGTGGACGCTCCATGTATGTTTCTCTTACAAATAAGAGGACCACTAAAAACTCTTTTACAGTTTGAGGATAGCGCCATCATGTGGCCATATGTTGAGCACTTCAAATCTTGTCTCATAACTCCTGAACGAAGAAGTTTAGCAACATATCATGTGCAGTACATAACTTATACATGTAGGCCATACCCATATAGGGATTTTGTCTATTTTTAAACTAAATTGTTTTGCACTTTTTCTCATTCAAACCATTTTTGGCATATACGTATATTGACATTCATGACCTATTTGACACATCTTTCTGAAAGCATGCTTGTGCTTTTGTTACATACCCTAGATCACATTGGCACATAACTATTTATATTAGACCCTTATTATTTAAAGATCTATGCTTTCTCCATCAATTAAAAGGCTTGTTTGTTACTGAGCATTTTAACGTTTTGACAGTATAACAAACATTAAGTGCAGCCGTGTTGATGTTATGTCTTTTCCAAGCTTTTAATGACTTATCCTTAATTTCATTGACAGGGCTCCACTGGTCCAATGGGACTAAAGGGAGAGGTATGTTCAACTTAGTGCTTTATCAACTCACCTCTATCCAAAATCGAAAGCATTGTTGTGTCAATGGCTAACCATCGGATGGCCTTTCTTTGCCAGAAAGGAACAGCAGGAGATCTGGGACCAAGAGGTCAGGAGGGTCAAATGGGCAGGCCTGGACAATCGGGTCAGTCTGGCCCACCCGGAGCCCGAGGGCTGCAGGGGGACAGTGGTGTACCTGGCCCACCGGGACCAGAAGGAAGACCAGTACGTGCGACACATTGCGCCAACTTTACTGTTTTTCACTGTGGTATTGACCAACATAGTGGAATGGAAAGATCGTTAGTATCCATCGTTTTTCATTCCAGGCCAGTCAAATGTCCGACAGTCACATCCAGCAAATCTGCAGAGAGTTGCTTCAGTGTGAGTTTTGTTACGGAATGATGAAACGTTTCTGTGTTATTTCCCCAAACAGCTGAAATAATTGTATTGTCAATCATCCTAGCTGAGCTGCATTTGTTGTTGCTGAGCAACCAGCAGAGTAGCTGTGCCACGTGTCAAAGCCGGCCTGGATCTCCTGGTCCTCCAGGTCCAACTGGGCTCCAGGGAATCAGGGGCCTTCCAGGACTTAGTGGGTCCAGGGGAATGCCGGGCCGCCCAGGTCGGCCAGGGCACCCTGGTGTTAACGGGCTGAAAGGTAGAACCAACGTTAAAGTTCACACTAGGTTAAAGCTGTTGTGCGGGAAACTCAATCAGGTACACTTGTGTTCGCAGGAGAACCGGGTTCTATGGGTGAGAAAGGGAACCCTGGACGGACAACAGGTGGAGACCAGGGGCCACCGGGGCCTCCAGGTAAACCCTCTGGCTTGTTATTCATGCTCACAAATCCTTTCACAAAGACATGTGGAAGCTAATTCCCTGAAAAACACTTAATCCGTTCGGCAGTGTGGACCATTCCTTTCAGCTGATCGTGGATTTTATCTCTACAGGTCCGATGGGGCCCCACGGGTACAGTAAGCCAGGTCCTCCAGGTAGGCCCGGATCACCTGGTCTAAACGGAGCGGAGGGTAAAAGTGGCCGTGCTGGCAGCCCTGGTCAGCCTGGGGTGTGTGATCCATCCATGTGTTACAGCAGCATTATGAGGCGGGATCCTTACAGCAAAGGGCCAAACTATTGACGCAAGCGGCGTCACTGCAGGCACAAGTCTAGAGCTGATGTGGAACAAACGGACATTCTCAGGAAGATCTCAACTTAATATTTTCACTCTGTCGTGAAAACAAAACGGACCTCCTCTGTCACCAGTCATGTGATCTCAGATGACAGAACTAAATCCTATCACATGTCTCTCTGTTGTTGTTTTGCATCATTATTCACAAGTCTTTGAACATGCTTTAAGGTTTTAATGGTGTTACGTAAGAGAGTAAATGGTGCGCTCCATTTAATGCTTCTCTTAGAGCAGTGTGGCTCCTAAATGTTCTTATGTTGCCCCTTGGCGTTGCTTCATTCAATGTCGCTCTCTAAACATTCAACACACATTGGATTAGTGGTATATCTTCTGTTAAAAGAAACAACCCCACATGTTTCATGATGTATAAAATCCATGTTCAATGAATGTTTGAACCACATATTACGTGTAACATTTGCATGTTTCAATACAAGACTGTGATTTCCTATAGCTGCTGTAAGCCTGTGTTCCTAAAGCATTTAGTTTGACTGTTGAGCTATTAACTTGTATTTTAAGTCTGATAATATTGTGTATCATGCTAAATAAATGAATAATTTACCTCTGATCACAATCATTCACATATCATTTTATTGCAAGCAGAAAGAAAAATGTTCAAAGTTTCACCGTCTAAAAACATACTGAGATTTCACTTTGAAATATGTCATTTATGTTCCCAAGGATTACCTTTCATTACTGTAGCAGGTATTTTAATGTTATTTATAGTTGTAACTGTGTATTTCAGCCGTGACATCTCTTAAACAGCTTTTGTAATTTTTATCACAAGGCGACTTTTGTATGAATCTTTCTCTTTTTGTATTAGAATTAAAACATACGAATCATTTGTGAACTCTGTTTGGTTTGTTTTGGTCATTAAGTTTTGTGGTTTATTACAGGAAAACCATCCCAAAATCAATATTTTTCATCACGTTTTTTGTGAGCTTTAGAAGGTTTACATTTCATCAAAAAAGATGTATGTAAGTAGTAAAAAACATCATCACCCTGTGCACCTGCAAGAATGTGTGAAACCTCCAGAAATAACGTGCTGTGTGCACTAGGTGGCGCTCTGTGGCCAGATCCCAGCATGTCGGGGAGTTTTCTCCTTTTTTCCCCGATTCCGCACACGGGATCACATGAAATATTTATGTTTTGAATTATCCCGACCATCCAGCTTCAACCTCCACTTAGTGCTCCTCTGAGAACGGCTCCCTGCGTCGACTTAATTTATACTACTTTATACAACTCGTTTGAATATATGTTTCATAATTATGAAGATTGTAAATCCTTGTTTACTGCAGAGAGCTGAGTCCTTTAACATATAAGGTGCCGTGTTCTTATCCATCGTCCCTTCACTAGTAAATCTACTACGATCCGTCCGTGTGTGAGATCCTTTTTTACTGCAAATCATGTATCACTTTTACTTTCTGGTGCATGTAACGAAATCCTACTTCATTACAGCATCGTGAGCCTGTGCGGTCTGACAACAGGATCCTTGTTGTTGATGGCGACTGCAGCTGGAGCCCTCTCCCATAAACAAGTGCACTTCAATAAGTTGAGGTGATTAAAAGAGCCTGTCATAATTCGTCCACTCGTTCACACGGGCTCTCGGATTTCAAGTGTCTCCCTTTTCACCTCCTGAGCCGCCACATCCATCATGGCACCGGGGCTGAAGTTTTATTGCTGCCGCTGGAGATGGATGCAAAAAGAAAAGAAAAGAAAAGTTGGGAGTGTGGGATGGGCTCAGAGGGCAACCAGCCCCAAAACACTCTCACACGGGCGGGGGGGAGGGAGGAGGAGGAGGAGGAGGAGGGGGGGGGGGTGATTAGGAAAAACGCCAGTCGGAGCACGAGTCTAGTTCTTCTCTCTTCATTCTGGACACAATTTCCACAAATCTCATCCGCTGGAAACTGCGTGTTGTCCCTCGACGTTATGGGGCGTACCTACGTGTGTCCGCATCACAGATGAGTGAGCCGAGGGACCAGGGCCATAAATACTTGGTGTGGCAGCAGGAGATTTGGATGGACCCCGGAGGAGAAGATACAGCTGGAGGAACCGTGCGCACTGCAAAGGAGCAGCAGCTTTTCTGCAAGTTAAAACATCTCACTGGGAAGAAGAAAAACCTCCTCAGTTGCCACCGTGAAGGCTGCGGTGCTTCTGTCTAACATGGGAAGTCAATGAGTCCTTAATTGGCGGAGACAAAAAAAAAACTTCTTGTATTTTCCTCCCGGAAGTGCGATGTAGTTGAACTTCTCGTGATCAAAGTGAACAGTTTCGTCCCGAGATGAGAGCGCTTTCCCCGCTGAGCCGGGCCGTCCTTGGACTCGCGTGGAGCTGCCTGAGCTTTCTGTCGTGCGCTCATTGCGGGTTAAGTGACAACCATGTGCACTCGAGTTTTATTTACAGGAGGTTGCGCAATCACGAACGCAGGGAGATCCAGAGAGAGATCCTCTCCATCCTGGGCCTGCCGCACCGTCCGAGGCCCTTCTCTCCCGGGAAACAGGCGTCCTCCGCGCCTCTGTTCATGCTCGACCTGTACAACGCCATGGCCGTGGAGGAGGAGGAGGAGGACGAGGAGGGGATGCAGCGGCAGCTGGGTGCCGGGAAGGGCGTCAGTGCCAAGGGCCAAGGGCACGGCAGGAAAGCGCACTACAGCCCCCAGCAGGCCGGCTACTCGCGCGCAGCGCAGCCCTACCGAGCGGCCCCGCTGATGGGCCACAGCCCCGCACTCAGCACGGTGCAAGACACCAGCTTCCTCAACGACGCCGACATGGTTATGAGTTTTGTCAATTTAGGTAAGTGGCATTTAAAGGTTTTTTTTAATTCATCACCATTCATCGAAATACGAATGGAGGCCACGTTTTAATATTTTTAAGTATTAAAAGTATTTAAACTCCTTCAGCTTATCTTCATCGCAATTTACTTCCATACTCTAAAGATAAATGATATGTAGGCTGTAATTACGACAATTTCGCTACTTTACTTTGTAATTAAAAAAATAATTGTTTTTGCATCACATGTCCAATGCATTCTAATACAGCAGCACTAAAGTCTTCATCAAGAGAGAAAGTGTGATCAACGACTGATTGCTGTTGATATTCACACGTGAAACATGACATGAAAATACATAAATATATACAATTTTGCTTAAATAACTATATTGTCATACCTAAATCTTAACTTTTACAGTTTTCACTCTTATCCTTCATACGCTGTTTTTATCTCTAATGCCTCCATCTAAATGTCAACATGTACCTTCAGACATCAGTTAAGTTGCTTTAGCCTTTCGTGAAATATTTAGTGTTTAACAGAATTAGGTCCAACATTTTGACCTCTTCCGGATTTGTGCTGCTTTCTATTAAAAAGCATCTGATCTGAATAATGATTGTGTTTGTTCAGTAGCAGCGACCCTTGACCCAGCAGTTCACGGCACCTTATCAGATGACTGTCTGACCTTGACAAAATTGGTCCAAATGATTTCCTGTGATATTGACTGATGCCTTTATTTGAAGAGTTTCAGTCACAAAGATTAAGCATTAGTCTCGTCACATTAGTCTTAAACGTAGCATTTAGCGTTTTTTAATGAAAACGCAACGCTATTGAAAAATAAATGCAGGAAGCAAAATAAAATATTTATACATATCACTTTAAATCATTTTTAAATAATGCTGGTATTATAATATCAATAATTTTATTCATTTAATATAGAGCAAAACAGTGAATTTGTGTAGTCTTGGAAGTATAATCCCTCACCTTGGCCCGGGCCCATCTGGTTCCACTTACCACTATACCAGGGCATGTACACTGTCAGCCTTGAAAGCTGTGCGCTCCTTCGGGGGACTGTCAGGGAAGTGTTCAATGGGGCTCTGTCTTTATTACAGTATGCTGAAATGTAGCTACTGACCTCAACTGTTTGAGAAATGTCTATGTGGCTTTTCATACAGTTTAATATGCTTACAGGAGCCATTGGTACAGTCCAGTGTTTAAATAAACAAAGTCAGGTATTCAAATGACAATACACACGCATGACGAGAGTGTATGCAGGAGGAGTAAAGATGAAACACACCAGTGATGTATTGAATACTGTTAACGCAAGCTGAATCCAATTAGTATGCAACACACCAAGAATGCTCACGGCTGTACACTGTATACAAGAGAGGGACTTCATTATTATGCAATATTCATTTTTTAACTTAAATGCTCTCAGTGTCAACTCTTCTCCAGATTACTGCCTGTGGCTAATATAATGGAGCCCACTCGGTGGGTAAAAGTCAGACCTGACCTCTGACCTGTTTGTGCTAAGTAACCACAGGCGTCCTCTCTCGATAGAATATCAGGGAAACGCACGGCACGATACCTCTACGGGTGCCCGAAAAAAAATTCACTGACCTCGGCCACATGTCCCTGTTTCTGCTGTTGGGCAGGGCTGTGAGAGAGCTAGTGGTGTTAAAGTATCTTTTGCCAGCATATTGATGTTATGGGATTGTGGGAGTCATTTTGTTGAGGGGAATTCTTAAAAAAAAAAAAATAGATGCAGCCTCCTGAAAAATCAAAACTGTTCATTTATCTCCATGCCACAACATATAAGGTAATCATATATGTTATGTGTTAGGCGTTTTCAAACATTCTTAGGCTATCCGTTGAATTAGAAATATTTAGTTTCACAGGTTAAGGGTCATTAAATACTCCTAACACATTGTATAAAACCTACAGGAGGTCAGTATGAGGTCAGAAATTCGGTCGGAGTAGACGCTGATATGACATTGAAGGATCCTGTCTTTTCTCTCCATGAGGAGCAGACGAAAGTGTCTTTAATTGAAATCAGGCTGTTTTTCTTAACTGACAGCCCATTCATCATGGCCAGAGAATGCAGCTCGGCACACAGTGGAGGGCCTGTCTGGGAACTGCTACCTGTATTCAGTTGACTGATTTAATGAACTGGAAAGTGCTTTTGTTGGTAGTCAAAATGTTTGGATAGGAACAGGAATGTAAAAGAAGATGTCATAAATTACACTCTTTCTGTGAATTAAAGCTGGCATATTTTCTCTTCAGAAAAAAAACCCAACGGAGCGGCTCAGTTGAAGTCATATTTTTCGATCAGTGTGAGCTTTGCTGCCAGTGAAAAGGAAATTCTAAATTAAATATTTTCTTTCCCAGTGGAGAAGGACAAAGATTTTTCTCACCAACGAAGACACTACAAGGAATTCCGTTTTGATCTGACTCAGATCCCGGAGGGAGAGGCGGTGACTGCTGCAGAGTTTCGGATCTATAAGGACCGCAGTCACGCCCGCTACGACAATGTTACTCTGAAGGTTGCTATATATCAAGTCCTCAAGGAATATCAAAACAAGTGAGTACCTGATCACTAAAAATCCAACAGTAAATGTAGCGGATGGTAGGAAAGTAGATACTTCCATTTTCTTCTTTTTGAACATTTCTACTGGAGGTTTTTTTATTAAAGTTATTTCTATCACATAAACAGAAGTTTCAGAGACTTTACTTCCAAAGGATGATATATATTACAGATTAAACTGACAAAAGTAGTTGAATTAGCTCAGCTACTACCGGCTAAAACAGCACAATGACGTTTTAGTGAGGTTGCACCCACGCCGTGGCCCGATGAGTAGTTTCCCCCCACAAAGTCATTTCACAGTTAAAAAGGCCAATGGTCCGACAGCGAGTGTCTTGCACTGGTTCAAACTTTCCACTCGCGCACACAACCTCCTTCTATCTCCAACTCTGTACTCCTTCATTCACACCACGTCTGCCACACAAATATAGTTCTCGGATAAAGAGAAGTCCATTAGCAAGTTGGCCACTTATGAAGCTTGGAAGGTTCATCAGTTATCACTCGTCTTGTGTTGCCTGCCAAGCCGGCTGAGTCCCAGATGAAACCATGAGGGCCCACAATAGGGGGGGTGGATGCTGTGGTCACTGTTATGCCCACCACCTGCCTGTCTTAACAATATTCCGGAAGTTTAAGCCACGACATAGCTGAATACACAGGGGAGTACTTAAAAGTGGGCCCACATTTGCTTGCCAAAAATGTGTGTGGGTGATTGAAGGGGAGATATGGGCCTCCTGGGCTTTGAAAAGGTCCAAGTCAATGGACTCCATCTTAAAGGGAAAGGCTGCTCAGTCTGAGTTTTCACAAACGTTTTGATGGGGAATGGTGAGTTAGCGTTCACAAAATACAGCAACCATTTCCCACTGCAAGCAATTTCTGAAACACTATTTGACTGGAAAACCACTCTGCTCAAGTTGTTTGTTAACTTTTAAAAACTAAATTAAATCACATTAAATTAGCAGTATTACTTTGTAATGGTATTCTTTTATTCTTTCCAACAGAAGGTTATCATTGCCATCTATTTGAAGTTGGTTATCAATTTTAGTACATGGTTAAGTGTGTTAGTGGGTTTAAGTAGCTAACAAATACCCCTTTGTAAGGGTTTAAGATACTGACTTAGAGGTCTAATGAATGTGTTGAGTGCATTTTTTTGCCTATAAAACATTTACACAAAGTTGTTTTGTTGGACTGTGAAACTTGTGGTGTTTTCATCCATGTTCACTTGAAAGCAGTTTTATTCACAATTGGGGAAACTAGTGTGCTTGAGCATATGAACAGAACCAAACGAGGACTTCTTAAAAGGGAGACAAGGACGCAGCACCCCGACCTCCTTCCACTCCACCACATCATCGCCACACTGCGCTCGGCACTGAATCTGAATCTTTCTAACTGAACATGCATTGCAGATGGAGAAAAGTAGCTCATGATTTGCACAAGACAGACTTACTTGCTAAAAGAGTTGGTTTTATTCCTGGTATTCATTCATCCACTAATTTCAGATGAAGGAGCAGGATAAGCATTTTCCTCTTTGATACAGCCCTGTGAATAGTGAAGTCATACCTGCACAGACTAAATCATCACAGGATATCAGCTGCATACTGTTTTTCCAAGAGGAATTTCACTATTGTGGCAATCATAACAACTGGCAATTCTACAGGGGGTTTACGTTTTTTACACCTGTAATAAACACACAAGCTATTCTTCGACTGGCTCTGTGCAACCACAAAAACTAAACAGGCGCTGCCTTATCCGATCTGCCACTTGAAAGGAACCCAATACAAATCACAAGGCAGGGTTTTTTCAACTCTGGGTTGATTGATGCCTTGTGTTAAAAATGCACAGTTATACTTAATACTTAACTCCAAAAAGATTTTGCTCATCAAATAGCTAAAAGGTTGGCACACGTTAAACCACAAAACTCTTTAGTTCATTAGAAGTTGCAGCTTTAATTAAAGGGTTTTTAGAGGAAGAATGTTGGTTACAAAAGAATGAACAAATAACAAAACAATACAATAAAACTGTAATAAAAAAAAAACCTCAGATGCTTGGCCTCTGCTTCAGACTTTGGGCTTAAGCATCCATTTATGATCCGTCAGTGATCCCTTATCTCTTATTTTCTAAATGGTAACAACCTGTTGGACCCAGTTTATATGCTGGTGAAGAACCAAATGGTTGTTTTTCTTGAAACACTGAAAAAAACAGTCCTGAAATCCAGGTTACCCACAGAGAGTGAAAACAAATCTTCAGTTGATTTTGATGTATTTTAATGAATTGGAAGATATTCTAACCCTAACCCTTTTTGTAGTATAACTGCCATATCTGCTTTTATACAGTTTGAGGTTTATTTAATGCAGATGTCCGTGTTTTTCTTTTACCTTCAGCGATGCAGAGACGTTCTTGCTTGATTCTAAAAAGGTCCAGGCATCGGATGGAGGCTGGTTAGTGTTTGACCTCACAGCCACTAGTAACCACTGGGTGATGAACCCACAGCAGAACTTGGGCCTGCAGCTCTGTGTGGAGACTGCAGATGGCAAGTGAAGTTCAGATTTTCTTTACGTCCCTTTGTTTTACCACTTTATGTTTACTTCTAATGAATGGTACAGACAAATCACAAATCTGGACCAAATATTCAGAAAGATATTTGACTAATCTTAAAGGAAGTCATGAAAATGTCCTTTAGTTTTGAATTGAACATTGAATTTCCCTTTTGTTTTTAAAGGTCGAAGTATCAACATGAAATCCGCTGGAATCATTGGGAGGAATGGGCCTCAGTCCAAACAGCCTTTCCTGGTTGCTTTTTTCAAGGCCAGTGGGGTGTTGCTTCGTTCTGTCAGAGCTGCTGGTGGTAAAAAAAAGAACCACAATCGCAATAAATCTATCAATCAGCAAGAATCATCTCAGGCACCAAAAGCTGGAGGTATGTGAACTTTTATGCTGGAGTCAAGATTATTTGATAGTTTATTAAAATAGATTTCAATGGCGCTGTTGTGATAACCTTCCTATAGTTGAGATGAAAAACTGTATTCATTTTCATTAGTTTTTGTGGTAATTAATGGCTTTTTATTGTCCTTGATTGCATCAGATTACAACACAAGTGAGCAGAAGCAAGCCTGCAAGAAGCATGAACTATACGTCAGTTTTCGAGATTTGGGCTGGCAGGTAAGCAAAAATGACTTTACATGACATAACATGTATAACTTTAACAAAAGTCAGTCAAATAATGAGCAATGCCTTTTGAATACAATTATAAGGTTCCTAAATAGAGAAAACTCATTATTTTTTGTCAAGGATTGGATCATCGCACCTGAGGGTTATGCTGCTTTTTATTGTGACGGTGAATGCTCTTTTCCACTCAACGCACACATGAATGCAACAAATCATGCCATTGTGCAAACGCTGGTAAGTATTCTATAGAGTGCCTTGCATATACGTAAAGCAATAAAAATCATGTCATAAGCGACCACAATGTTCTCAGCAGTTCTTATTCCTTTAAAAACACTCTTTTAAATCTACTTTGTCATTTATAGGTCCATTTAATGTTCCCTGACAACGTGCCAAAGCCATGCTGTGCCCCGACCAAGCTCAACGCAATATCAGTGCTTTACTTTGATGACAGCTCAAACGTGATCCTAAAGAAATACAGGAATATGGTAGTTAGGTCTTGTGGTTGCCATTAGTGGCCACGCTATCTTCAGTTTTTTATTTATGTGTCTGGTATGGGAATTGCTGGAAAACCCATCTGTTTCAGGTGTGATGTGATGTACAGTATTATGTATATAAAGTTGTATTATCTAATTTATTTTCCTTTTTTCTAAAATAGCACTGAATATTGTGATCTTTAAATGATTTGGACAAAATATCGATTTTCCTACATGTCATTTTTCAGTTCATGTTTTAGTCCATTGGCATATAGTCTTTTTCAGTTACGTCTGTATGATAACTTCTATGAGTAAACTATTCACTGGAGTCATCGTGATGCATAACGTCGCCTGCCCCTCAGCCTATTTATTTTTCATATTTACAACATATACTTGCTATAAATTCTCTACGATTATACAAGGCTGTCGTTATTTGGTGATTTTCTTCATTGTTAATTTGTCTCTTAGTTTCATTGTTTATTCCGACATTATTAATGATACATACAGAAGAATGTAGCATCACAGGTTAACTGGAAAAATCACACAGTCAACAAGATGATGCCATTGGCCCTGACATCAAAGCTTCAACTGACTGTCAGAAATTTTGTAAAGCAAATTGGAAAAAAAAAAAGAAATAGCGGGTGTTCCAACCTGCCCAAAGCTATTTTCAAGCCTCCACTCTCCTTAAGCACTGATGCTGTTTCTCCTTTTCCAAGCCAGGTTTTTTTTTTCATAAGAGAGTGTGTTAACAGACGGATTGCACTTGTAACGTTGAGTGTTCACTTATGAATGCTTTACAAATAATGTCATTTTTAAAACATGGTAATGTAAATGTCTTCCATAAACACAGTTTTTTGGTTCCTGGGAACTAGCTGCAAACATCTCTGCACCACTCTAATTCAATCTTATGTTTGGGGAAAGTATATCTTAATGTAGAGTGTATTTTAATAAATGTACCACTTGAAAACGCAAACTTTAGCTTTGCCTTTATTTGACCTTAGAGCTTTTCTTGCAACCTGCATTTCATCTGGGAGCTTTTTCCCACTGCAGCAGCGGCAAGTTCTCCAGCATTTACAATTCAACTTTTAGGGTTTCTGTTTGGAGCGTTTAGAGATATTTTACATACAGTTGTCTGACTACCGTCTTGGATTAAAAAATATTTGTAAAAAAGCGTAACTTCTAATAGGGTTCTACCCATAAGGTCTGTTGCCATGAGGGCTGTGACCTAGACAGCTCCCAAAGGGGGGTTAGAGTGAGCTATATCATTTATTTAGTAATCCCTTCCTGATTATAGGAAGCGACACCATCCATTATATGCTTTGTGTGTACGGAAAACGTCTGCTTGCCTCCATTCATCTGCTCAGAGAGCCTAGAAGTTGTGACCTTAAACTAAACCGAGTGTGTTCGCATTCCTTCCTTGTTCAGGAAAAGCAGAATTTCCAGAAATTTGCAAGCAAACAAGCAATTTCCAGAGAAGCCGTCCGGTTACAGAGGGGTTTTTATTGGTCTTTTAAATCTAAGGATTAGGTCAATGATTAATAATTATTTACATAACTGTGTTGCCCTTTACTGAACACAGGATTTGTAATGCTGCACTTTTTCTCCCTTTACCCTTCCACTTTTACAAAAAAAAAAAGAAATTCTGACATGGCAGAACATTGAGTGACTGTATTTCACTTAATTAAAAGCAGTGGCTGGTCTGCCCAGATGTTATGTGGACTCCATCTAAAAGGAGTGTTGACATTCAGTGAATAGAAGAGGCCACCTGCTAACCTAACTCCTGGCTTGAGGGGTGATTTGCATTCCTGCGGCCTGTTGCCGGGCATGATTACTCCTAGCACTTCACAATCCCATCTACTGTTTGCTATTATGGATTATTTCCAATATAGCTACACGTCCTCCTTTTCTGTTACGCAGGAACTGCTATGAATGAACTCCTATTTGAGTTCTCCAGGACTACACAGTCCTCTCGAAAGCAACCTTCCGACCACATGAAAGGAAAGGGTAACAATTGCCATACTCAGGGTAGATTATTATAGTGCCCTTCTCCTTCGAGACGCTGTGGGACAAAAAACAGACTCCAGGGAAAGGTTTATTAGAAGGGATTCTTGTACATTATTCATTGATCATGCTCTCTGTTTTATGGCATCTCTCACAACATACTGTTGACTTTTCATAAGCACAGTCAAATGATGTGAGGATGTGGGGATATTGAGATCTCTTTTTTTTCCGTGTTTAGTCTCATAAACTGATTGAGAGAACAGGCACATCCAAATCAGCGGCTGTGAGGAACACGCTCTTTTGTCTGGCAGTGAGGAGAGATCATCTTGAAGCTCTTAGCAGGCAGAAGCCGCCTGGTCTTCATAAGTTGCAAATGCTTGACGATTCAGGTCTTTTTCACAATTTAATCCAAACCATCACAAGCAGGAAATATGTTGACAAATGCTACAAAACAAAAAGGTAAAATTAACAAGCCGACAGTGAAAGACGCCCTCATAGATCACACCACAGAGCATGCAATGTTTTTTAGTCGGTTTTCTTCTTTTTAAATAATGATATAGGCCTCTTTAAGCGTAAGAATGCCTCAGTCACGCATATTAAACAGTCTTTAAACTGGTCTTCAAAGAAGAAGCTTGAGTTTGTTTTTGCAGTTTCGGAATCTAAGTTAGCAAAAGCAAAGCATGCAACAACAATAGTTAAAACATATTGAAAGGAAAATGTATGTTTTACTTATTATGTACGGTCAACTAAAAGTAAAAGTTCCACTTCTAATAATCAACTGTGTATTTTTCTTTCTTAAACCTCTTATATGTATTTTGAGTTGCTAATCCCTTTTTTAAACAAATGTTCTGAATCCAGACACAAGAAATTGAATTAAGTTCAAACGTGGTTAGTAGTCCATGGAAGACAAGTTGGATTTTACAATAACATACTCATAACTGCAAACTAAACATTTGCTTGCTGTCTTAGTGAAGTTTAATGGGCCTTTTATTGTAAAGGCACACTGACAATTGGTTCTAATCCAGACCGGTAAGGTGATTGACATGATACTTATTTTAATCACATTTTGGTGGATCTAACACAAGTAAAAGACACAACAGTTATTGATCACTTGGTTTAGTATTTCCATGTTTCACGGATTTACCCTCGAATGACTTTTTCTATCCGAGGCTCAATGTTTATTTTTAAAGTGTCACCTTGCAGTCCATCCGCAAGTCAAGTGAAATTGAATCTAATAAAAATGTTGTGCAGTTTACCTAATTTATCCCCCGCATATGGTTCTCCTTATTTCTTTTCAGTGGGTGGGCTAGGACTTCCATACAGCTCAATCAGTCCCTCTTGAAGAGGGAGACCATATGGGTCGCATTTTTACATGCTGTTTGGTATGACAAGGCTGCAGCGGCACCAGCGAGGAATGTGTCCCGCCAAAAGCACCACAGGAACACGGCTCTGTTTGCTTGTTATTCACATTTGCACATTAGCTTCCCCGGCCAGAGAAGAGTTGGTTTTGGGGAGTTACAACAGGCTGTTTGTAAAGTAGACTGTCACTTCCCATTAGCTCTAGAGGTAGCACCTGGGCTTCTAAACCGTTTTATGTTTTGACATGTTGTATCTTTTGGCTGGATTTGACACATGAAGCGTGGCTTGATTTCATCATTATATATAAGCAGTGTTTTGCCAAGATGCTTTTATAAATAAAGAAAAAACATTCATCCAAACCCTCCTTATGAAACTATACCAGTTCTGTTTCCAGGCAGTCGGTTTAAAAGTGATGCTAAGTTTTTCTACTGCAATGCAGTGTTTATGAAACATATTTCCCATGAGAATTTAAAAAAAAAATCTTGTGGTTGTCTCAGTAGAAATAAATCCCTGATATGCTAACAATTTCTGTTCTTTTTTTTTGGCAGCAAGTAATGTCCTCCTGTCACCCATATATTGTCAATTTATGGCTAAAATCACATGGAAAATGAAAACCAAAGCAGATGCACAGGATATTAACCTGCAGCCGAGGCAAAAGATGTCTCGAAACAGCACTAATCGGGCTGATGTACTGCATCACCGAGCTTCCAAGCCACTGTTTAAAATGTAGCCAAAACGGGTAAATCAAAAAAGCCTTGTAATATCTGTGCACAATAATGAAGCAAGAAAATAATAAAGAATGTCAGGTAAACCCTTTCCATTAAAGCCTGTATTTAAATCTGAGGCACAGACTGAGTTACCCATTGTTCATGTGAGCCATTTGAAGGGGTCTCGTGTTCATACTTTAGATTGGAGGTTAGGTTTTCGCAGCATAATTGCAACCTTTGCTATTCAATTTCTGGCACCATCTGAAGGTTGTCTTTCTGCACTTTGCACTTCATGTATTGTCGGGAGACATTTCGATGGCACGCTGAGTTTGGTGTTGGAAGCTTCTTTTAAAAAAAGGATTTCATAGAAATCTTCTCATAAAAGTAAGGACCGAAAACAATTTGTTGCCATCTGTACTGAAACTGTTGACTTTTATTAGAAACCAATGATCTTCGGCTGGTAAGCACAAGGCACTGTCCATGTTCTCCTCATGTCTGCCTGGGTGCTCTGCGGGTAATCCGCCCCCCCCCCCGAGTCCAAATGCTCTGGGGATTTGGTTGATTGGTGACTCTAGATTGCTCGTAGGTGTGTGAATGTGTGAATGAATGATTGCTCTGAGAGCCCTGATGAACCCGTGATTGACTCGCTCCAGGGTGTCCTCCTTCACTCGCTCCATGTCAGATTGACTGCAGCCCTCCCCGCGACCCTCTACGGATAAGCGGTATTGAAGATGGCTGATCTTCTGCCTTGGACCAAAATACTTTCCCAAGTTCATCTGTCCTTACATCGTCTTGTAATGCCGTAAGAATTAGGGACTGCTACTGCACTAATCTAGAGAACAAATAGTTCTGGCGTTTTGAAATCTGCTGTGAAATTAAACTTTTGCTACCAGTGATAGTGATAAACTAAAAGAAATCTCTAGACTTTATGATCCAGTCAAGCAGTAACCCAGCCACAAAGTCCTCTGCGGTATAATATAAAAAAATATGCACGCTAAATATCTGGCAGCTCAGAAACATCCGCTTGAAGTTCTGTGGCAAAGTAGTTCCTTTTTGAAGATTGCAGCAGAATGAATCTTATTTTCTCATATTATTAACTGGTTTGTGTTTTATCTGCTTTCACTTCTTAGTGTTAATATTCTTATTTCTCAACAGGCAGGTGCTACAGGATTGCATTGGGCTATATGCACAGAGCCAGGATGCATTCATCCCTCAGCGTGTGGATCATACGCAGACACAACACACAGGTCAGTGGCGTTTGTGACTGAAAGCTACAGAGCACTCTGTGGTGTGATTACCGCCAGGATAATCTTTAACACACATGCTGTCTCTAAGGGGAGCTGTGGAAAGTTGGCTCAGAATGTCCAACCTTCCTGAAGGAACTCTAAGGTAGGCGGCTATTTTTAACAAGGCTTTACAATTTATTTTAGTAGTTGTGGCCATCTTTGTTCTCTTGGCACATTGTTTAATATATATGGAAATGAGACAGGGTGGTAATGCCTTCCTTTCCACATGAGCAAACATATTTATAAACATTTATTCTTTGCTCTTTTGTACAAATAAATGTCTTATACATGAATTCAGATTACAAATAAACACAATCAAGTTGTCTGTTTTTGTGGGACTGGGTGTAATTATTCTAACCATACACCCAATAAACCCTACCATCTTGTCTGAGTAAGAAAGACTATGTCATCCTGATTATTGCTTTCAGGGAGATGTTCGTGAGCAATTCGCTCAGCATCAGGGCTCTGGTGTTGTTACACTTCAGTTAAATCTATGATTTAGAAATTGAAGACGGATGGAGGAGGAAAATTGATTTAATCTGGATCCTGTTTTCTTCCACTCACTTTGTTTTCAGTATATATCGCAGAGCTTAAAGTCTCTTTCAAGAGCCGCCGAAACCTGTAATATATAAAGTGCCGTTATTTCACATCTGTTTCTTTCTTAGTCAAAAAAGAGAATAGTAAACATTTTTCAGGAACATGTTTTGACATTTGCACGTTTGATTTTAAGGTAATGTTTTGAGGCATTCATGCTTCAGGCATGTGCTTGCTCTCCTAAATCCTCATGTATTAAATATATTTTTCTCAAGAGGCACCTTAAAAACTAGCACGGAGACCTCCATTTTCCTGCTGAGGCGTATCTGTTGGCCTAATCTATGCAAACGTAAGGAGTAGTGCACCTTTACACGGTTAACATGGTAGGAAACATCTTCAAGTTTGTGCAGCTGTTTTATTTGTTAGTAGCCTGATAATCACAATGAACGGCCATTATGTTTAACTTCATTTCACTGTTCTACTCTATTTCTCTGAACAAACCAGACATGTGGGCGGTGAGAGGTCTGGAACTATGCTAATTTGTTAATGCTGCTGTGATACAAATATCCTCCATTTGATATGAATACCACATTTAAAATCCTCCATCCTTTGGGCACTAAAGGAATATCAAAGGGGATCCAAGTTCTACAACTCGCAGATAACTGTAAAAAAGGCCATATTACATGTTATTCTTATAACATAATAATGTATGTACTACAGAAAAAGATTATTATTGATGTTTCACAAAATAGTGGTAATTTTAAATCATATCCAATTTGAGTTTTGCTTTGATATGTTACTGATGGCAGATGACCTGTTCTGTGGTGCATTTTATTTTGTAAAATGTCAAATCTTCATTTCCATACCATCTTAGACTTTAAAGTATCCACTCACCTGCATCACATTGACCCCTACAGGCAGGAAAGACCCTGAAGGCCAGAAAACAGCCCTCCACAGCTGGCATTTGTCAAGATAAACCGTAGCTGCCTAGTTTCCTTGGAAGTAGAAATGTTTGAAGGCCATTTAGGGTTAATTGGTTGATGCAGTTATCATTGATTGAAAAAGAGCCGACCGACTTATTCTGAAAATAGACTTCAAATGCAAATAATGAATTCCATTTGTTACAGGAAAAATTACCAAAGATTATTCTTGTTATTTTACATTATATCTATTGTATCCCAACATATTTGGTTTTAGATTATAGATAATCAAACCAATGCAATCTGGTAGGGTACCTATCACAGGCTCTGATGCATTTAAAGCACATATTTTCTCACGGTGTGGGTTCTTGTCATGTTTTATTTTGTAGTTTCCTGACTCTCGTGTTCTTGGGTTAACGTCACTTCCTGCCCTGGTGTGTTTTCCCCTGTGAGCGTGATTTTCTGCCGTGTCCCTGATTGTTTCCTGTGTCCAATCACCTGCACCCAGCCAGTGTATTGTGTGTATCGTCTCTTTGTAGGCTCAGTGTTAATCAATGTTGGTGAGATGTCGCTGGCTCTGTCGATGGTGGTGTCGTTTTGGAGAGTTTTGGATTACTTAGTGTTTTGGTCCTCATTGGTCCTCAAGTATTTTTTTGTGTCTGGAAAACAACGATTCTGCGTTTGGGTCCTACTTTCGCCACTTCCCTGTGACATATTTTCTAACATCTGAAAATAATGAATTGCGGAAAAAACATACATAATGACGTAACTAGTGATAAATGCTGATTTAATTTAAAAAGCAGAAAAATTAGTTCAATTTGTTTGAAATACGTGGAAATGTGTGGGCTGCACAGTTTTTCTCTGCTCGAGAGGACTAATCATCAGTGATTAGAAGAAATACAACATTTTTTGGAAGGTGGTAACTGCTAGGCGTACTTAAAGCTTGTTACGAAAAAAACTTTTTAAGGGCTGATCATATCGCCCTACTATTCCCCTGCGTAGAGGTCTCTCATCACAGGGCAGTTTAGCGTGGTGAGATGGTTGAATTCTAGGACTTCATTAAGCCCCTGTATTGTTAACATCTGGGTTGAGAAGAATGGCTCTTTCTATGGTAAATGTTGCCCCGACTTTACAAGGGATTTTATTACAACATGCAGTTTACATTGGCAGCAGTGGCACGTCTGGCAATGGAAACCCTTCAACTGTTCAGGTCACCAGAGATCAATCAAAGCAGCCTGTTTCCCCGACACCTTCCATTCTCACTGGAACAGGGAGTTCAATGTGTATGTAATCTTGTTGAACCGAGATATAAAACATCAACTGTCAGAATGTTGAGGAAATAAATACTGGTTGAAATGCATCAGCAGGGAAGAAAGTAGTCCATTCGTATACTGTTCAGACATCGTTTGGAACGGCTATTGTGTAAATTCTTCTTCCCTGAAAATATATTTCAGAGAAGAAGAGGATGCACTTATTATATTCTTCCTCAAAAATATTCACAGTCTAAAGTGCATAACTTATCTCCCATATTGCTTGATTCGTCACTTTGCTCCTCACCATCCCCTCTCTCTCTCTCTCTCTCTCTCTCACTCCCCATCCCCCTCTGTTGTGATTGACCTCCCTCGTACAGTAATGTGGCTGCCATGGCAACTGCCGATTCACCGTCTGCAGCCGCCCTCATGCAGCCAGGCCCGCCAACATTGGTAGGCCTCTGCATTAGCATATCGTTGCCTGAATTTGCTACATGGGTTGCAGCAGTCTGAGCAGGTCTTGAGGACACGGAGTAACAGCCGGCTAAAGAGCAGCCGATCGGATGGGCAACGTACCCACTGCAGTGAAGCACTGCCTGAGCTATGAGCAGCTCATCCAGGACTACCCGTGGCTAAAACGCTTGCTTCTGGAGGAGAAGGTGAGCATTGATTTTCCTGTGTCCGATCTGCTGCACATGCTCTGCCGCGTCACTCGATGATGGCAGAGAGGATAAGCAAGCCTCAGATAACAGTCTTTAAGCTGCAGTGCATGCTGCTTATGTAACGTCCTCTTCAATGGACATTTTGCTTTTTCTACAGGATTATTTGATGATGATTAAGAAGAATAACCTATTAGTTTATTGCAAGTGGCAAAACAGGTTGTCCAACCACAAGGTTGTTTAAAAATAAATACCACTGATCACATACTAAGCTTGTATTAATTAATACCTCAAGAAGCATCCTCACTACAATAGTCCTGAATTAGCTTCTCATAGCCCATTATGCGTGTAATATGATGCACAGCTGAGTCTCAGCTGTTCTTGCTACATTTTTGTGTAATATTTGACATGAAAACAACTCCAGATTAGTGATGCTCCGTGTCTGCTGGGTGTGAAAGGATCTCCAATCCTCAGTATGTCCCTTTTGGATGGTTTGGTGGTGTCCTCACGTTCTGTCCCGGTCTTCTGTGAGACATTCCTGAATTGGCATCCTAGTGTCATGACAGGCTTTGGTTCCAGGGTTTCATCTGGCTTTGAGGTAGACAGTTGTTCATGTTGGAAACAGCATCCCTTGCCAAAAGGCTGACTGACTCTGCTTGTGTTCTGTGTGCACGTCTCCTTCTTCTCTTCTCTGTTTCTCTTTAATATTGTTCCAGACCATCACTGAACATGAGTATCCAGAGTTTGTCAGAATAGTTGAAGTTGGACCGAGAGATGGACTTCAAAATGAAAAGGTAAATTATACACTGTTATTTAAGTCAAAGATTGTTTTTTTCTTCATAAATATGTACTATTTTTATTACTATGGATGATCATCCCTGGAAACCCCCATTTTTTTATAGATAAAACCATAACAGATGGGTTGTATGCCATAATTTCCAGGAGCATATGTTTCACATTTTCTTTGAAATCTAATAGGAAAGATGACACGAATTTTGGCTCCGTATACTCTGCCTAGCGTGTCACTGCTTTATCATTCACTTATTACACACATGCAGTGTTACATATTGCTGGGAATGCAGGGATATTTCTAACAATCTGTTATAAAAAATATAGAGACATCTATAAGTGTTCAGCCAAGACTCTGTATGTGAACACAAACAGCAATGTGATTGGCAAGCAAAGTATAAATATATACCCAGATATTTGCTTGTTCTACCGCCCATCTTGAGAAGAATCAAATCCAGAAAGAGCGGTTTCAATTTCATTGTTCCCCAGGAAATTGTTCCGACGGGGGTGAAAATCCAGCTGATAGACATGCTTTCTGGAACAGGCCTCCCTGTGATCGAGGCCACCAGCTTTGTCTCTTCAAAGTGGGTACCGCAGGTAATACCTCTTCTTTGTGCTCAGCAGAAAAGAGTGCTGAGTGATTTATTAGGCTCTCTTTCTTGTCTGCATAACTACTGAGGAAACCCTGCTCCCTCTGCATCCTCATTGGACACATACGCTTTGATACGCTTTGGAAAAGAGTGTTTTAAGATTCCCTTTATATACTCCCTTTCATAAATAATACCACTATTTTACAAAAATATTACAAAAAAGTAATTCTGTCCATTATGGAATATCTGCCTGCCAAACTTATGAAAACATTTGTGCATTATAATGTATACTCAGGTGGCCTTAAAGGTTTATTTTCCTACATCATATGTTTTCCCCCTTGATTTAGATGGCAGACCACACTGATGTACTCAGAGGAATCCACAGAGAACCTCATGTTCGGTACCCTGTTTTGACACCGAACCTGCAAGGTTTTCATGATGCTGTAAGCATTCATTTTCTATTGAGTGTGATGATATCTGCTGTAAACCAGCTGTTTGCCCTGCCTTGCTATATAATTCCAGTTGACTGCATTGCTTGACGGCATTGCTTTTCTCCAAATAATGCCTGCACTTGTAAAACAGAGATCAAAACATCTTTGCGAGTTGTTTTTTTCTCTATCCTGTTCAAAGGTTGCAGCTGGTGCTACTGAAGTGGCGGTGTTTGGGTCAGCGTCTGAAACCTTTAGTAAAAAAAATATTAACTGCTCTATTGACGAAAGCATGCTGAGGTTTGAGGAAGTCATTAAAGCTGCCAAAGAGCGACAAATTCCAGTCCGTGGGCAAGTATTCTGGATATCTGTTGTTAACAAATGGCATCAAGTCAATTTCATCTTTGTGTATGACATTGCAACATCTCACAAACTCTGAGAATCATCAGCCATCTTCTCATCCAGGAATACAAAAAAAACACTGTGTCAACAGCTGGAAATTCTTTGTTTCATTGAATTATTGTTATATCAACAATTGTTCTTTAGTTTATTCAAATATTTTCAAAAGTTACATGAAAACTTTTATAATCCTTTCAAACATGATCTTTCAGATATGTCTCCTGTGCCCTTGGATGCCCCCTCGAGGGACACATTGAACCTTCCAAAGTCTGTGAGGTGAGATATCTGTTTTACATTGTTATGCATTGTAATCCTTACTGTATCACTTAGTATATTGAAAATATGAATGAAACCGTATCACATTTACAAAATAAAGTTGAATTCTAGAAGTTACTTTGCTTAAAGTTAGTCATTTTCCATGATTTCCTGTTAATGAAGGAATTCCACCACTCGTTCACTCTTCTTCAGGTGGCAAAGAGGTTGTATGAAATGGGCTGCTATGAGATTTCCTTGGGGGACACCATCGGTGTCGGCACACCCGGTTCCATGTTTAAGATGCTGCAGAGTGTGATGACCGAGGTGCCGACCAACGCTCTAGCGGTTCACTGCCACGACACGTACGGGCAAGCGCTGCCCAACATCCTGACTGCACTTCAGGTAAGGCCTCAAAATGCATAGTGTGAAGTTTAATCCCAAAACTGCTGCTGCTACTTTTGACCACAATGGTTCGTAATGTCATGATCAATATTATTAATACAGCTATCATCTGTAGGAGCAGAACATGTAGTGTGTTGACAGATGATATTTCAGTACCCTTTTCCGTATTGTGCAAAAAATGCATCAACTAATTAAGCTTTGACCATACCGTCATTTTAATAGATGTTTTGTGATATAAAAACCATAGTTAAAAAAACTAATATGAACACAAGCAAAAATGTCCTTTTTAAATGTTGAGTTTGTAAATCCTTAAGGATACAAAGTGAGAGTGGTCTCACCCTGAATACATGAACATCAATAATATAAGCAAATGATGTGAAAAACACTTGTTCTTTGTCTTCCAAAAACTGGCACAGTTAGAAGAGGAGGCGCGTTTCCCTCAGGAGTTCTTCTCTGCACGAGCACAACACAGATGCATCGTCCTCCCGAGTCATTCTCATGTGGAGTTTTTTCGACAGCTTTTTGTTCTGCAGTGGCTTGGCAGGGATTCCCTGGACATCTTCTCCTTCAGATGCATGATTACGACCACTATTGAGCAGAACCACAAGATGATCTGGGACAAATGCTCAGCCATTACATAGACCCGTATTCTTACTCGTGCTGACATCAAGAGCAGCAGCCAGATGTGGAGGGAAAGTTGAGGTGGTGATTCTGGTTCCAGGGTATCTTTCAACTTCCTTCACTCCCCATCCATCTTATTAGACAGTTTTTGAGATTGAAGTTATAGTACAGCCTCGTTTCTCCATTGTCTTAATTCTTAAGAGATGCAAAACAAATTTAGCTAAAAGAAAACAAAGTAATGATTATTTTCCACTAGTGTCAGTCTAAATTAGGATAGATTGTAGTCCAAATGTTTAATTAGACTGAATTATTCTGTCCATTCAAAAGGAAATGTGAGTATTTTATTTATTTAGATTACACATGAACGTGTTCATGTCAACAGCAACAATGCTTTTCTCTTTGAGTATGAGTCGTAAAACCAAATATTCCTTTTCCAAATATTCATGAAACTCACTGTAAACCAGAACCTTCTGTGAGCTTTAATGACAAAATGTCAGTTTAGGACATTATGAATGCACCCTCTGTTTTTGGGGAGTATCAAAAACGCACAAGACAAATGTGTAGGTTACAATGGGACACACAGAAACACAGGAGCCATCAGTCAACAGGAAAGAGGGGCATCAAGAAACATGATCTAAGCCTTCCCACAAAGCAAGACTTTTCAGAAACTGCTCACTGAGAAAAAAAATCCCAGAATCTTAATGAACATGAGATATTTCCAATGGGCCCTTCTGTCACAGTGACAGGAGGGCCCATTGGAAGACAAAAAAAAAAAAATTGGACCATTAAAGTAAAAAAAGTTTCTATACCGCTCACAAAAATGCAATGAGGTTATAAATCCCTGTGGAAGAATTCTAGACGGCGTGTTATTCACCGATTTGCCCGTAGCGAATGTGTAAAACGCACATGAATCCACACAGAGGTAACGCAGATATGGCTGTATCAGTTCTCTGCAGCACATTGTCATTGCAGAGGACGAAGCTCATTGGGGGCTGGGTGGGTCAAAGATGTGGGGGGGGGGTGGTCGGCACAAAGGCTCACCTATTCAGTGTCTGTTGGACAAAGCAACTGGGAGCTGGGTGGATGGAAGGGCCCTGGGGGGGGGGGCTCCTAACTCGTCTGTCGCTTGCCTGTTGAACCCTTTGACAATGCTGCGCTTAAAGGCCAGCGGAAAATGATCCGTTCATTTGCTCGCTGCTGAGCACGAGATGAATGGCGCTGCAGACCCGACTCTCCAGAACCAGAAAATCATTTTGAATGTGTGCCTTATGATGACTCCTGTTTCAAGTATTTGATTAACAAAAGGCCCGCTGAAGAGTGGTAAAAAAACATTTTACCACTTACAAATTACTGATTATAACTGTTAATCTGCTTCATCATATCAGAGTCAACTCAGTATATAGCCGATGAATACATGGCAGCTCACCTCAAAAATGTGTTGTAAACAGAAAAAAAAAAAACTAAATAAACAAATATTCCCTGCTCCAAAACATTCTTTGTGAAGTCAAAAAACATGATTAATATTGATTTCAGGACAAAAAGAGAGAGTGAGGGATTTACAGAGCTTTTCATCTGTAGCCCTGCAGCAACATCGTGCCAAACAAGCGCTCAACAATGGTTGTGTGTGAAGAAGGATTCATCGATACAATTAGCCTTGATCTTGAATGGCAGGGTTAAAAAGCGCAGAGGGACGGTTGGATTCCTCTGTGGATCCTATTTACAATGATTCATCACAGCTGCCTCATGGCCACAGAAAATAATAGCAGCTGGGGATATTTTGCCTACCATTTGCTCATCCATAAGCAAGATGGAAATGAAAGATTTTATCAAAGCTTTTCATTAGTGGGCCAGAAGTCCCCACCACCAACTGGGAGAGAAATAAATTCCCCCAGCGCTGTCAGCCCTGAGTCACCTCTTTTGTTCTTGATAAAGACATTCCTCAGTCTTTGTACCTCTTCTCTTTTTTTCTAAGAAGGTTCCAAGGGGAAGCTTTGTTGCTAACCTACTCCTGGCAGGTCGCACAACGACAACGCATGTACTTAGATTTCACAGGATAGGCCAAAAAATGATTTATTCCTTACTGCAATTTTGGGGGTATTGCGCCCCGCTGCATCTGGCAAATACAGTATGACCTGTTTGTGCTCACGCTCGAGCTCTCGGCCAGCAGTAACAGTATTTGCTTTTATCTCTTTCCATGAGGCACCGTTCATTCATGATGGGCTGTGCACGCTCAATGATTTCGTTTGAGTAATAAGCAACGAGCTACTGGGAGTAGTACAGTGTACCTTCGTGTTGCATTTCTTGGATTTATCATTGGCAGATGTTGATATGATGATGTTATAATTGACATTTACCATACCACTTTATTATAATCATTATAAATTACCGATGTCTCCTGTCAGTGGTGAGTGAATTAAGTGAGAAAATCAAATTCCATGAAATAAAAAAATTATATTTTATTTATTTATTTATTATTAACATTTTCATATTTATTTACATTTTTTACAGCAAAAAACATGTGAAGACTATATTATAGTTTTATGTGAAGGGAATATTGATGGTTAAGCTTTAATTCCCTTTATTCGTTTATGCATTAAGGTCAACAAAAATGTCTTCATACCATGTAGAATTGGCCTTAAAGTTCATTTTTAAGTATTATTCTTTCTAAGACACTTGGTCAATAAGAATGGGTACAACAGGTGCAATCAACAAATACTCTGTTTTGTATTTTATTTGATTGTCCTTTTTTTTCTCTCAGTAGGAGTTTATATTTGAAGGTAAATTACGTGATTGTATAGTTAAGAATAATTTACACAAATCAATCATGAAGTAAAAATGTCATTAATTTTTTCTATGGATGTTTGTTCTGTGAATCTCAAAGCCACCCTCAAATATTCAGTGGCAAGCTTATTTATGTGCCCCTGGCAAGAGGTGCTATACGTGTCAGCAGTGCATCTGTGACACTTTCTTTCAGCTTTCTCTCAGTTTATGCAGTGGTGGGCAAAGCATCAGCGCTTCATATCTTTCAGTGAATGCAAGCTCTCTCTTTTTCTCTCTTTCTCTCTCCCTCGTCCACAGTCATAAAACCAAAAAATGGGAGCTTGTCCATCTTCAGCCTCGTCCACTTGGAGTGTACAATGTCAACAGGCTTATCCCGAATCATGCGAGTTAAGAAATGCACCGTGTCCTTACCCAGGAATGTATTGTTTTCATATGGCTGCAGCGCACCGAATATGGCTGTTTAACATTGAGTGCACATCTGGTTTCTGGGCAGTGTGAACCGAACTGAGCGTTGGCAAGCTCCAGCTGCCTACCACCAATTCCTGCGCGATTAGTGTCCGGAGGAATATGGCGAGCTGCTGAAAGGTCCGTCTTGTTCCTCTCTGAAACAGTATGCCGAGGACCCCTTGGCCTTACAAGGTCAGCAGCTGAAAGCGAGAGGATTGGCATAGTAGATAACAACATCAAATCTGCCTCGTACAATATCCTGCTCTGGCCTTGCCCAAGGTCTGGAAATCTCGTGCACCGCTCACACCGGAGTAGTTCTCCACCTCCTTCCATCCCACCTCCTCCTCCTGCTGCCAACACAAACAGCAATTACGGCTGGCTCAGACGGCCCCTGAAAGAAGTAGGTTCTTGTCTGGAGGAAAAGCAACCAATTAGCAGCATTGTTAAAAAAAAAAGGCAATACATATTCCTTTCATTTAGCTTGGTTCTGCTCAGTGGCGTCGTGACCACTGTCACTGAGAGGATGAGTGTGTACATTTGGTCTCACTGTGGGAAGCTCTGACATCTGGCTACGCCAAGGGAACTGGAAAACATCTTTAATATTCTCATGACGATCGCAGGGATGTGTGAAAAACATCCTGAGACCTGAGTGAAAAATGTAAGGGCTGGCCTCATCAGTTTTTGTGGTGTGAAAATAAAGAAAGGTTACACTTGTGGTTAAGTTAGTCACTTGAATGGCAATAATTGTAGTTTATTCTCTTCATGTGAAACTGTAAAATAATCTATGTGAGTGTTAAAAAGAAGATCTCTATAAGTCATCTATCTATCAACAGCTATGTTGACTGACAGCAGCCAATGAGCCAAAAATCCCAACAACCTTAAAATGAATACTTTGCCGGCACATCCACCAGTGAAACAGACACATTTGTAACCAAGGAGAGATCTTTTAATGCCATTCATGATTATTTGCATGCTGTTGTATATTATTTTAAATTCTACAGTTCCTGTATTGTTGGCCCGGTGTAAGAGAACGCCGCCCAGCCCGTGCAAAAGAAAATCTCTTCAATGTGGCAACAGAGTGAATCCGCATGATTAAGGGCAGGGCAGTGCAGTGAAAACATGAGCAACCTGGAGAATCAGAAACACGGGCCGTAATTATGTGGAGCGAGTGGTTTCTGCTGACAAAGAGGATGACTCAGTCGTACTGCGGGACATTCTGTGCCCACTCATCCTGGAGACATAGGCCCGCCATTCTCCTGAGCAGCTGTAAGACACGACCGCAGCCTCCGGCCAGGCACGCTGCAGGGGGAGCGGGGGGGGGGGGGGGGGGGCAGAACAATCCAATAGAACAAGGATCTTTGTTTTCCCAGCTCTACCTGAGGTGACGCCTGTGTGCTGAATGGGCTGAATGTCTCTGCTGTGTGTCCTTTGCAGATGGGGGTCTGCGTGGTGGATTCGGCGGTCGCCGGCCTCGGAGGTTGCCCGTATGCCCAGGGTTCATCTGGCAACGTGTCAACAGAGGACGTGCTCTACATGCTCCATGGCGTGGGCATTGAAACCGTAAGTGTGTCTTCACAGTGCACTTTTGGTATTTTAGGTCTCTGTAATCCCAACAGATCAACTTAACTCAACAATCTTTCAGAGCTTATTTACATGAACAAATCACTCTGCAAACATACTGCCTGGTAAATGTTTATTTTATAATGCCATCGGTTTTACGCAACTTGCACAAGCCCACAGCTTTGCATGGCTCTGTCAGGGACAATTTGTATAGCAACCCTTACCCCTGCTGGTGAGGTGTTTCACTACACTTTAGTTTTCATCTATGGCACACTTTCTTTCATATGAATGAACAGCATTTATGCAAAGACACCTTGAAGACATTTTGTTTGAACTAATGCAGCGCTATGTCTCTTCGTAGGGTGTGAACCTTGCCAAAGTTTTAGAGGCTGGAGACTTCATCTGCGAGGCTTTAGGTCGCGAGACGAACTCAAGGGTCGCCCGGGCGAGAGGCAGAATCCTGTAATGCGTTTCTTTAAAGGAATACATTAAGATATTTGACTCCCTTGAAACTGCTTCCCTTGTTGTTGCTGCCTTCAGATGCTTGCTTTGCTTTTGTTGTTGAAGTACATTTCTCCTCGCGAAAATGTCCGAGGCGTCTCATCCAAATGATCTCCAGGAAGACCAAAGGATGTTCAGGCCATTCTTGAGTTCAGTTCCCTTTTCACATCCACAAATTGAGAGTGTGTCTTGAAGGCAGAATGACACAAAGACACCATTATGATTGGCTTAAAAATCTTGTAGGTCATGTATCTCTGTATGGATAGATATTACATTAGCTGACAATAAAGGTGGGTTAGTAACTGATGAATGTCCAGATAATGCATACTGGCCTTTTAAAAACGTATTCACTTCTTTATCAAATTGACAGACAAATTCATGCAATGAACATGAATTACTTTCATTACTTTGTGAAGGTCAATAACCTTAACAAGTAACGTCAAAAAATAAGAATTGAGTCTGTTTTGTAAATTAGCTGAACTCAATTTATTACTAATGCGGAATATCTCTTTATGCACTTTACTTCTCTGAAATACCTTTTCAGCTTCTCCTGCTGGACTCTGATCACGTATAAATAATAATCACAAACTAGACTCCTTTAAGTACCTTAAAATAACAATAAAAAAGCCGTTTCTGAACAGTGTTTGCCCTCAGATTTGCCAAAGATTGTTTAAAAAGTGCCCCATTATCGTTTTTTGACAATGAAAAAGCTTTTATCATGACATAAGTGACAGTATAAGAGGATCCTTTGTGTGAGTGTTGAATGTGGTTTTCTTCTGTCTTTTTATATCCTGTGATGTCTGTGAAACATGATGAAATATGAATATTGAAATGGAACGTGACACTAAAGGATTAATACCATTGTATCTGTAGTATGGTGGCAAACAGTCAATGCTGAATATACTGTCTCATTATCAGATAATTGTCTTTTCGTGAAACCAATGCTGGAGGATTAAGACGATCCAAATAAAGAAAAAAATAACAGATGTGGGTGTCTTTGTCCAGGCCAAAATTGTTTAGTTTGTCCATTGTTTTTCTATTTAGAGTCTTTATTGGATTAAAGGCACCTTGATCCACCAATTAGTTGAAGGATTCTGTGTGCACCAGAAACCTAAAAATCACTTTCACCCAATTTTTTATAATAAATGGAAGTTTCCATTTTGCTGGGAAGTGGGTTTGACGCATTGGTTAAAGATAATAAAAAGAGTAAAATGTACTCTTTTTAGCTTCGCCGTCCAGTTGTAACGATGTGTTACTTTACAGCGTACATGAAGCCGAGCTTGACTGCCCCCTGTGTTAACCTTAAAGCAGCATTTGCAACATCTTTAACAAGACTAAAGCGATGTTCATTGTTCCATTCCCATCCATAAAACCTCTCAATTGTTTCAATAAGGTGAGATCATTTCCTAACTCAGCGAGTGTAGCACTTTCATTTTGGTCGGGACTAAACACTGTGTATTTCTGCCTTCCAGCCAAAGGCCATGAGTTTAAAAAAGGATTCACTTTCAGCCTTCACACACAGAAAATAGTAAGAAAAAAAAGATAAATCTGTAGCCATCCCCCTTTACTGCCCGTCCACGTCTTCCTCTCCTATGTATACACCTACATCTTCATGGTTGACTCAGTGCTGCTGCCAAACAGCAGGAATGCTCTGGCCTCGGCATGCGGTGGTGTTACAGTCACAATCTCTCCCCTGGGGTTTCCTCGGGTGAAGCTTCCTCTCAAAGTCCAGACATGTCGGTCAGATGAGGCGTTGAATCTAAACCGCCTGTAACGGTGGATCCGGTGCTGCTTCACTTCACTATTCCAACACATGATTAGCTACTAGCACACAGTCAAAACCTTGTCATCATTTTCATAAAAGGTTATTTTATATTTTATTACTATAATTCTTTCCTTTGTTTGGATAGTTGTGCAAAAGTTGATGTTTTTCTCATGAAAAGCACAGGAACAGCGGATTGCTAAATGTTAAGCTGGTGACAGCCAGAGTTACTTATGTACCTCCGGAGTCTAATAATTAACTAACAGACCATATAACTGTCTCCACGAATATGGATGATGAAAACATTTCTTAAGCAGATTGAGCAAACGCTCCAAGTTGTGTTATTCAGGCCACAGCATTAAACCTCCCTGCTCTCTGTCTCATTCAAACTAATCTTTCCTTAAAAGATAAAAGTTCTACATTGATGAATTATCTGTTCTACATTGATTAATATTCTTACAAACTTAAGGGTATTAGGTTATTATTAAGCCAAGAGCAGGCTAAATTAATGACAAAAAGTACTGATGAAATTGAATATATAACATTAATAACTGTTACATATTAGATTCTTAACCTTTTTTAATAAACATACTCTCAATTTAATTTGCACTGATTAGGCCTCCTTTCAACATTGCATTGGGTTACAAAGACCATTTGTTATATCTCACAATGCCACCATAATGAAGTATCTGTGTGTGATAATGAATGTATTAATTAACAGATCAAACGAGCATCAGAGAGCAAGAACACAGTTACTTTTCTGGTGGGAGTGAAATTTAGTTTTTTCTTTTTTGGTCAACATCCTAAAAAACAAAAAATATAAATATATGTTAGTAAAAATGAATTTGTACAAGCATTAAACATTACAGAGAGAGATTTTTTAAATGTTGATTTACTCACTTACCATATTTTACTGGCAACAGCCACAGGGATCAATACAGCAACGCCGACAAGGAGCACAGTTGCTAAAGCATACAAGACATAATCTGAAATACACAACATAATATAATAATATACATTCAATAATAAACATTCAATATTTAACAGCAGTATTAATATCCGTCCCTCCTTTGTTATCTTTGATTAATCCCTGAGCGTCGCCGGCTGATGCCAATTCCGGCACACGTTGTGCGCAAGGCGGATTGTACCTTTCAAAGGTCGCCAGACAATCTCAAGACACTAAGAGAAGGTCAACCAATATAGAGTCTCCATTAAATCTAATATGCATGTCTATGGACCGCGCTGCACTCAGTAATGATGTTTTAGATTTTATAGTTATCACAATCAAGTATAGTGCTGAATTTCACATGCACATTTACCGTGTGACCGTGAGGGATCTTGCTCAGATTCATTGATTTCATGAGGTTTAGTAGGACCACTGCTGCTTTTCCAAGGTGTCACTGGAATAGACATAAAATGTGTTCAAATGTTTTCAATAAATGAAAAGGAACATAATGCCTGGAACAGGACCAAAAACCCACTCACGGAAGAGTGATCTATTGTGCAGCACATCATAAATCGTGTTGCATGACAGTAGATCATCGTGGCGCATCCCTTTGCATGTGCAAGGGTAGTGCAGATCTGTGCCCAACGTTTTCAAGAAGGCAGTTTTACATTCAGGGTCTGCACCACGGATGCGAGCTGGATCCATCCGGGTGATACACTCATCAGTTTGAAGGTCACTGTCCCTGCATTGGGCGTCTTCGGGGTCCCAGCATTTCTCTCGAAAGGACTTTAATATCTCTCTGGCAAAATACAGGAAAACATTTGTAAGTGTTGTTTTTTTATGACTGTTTAGGGGAAATCTATAATGGAATTCAATCAATTTTAATTGAATCAATAAATATGTACAGACTGCAGAAAGCCTGTCTGTTATATTTCCATTTAAAGAAATGTTCTGTTTGTTGATTTGACAGTAGCAGCATATATCAACCACGCACTCCCTTTGTCACAGTGACATTCGTCGCGGAACATTTAAACTGGCTTACTTTTAACGTTTAATTAATGAAACAGGGCTTTTACCTGAGCAAATATTCTAGTACTTAGGTCCAGATCGATAGAACCTATGGTCCAGACTCGGTCAGTTGTGTGTTTACCAGGTAATGAACACTAATGACTGCTGATCCTCCCACTTCTTCTCTTGTACCAACACCTGGGCTGAAATTTGCTGCGGACATTTGCGTCATGCAGTCTAAAGTTCTAGACCATACAGGGAGAAAATGAAGCAACATACCTGCAGGCAGTGTCCTCGACACACTGATTTACTGTATCCTGGCAGATCCAGGTCTGACCTCCACATGTACCACTGTGCAGAGCACTTGTCATTTCCCAACAGGTGTGATCTGATGTGTCACACTGGCACATGACCAGCATCTCTGCAACGTTGTGGGGCATGTTAGCATAGAACTGCTGAGTCACTAGCTGACAGCGGTCCCGGTTGCATTGTGCCATGCACACCTGAAGCACAAGTGCTAGGTACCTGTTACAAACTGTATCACTGACACAAACTGTTATCTGGTCCAAGCAGGATGCAGAATTATCGTGTACTGCAAAAAAGAAGGGTGCAAGTGAGTTTTCACATTACATACATGGAGCACAATGTTTTTCAAAACATTCACAAATGTGAATTGATGGTCTTCAAGTTATTATTATTTCTTTTTTAATATCAAGCAATTTGCACACTTTATTTCCAATCGCATTCATCACAACTTGCATATTCATTAGTTTTTTGTATGCATGAGTTTTACTTGGACGTCATACTATTTCTGCTTTGAAAAAGCTACCTGCATAATACATGGTTCAAGTTCACTGCAAAATGTGGCCCTGGAGACACCTACTGTAGAGGGAATTTACTACCACAGGAGGGGTTGTCAGTAGTTGTAGTTTGCATGTGTTAATCCTTCATTTATTTTGTCACTGCCACCACATATTGACTGGTGCAGGATGCAGTCACAACACGTTGCAGAACAGACGTTGAGATAAACATGAAGGTTTATTTTCAAGTTGGGTCTGGTTCAACTCCCATCGGGGGGGCGATGTGCCTCCTGACCCGGTCCAATGTGCTATCATTGGCACCCGAAGTGCAGTGTAGTGTAACTACTGCATCTTGCACGGTTGTGATGCTCATGTGTTGTGACAAAACCTGTCTGCAGACATATGTCCACCTGGTAATGTACTTAAAAATGCCTCAGTGGTTGGAGTCTGGAGGTACACATATTGCTATGATGATACACAGACTGAGGAGTTGTAAACAGCAGCTGGTGAATAATTACCATAGCCTATTAAACTGCTTGACTGCCAGTCCATCACTGAGCTTTTCCTTTGCCGAGCTGCTGTAAGAAGAAAGGGAAACATGATTATCTGTCCTCCAACAAATGCTGAGTAAAGCCAGTCTCCCGTTCATTTATCAGCACAATAGTGTTCATTCAAACCGTACATCAGCCTTTGGTAAACAAAAAATCCAATTCCACCAACAAATGCTTATGACAGAGACGACTGAGAATACTGCACCTGGCTTATGCTGGCATTGTGTGGCCAGCGCTTGTATAGAGTCACAAAGCTCCTCCTCCCAGGCACACACACACCCGGGCAGAGAGGGAAATTGGTCCAGTACAGTCTGGATGGTCAAGTTACAGACCTCTAAGCCTTCTATCTGGCACCCTTCATCTTGAATAACACAAATACAAAAGGGAGGCAGAAAAAAATCTGTTTTGCCGTGAACAGGTGAGGTATTGTTTGAGCGACAAGTGTTTGTTGCAGCTCTTCTGATTTTACGTGGTGACAACATGAAATGAACTATAATCATACAGGATTCTAATCTCAAAACAGACATAATTTAAAGGCACACATTTACCATCCATTTACTTATTTATATACACCTCGCTCCAGGCTGTTGCCTTACTATTACATTTAAGCGGCAGTCCAAGAAGTGCAATTCAATATGGTAGCCTTGTGTCCTGAGGCTACTGAGGAAATTATATTACTTTTATAATGCCACAAAAAAAACTTAAAATAACACAATGTTCCAATAGCCTGCAGCAGAAATGGTAAATTTGGCATTTGTCACTTTTACCCTCGCAGACACGGCCGTAAAATGCCTCCTCGCTCCGCTTGCATAGATTTGACATGCAGGTGCCCAAAGCAGCCAAACACTCAGAAGGTGGAGATGAATTGCTGATGCTGGAAATCTGAGGAATAATAAACCCTGAAATACAAGCACAAGCTGATAATTTAAAATAAAATAATTTGTCTTTAAAAAGGAGTTTTATGTGAATATATTGTATTAAATAAACCTACACAGTATTTTGATAAATTTACTATGTTTAGAGTGCAAATACTGCTGCAGGTTTAAATATCACTGAATGTAGACACAAGCTGGTTGGCTATACTGTACATTATATACTCCCAGAAATCCTTAATTTGAGTTAGATTCAATGAAAACACATAGCGTAAAAAAATCCCTCCATCCACAGGGTCTGCTGACTCACCAAGGATCACCGCAGCTTCCAGATGGACCGGTTGCATGGTAGCTGCTGTCAAGCGGTCCGTGGACCTCTGAAGAGCTCCTGCTGCTGATGCGTGCACGTTGATGTCGCTGGTACTTAAACTGGGGAAACTCCCCCCACAGTGAACAGGATGTAACATGTTTACTGGAGGTGGCACTGTGCACCATGTAATGAATGCAGTTCAAGAACAAAACTGAATTAAAGAAGAACAAAAATTAATATTTTTTGAATAATTTTGTATGCACAGACTTTTTTCTAATCTTTACAGGTCGGAATAAACTAAGGGATTTGGTTGTTGTTCTGAGATCAAAAGATTTTTTTCAGCTATAGCAATACATCATTAAGGTGTGATCATAGTGTGCAGCTCTCTAACATAGTAAAGCCCTTAAAAGCAATGATTTGCTCAGGACCTAATGGACACCATGAACTGCTTGAACGGAGGGTGAATTATATTTGAATGATGAATGCTAATGTGTCTGCTGGATGAGCAGAGAGCCGACACAGCTTCCAACTACCAACGTTACCTGGAGAAGGTAGCACTTTGTTAGCACTTACGATGGCCCTGACGTAAAGGACTTTGTAGTTTGGCTTCCTTGAAGAAAACCTTCATGATTCTAGTTATTCTGGCTTTGTCCCCTCTTTGCTGCTTTGGATAAAAGTGTCAGCTAAATGAAAAACATAAATGTAATGTAATATATAGTATAACGCTTTTTCCACAGTAGGCCTAAAAATGGCAAATGATTACATAATGAAAGCATCCATTCCAGATGCTACTTTGAGACAACTTCGTGAAAGTCTAGTTTTCTTCAATCCCAGTTTCAGTTTTGGTGAAATAACAGCCAAATATTTTACTTAACCTTTGGTCCAATACCTGATGTACACCAAAAAGTTACAGGTACATTGGTGGGGTTTTTCTGTTTGTTATCTGGGAGACATTAGACACAAGAATAAAAGACAGCAGAAGATACTAGTACTCTGTAACTATATATACTTTATTGATAAAATAGAAGAAGAAGAAATGACTGAGGAATTAACAACTAGTAAACACATTTTGAAAGTTCACAAGGACCAAAACATCATGTCAAGGAACTAAAAAAGTCTTAAAATATCAAGTTGAGACCACATAATGAAAGAAGTTGATGACTCTCTGCCTCGTAACAGTGGAATTATTAATAAGTAAATTACATTACATACATGCACTCATTTACTGTCCGATGTTATACACCAACAGCCATTTCAAATTCCTTGTATGGCCAACAAATATTGGTAATAAATTATCCTGATTCCTGTTGAATGCATTGAACAACATTTATTTTTGTCTCGCAAATGCAATATCAATGAAAATGCTTTTTTAATGTTTCGGACATTCACACCCAAAAACAAGCAAATTCGAATTCTAAATAAAATCCTGCAAACCTGCAAAATCTGCAAAATCAGCAAAATCTGCAGGTTAAAGAAATATACCATTTGGATTCATAGTTAGCTACTTATTTAACAACCCTTGAACATCAAAAGTTTGTAAAAATCCAAATATCGTATTCATTAATTTCCATTAATAAATGATCTTTTATCAACAAATCCGCCAAAAAAATACACAGTAACTTCTAGATACAATACGTTTTGTCTACAGAAATAATAAATAATTACAAGCCAATGACATAGAGAGGAAATTTTACGGAAATCCATTTTCATCCAAAAATATACATTTACATTATTGACAATTTTTAACACTCAGATTTTTGATGCAATATATTTTAAGACTGGAGTGGAGAATTTTGTACAGATCCAGTCAGAACATCAGATTAGTGATAGAAACCAGTGCTTTCAAACTCTAGAAATAAACAAGTAGTAATTGAATTTCAATAGGTGTGTTTTACCATCTACTGCGAACCCATTTCGGCATGGTTTTCAGTTAAAACAAGGGTTTGGTTTAGTCGCTCTTTTGGGATAGCATCTTGTTTTTTTAATACACAGTCAAAGAGATATAATGCAATCAAGCCAAACTAGCATGTTGCCAATTAGCGACATCAACTTTCGTTTTGCCCACAAGTCTCTGAAAAGAAATGAAACCAACAGTTTGAGCATCGGTTTCCTGTTATAGTTTTTCTTGTTTTGTGCAATTCCTTCATGTAATCCTATTTTCATTGCTGCTGATAAGTTTAATTTGACTAGAGATCACACTCTATATGAGAAGAGGTGTTTTAACAGAGTCACTATACTGCGGAATGCAATGATGATTAATACTAGTTTTCTTTAGTGTATCCATTTTTTGTCTTCATTCGCTTCATTTTTGCTGTCTGTGTGAGTTTCTCTGTGTAAAAGATTACAGAAATGGTGTTATACCACCAACACCAATGTTATTTTCTTTGAATGCACTGGGATTTACATGAACATCCCAAAGGCGCTGCTTTAACATTTTCTCCTATTTGGTGGTTTTATACCTGCCTCCACAAACTGCTGGCATATAAAGTTTGACTGTACCTTTTGTTCTAGACTCATGTTTAAAAATGTGCGTTTACTTCCCCTTAAGGTTGCTCCCAGATGCTGTTGTATAAGATGCCTTTACAATCAATTATTCAACAGTCAGGCATCCATGTGCTAGTAGTGAATATTCATGAGATTAATGCATGTTGAGAATCCGTACAGACGTCTGGTGCGTTTATTCTCTGAGGAAACTTTTCAGTACGTCTCAAATAGCCGAGAACCAAATGGAGTGTGGTTGAGTTTCACAATCCAAGTAACAATTATAAAGAAAGAGAAACATGTTCAAGACTGAAACATTGCACATTCAGTCTTTAATGCCAGCTGCTCCCTGGCAGTTTATTGACTGACTTTAGTTGTATTCAGCACCTTATTAAGTTAGTCAATTTAAACAGCAAAATTCACAGCTGGATTTTTTACCAACTGTAAATTAATCTTTTATTCTTAAAGATGAATATGTCAGCTTTTTGCTTATTCAGAAAAACACTCTACCTTGATGGCTCAAGTCAAGTTTGACAAGATTTTGCTTCAAAGACCTTCATCTCAAACGATTGTGGTTGTTGATTAAGACCAGAATGTTATACTTGTCACATGTCCATGGCAAGAAATTGATATTACAATTATGCACAGGATGAATATCCAAACATTTTAGCATTACACATACTTGAGTTCTGTTGTTGTGAAGGCCCTTTTTTAAAAACTTTTCTTGAAGATGTATATGTGTAGTCTATTAAAGTTCTTGGTTGTCATGACTTCCGATTTTAATTAATGAGGTAGACACACTTAAAATGTGATTAGTTGTAAAACATCAACTTCTACACCTACCCTTCTGTTGTAAAATAAATAAAAATACTACATATATACTATATATGAATAAATACTCAGAATTACAGAATCTGGGAACTTTTAAAGTCATACAGACAAAAGATAGAATTTATAATATAATAAAGGTATTCATGTGCAGTCAAAATGATCTCACTTAACCTAAAATAAATTCATCAGATATTTAGTCCTACCATTCAACTGGTGTCCATAGATAATAAATAAATGTTTCTGTGTGTGACGTGACTTTGTAAGTTTGAGATCCTTCAAAAGGGGTGAGAAGGTCTTTGTAAAAAGTGGATGGATGGTTCTCCAGAGCGAAAAACATTAAACTCTAACTTTGAGACATTAATTTATGCTACTCAAATTCCTTTTTTCATATGTTTAAACATGTTAATGTCCACCTTAATGATGAACGTGTAAATACAACGCCCCACCTGGATGATGAGATCAGACAATGTGATCGGATATGCGTGAGACGTTGTCCATGTTGACTTGAGTTGACAGTGACTTCCGACTGTCTGTACTCGCTCTCGGCCTCTTCCTCTGAGTTTCATTTTCTCCGTGGCAGGAAAAGGCTGCTTTGAACTCCCCACGGAACTTCCCTGGTGAAAGATAAAGAAACAGTTTGACCAGGAAACCATTCTTTGTTTGGTGTCATGGGGTACGGCGAGAGAAATACATAATATTTTTTGTTACAGCGCTTTGACAGTTTTTTTTAAATCCCTTTCTGGGAAAAGCTGCTGCAAAAATGTTGTTTGTAGAGTAAAATAAGTCAAATAGTCAAATAAATAACAATAATAACAAAGGTTTTTTTTGCCTTGAATCAAAAACAGCCTTTTTCTGTTGCAGTAACATTATGAACTAATAGCTGTAATGAATATCTTATTGACATGGCCATAAATCTCCAAACACTGTAAACAAATGTGAGTTTATCTTTGAACGTGCAATACAATACATGATAAAATGTTCAATTTGAGCTGGTAAAGTGCGTTGTTGAGGCCAACCCGTCCACTAGAGGGCGGTAACGAGCCCACAGGTATGATAAAGATGAGCAGGCGCGTTGCACACTTACCACTGAGGAAATTGTAGATGATGGGATTTGCTGCACTGTTGGCATATATGAGCCAATGCGAGAAGGTGAACCATGCATACACTGTTTCTCTGTCGTCCGTTTTCTTGAAAGTCCCAAAGACTCTGCAGGTAAAGTGTGACATGAGTGAGATTAAGATATTTGTTTTTAATGCTATTATATGGTAACAGTATTCAAATGAATTCACATTCTTTAAAGCTAAAACAAGCAATTATTCTGCACTAAATACAGTTGTTCTTAAACATGAAACTACCACATGAATAATAAATGGAAAATGTAAATCCTTTCTATCATATTAATTGGACTAGCTTTTGATCCTTGGATTGAGATGTTTTTACCTTTTCATGACGTTGAGCACGCTGATTGGCAGGTAGCACACGGCGAAAACAAAGAGCACCACCATCAGCATGCGAGCGGTCTTGCGTCTGGCTCTGACCTGTTTGATCTCAGCACAAACCGTGCTGGTTCTGACCCTCACGGCCTCTCCCACTGCTGGAGCTGAGCACTGAATGGACCTCCACTTTCTCTGCAAAACTGATGTGTTTCCAGGAATCTGTGGATTAAATGAGGGCCGTACATCACTCGTTGAAAACTTGGCTTTGTGAGAGCTGGTGTAGAAAATATGAAGCGTTGGAAAACCTACCTGTTGACACCACAGCTTGTGACATATCTGGATATACGCCAGGACCATGAGACATAAGGGTGCAATGTATGTGACAAGGAAGAAACAGGTGTGATACACCTTTGGGTAGATCTCAGCTGTTGAAAGAAAGAAGACATTTGATTGAAACTGGATAGTGAACGAGATTCGTCATACTCAGTTATTGTTGCTTTGCCTGTCGATCTCTACGCTCTCCACTGCACAGACGATGGCACGGTGGTAGATGTATCACTCACACTTTTATTCAGAGCATTGAGGGGAATCATATTTGATGTATTCGTCATTACCTGCAGAGGTTAACACATTTACTACTCAGTTTATGCTGCTGTTTATTAGTCCACAGAAAATATTTTGCAATCAGAAGTTGGCTTTAAGTCACAAAAGGTTGATTAATCATAAATATAATAGAATGAATAAAATACAGGAGATACCTCTTATTCAATGGGTTTTCTACTTAACAAGTTAATATTGAAAGTTTAAATCTTGACGTGCTGCCTGCTGAATTCTGCATGACCTTAAAATGCCATCTGTCATTAATTTAAAAAAAGTCTTTGACATTTACAGAAAATGAAATGGATAAAAACGTGACATTATATACGTATACTTCTAATTCACCATCTCTCAACAAGCTTTGCTTGCACAAACACGCTTGCAAGCAAATTGACAAAACAAATGAATGAACAAAACAATTTATCATTATTCTTCACAATTATGTATGATATCAGGAAAATAAAATAAGAGAATTTTGGAATTATAGTATCTTACGGAAGGTTCCTGTTTAGAAAGTAATTGTTGTTTAGTAAGTGATTAGTAAGTGATAAAATGTCATAGAAGTAATATTATAATAAATTTGGGTCAGTTTAAAACATTCATAAATGAATGCATGTCATAAGAACATCTTAATGTTAAAAAAAATCAATAGAATCTCAGTGTATCAATTATTAATTTATAAAAACAATGACTATAGCTATCTTAATGAATAGGGATCAGCATTGATTTATTCAATTAAGAAACATTTTTGACTGATGATTGGTCTGAGATATGCATCCATATCGCAATATGCTTAGTATTCTTTATCATAAAATACTATAAAATGTAAATCATTTAATTCATAGTAAAAACATAAAATGATAAAAGCAATAAAAACAAGGTAGAGTCAGGTAGAATGAGGAAATTATAAAAGTAAGATAAAAAAGAGCAAGCTTCACGTGTTAAAAAAGATAAAATAGTTTAAGTCACTAATACCAATGAACTGCAGAGGAAAAGACAGTATTATTTATTACTCGCAGCATTTTCTCTTTGTGCTCTGCTCACATCATTTGTATTTTAAACAGCAGCTTAAATGGCATTAAACACACACACAGATTTGAGGTCACAGGGTAAATCCTATGCTATGTAGAGTTGCATCACTTTGGAAAACAAAAGGCTAATTTAAGTGAAAGTCTACTTTTCGGACTTCGGTGTTTGTTAAAGCTTTGTTCATTTGTGAGCACTAACCTCCCCAATGTTCATCACACACTGTGAACAGGCTGGTCTTGTTTATTAATTCTGGCACCAGGCTGCTGCACTCCATCACAATAGCCTGAGGGATCATGATGATGCACGACACAACCCAGATGACAACAATACTCTTGCGAGCCCTCTTGGCTGTGCTTTTGAACATCAGCGGGTGGCAGATAGCGTACCAACGGTCTTGGGCAATGCAACTAAGCGTTAGGACTGATACAGAAACAGAGATGGTCTGGAGAGAAAAAATGCATGATACATTAGTGAGATACAGATAAAAACATTATCTTCAATACTAAAGACAGATTATTATTCTAATTTTGGTTTGCATCTCTGACGCATTATACAACCACGTGAATGTGAAATTGTACAGACCTTGGAGAAGCTACGGGAAACACTAAACATCAGTGAGAAATGTGTAAAGGCTGGAGATGGGCTTTTAGCTCCTTTTCTAAGACAGTTTCCTCAGAGCATCCTCAAGGGATTCAGATATGAACAGACCAGCAGAGTATGTATTATGTGTGTACTGTAGGTCGACTCAATAAACATGCTGTTAAAGGTGAAGGTGAAGCCGATCTAAAACTGCCTACTTTTCCATTTTTTGTTTTTTCCATCAAGTGTTGAGTTTTCCAACGGACACATTTCAGAATTTAAAAAGCCTCAATGACAACATCCTTCTTCAATCTTTGCATTACAACCCGTTCAATCAGGCCAAGATATCTCAAGCAAGACGGGCCGATCTCCAAGTACAATGAGATATGTTCCTTTGTTTGAGTGGAAGTGAACAATACATCTGATGGTATCATACATTATACGTTATAGATATTTATTTATGGATTCATATCCACAATTAACCACAGCCTCTTCAGAGTTAATGTGCGTTATATTATAAAACTGGTCAGATATTAAAGAGAATTCCAGCACGCTGTTATCATAAGCAACTTAGTGTTTATCCATCTCTGTCATGGTTTGGTCTCTTTCCCTGTTTTAGTTTGAAGTTTCATGTTCCTTGTGGTCCTGGGTTAACTTCACTTCCTGCCTTGTCCTGTGATTGCCTGAGTGTTTCCACCTGTGTCCAATCACCTGCAACTCCCTTGTGTATTTAAGCCCCGTGTGCCTGTTGTCCCCTGTCGCGTCATTGTCTAACGTCAGTCATTGTTGGTGTACGTTCTTTTGGCCTCTGTTAGTTTTTGTGCAAAATAAAAGGCACATTCCGAAAATCTGAATCCTGCATTTGAGTCCTGCCTGCCTGCCTTCAACCTGCACCCTCGACACACCCTGACAATCTCCATAATGCAGCACACCCAGACCTCTTGTGTTGACAGCAACTTGAAAGATTGTGTTAACTACAATTTTGAATTAAGTGCATCTACAAAAAGAGGACTTTGAAGCTGCAAAAATAATTCCTGACACAATTCTGTGTTTTTGTCATTTCCTTTACGAATCAGTTACGTCATGATCCTCCGGAGGCTTCTTTCTCTAGTGTCAGAGTGTGAGAGTAGCTTACCAATCAAGCAGCCCCTATGGAAATGTACGTAATAACAAGCATAAAAAGTGATTGCATACAGAAATAACAGTTGGCAGTGGTGGTTGGTCCAACACACACACACACACACACACACACCTCTGCGTCACTGTGTGCAGCCATAGTCTCTTTATTACTCAAAGATACTTATTTTCAAATGTGATGTCATTGTATGTTAACTGTTCCCTGTCAGGCCTTCTTCCATTGGTGCTACTGTTTAAAATAGTCAACAACATAAAAATCAGATTATTTTTTCCTGGTATGGTCCCTATTTGTAAGAACTATGGTTCTTACAAATAGGGCCTTGACAGCTGTTTCAGCACAGGGTGGATGACGCTTCGATGGAACAAAAATAAAATACAATCCCAGGGCATTAAATCTCTTTGGGAGGAGATCAAATGTCTCACTCAGTGCACCTCTCATGGGATTTGAAACAAGATCTATTATTACATCCGCTCATAAATACAGAGAAAGAATTATGTAAAACAACACAAGTGGAATCTGGGCCTGCGTTCTTACCCAGGCGCCTCTGCTTAGTTTCCTCGATCAGGTCTTTTTTCCTCACTCTTAAGCGCTGGTCTGCATGTCCCTAATTCGCTTCTTTGTTTGCTTTATAACGTTAACTAAACCGTGAGGCAAAACATCTTTTTAATGACTAAAGTGCTTTAGGTCACTTATAATATTTGAGGGCTTTGGATCGTGGTCAAAATCGATGACTTACCTGCAGATAAGGCACAACTTTGCAAAGAGTGTTTCCAAAGAACCAGGACTCTGTGATGTCCACCACAAGACTGGCAGGCAGGCAGATGATGGTGACCAAGACGTCGGCAAAGGAGAGATTCACTATGAAGTAGTTCGTCACCGTGCGCATGTGGCGGTTTCTCCCCACTGCAAAACAAACTGAAAATAATGCACCATCAAAAGCCGCCCAAGGACTCAATAAAGATGAATATTTATTTTACTGTTCGTCAGATAAGCTGTCAGTTATAAATTTTAATTAAAAATGCATGTTAGTTTTGTTCACATATTTGTTCCTGTTGGCTAAATATGAATTATTCAGATATACATACAGACAATTACATATTACCATGAGACCGTATGTACTGAGACCGTCAACATAAAGTGTCTCATTCGTAGAGGAGAATCATCAACAGTCTTGCAGCTCCATCACAAATGTTACGGGAAAAATATGTAGTCCAGTGTGCAGGTATAATTTCCAAAAATAAAGTTAAAAAATGTAACATTAAATGACTGCAGTGTATTCTGTAGCAGCCGCCTTAAGGCAGTTTGAATGTAGTAATTATCTTTTCTTTCAAAAATATTTGCTGTTCTTTAATTCAAGCTCTTGAAAAATTGTGTAAAAGGTGAAATGTGGGTGAAAGAGTGTAATCTGTCTATTACACAGAATGTATAATCCAAGAACATAATACTGTTTTCAAGAACATAATAATAAATGATTGAATACACATTTTTAAAAGCATACCTTTTCTTTTTTTAGGTTTACACAGGTGAAATTGTCAATTTCTGATGACTATAAAATATCTCACCATCTTGCAACTATAATAAATGTATTGTTAAGATATTATATATTATACTTGAGTCCTGTGTGCAGTTGAGCAAAATGTTGTCGAAGCGCTAACCTGAGGGGCACCACAAGACAATACAATATAAAATATATAATCTTATTGGGTGTAATGCGTAACTGGGACATAGCTGAGGAATAGGGTTAGAATCACTTGACTGCCTAAAAAAGACACAGGACAGAGACCAGTGTGTGCTGTCAGGAGACAAAAGAGCCTAATTGGGGTAATAAGGTGGGTAAAGTGTCTCTGTACTACTCATTGATCCGTAAGAACCTTTTTCTTGTGGATCCAGCCACTACGAGCCATGTCAAACTGTATTGTTATTATGTTCTTGGCTTTACTTGCTTCACAAGGCATCGATACAATTGCGCATATGAGAATGCTCCATTGGAAACTCAAGCAGCATTGGATTGGGCATAACCCTACTAACAAATAAATAATGTCAAATGATGGGAGTCAATTTGCCATCAGATTCAAGTTTGGGTGGCTCAATTCTCATGAAAATGAATGAGGAAAGAATATGACTTGGTCAAAGAACCAAAAAGAAAGGGAAGGGACATGAGGGTCATGTCAATGCACCAACCCTGACCCCTTAAATCGACCTGTCAGTGGACTCTTTAGTACAGTGTTTCTCAACTGGTGGGTCGCGGACCCGTTTGTAGTGGGGCCTTTGCATGGGGAAATAAAAAATAAAAAAATCATCCTGTGATTTTATTTTGAAGGGACTTTCTCAAATGCAGCGGAGTGTCGGGTTTTTTTCCGGGTCGTCCGTCAGTCAGCGCGGCAAGTAGAACGCGAAAGCACCCCCCCCCCCCCCCCTCGACAACGCTAGCGCCACCTTGCCCCCCCCCCCCCCCCCCCCCCTCCCGTTGACCGATCGATTTGGGTCACGGATTGTCATAAAGGGGTGATGGTGGGTCCCGGAGCCAGACCAGTTGAGAACCACTGCTTTAGTAGGTCACTGTGAATTTAGTGCTGCGTGTTCACTGACTCATTGACGCCTGTCAGATTTAGTTTTACTTATGTTTGCTATTTTTGTTTTTCAAGCCCAAATGTCATAGCAACACATTAAAGCGCTGAGGGGATACCATAGACCAGCAGTGGGTTATATAAACAAGATGAAAAGGCCAGGCTGTGACACACTACATCAAAAGACAAGATAACGTCAGTAGAAATGATTTGTTTTCGAGGCGTACCGTTATCTGATCAGCACGGGCAACTTTCTAAAATGCCAAGGTTCAAGGACGGAGTCTAGTTCAGCTGTCTCCCTCACAGCTCCCCGCGCTGCCTGAAGCACCGAGCTGCTGCAGGCGTTATCACAACAACACGGACGGGGTTAGAACACATCTCAACTTTCTGAGCCACAGATTTAAAAAAAAAAAAAAACACATCACCGTCATCCCTGGATGATGGAGGGATTCTCCAACAGGCTGTTGTTTCAACCGAAACTCTCCTGCAGGAATCCAGGTATACATATAATACCATCTTACTTAAGCCTATAGGATTTTATGCTGCAACTTTAATGTGAAGTAGGACTATTATGCACAAGTGTGCTATCGCTTGGTTGTTCACTTAACGGTATGAGTGCATCTGTGCTACTCTCAATGTTATTAACTCCACCTGCTCTACCTGCTAACAAGTTTGAATGTATGCTGTGAGGGAGGGAAGAATGTCCTTCACCGCTATTTAGACTGCACACTACAAAGTGTTCACTCAATATGGTTTTATAACATATATATAGTTGTTACAATAACATAATAAATAAATGTCACACCACTGGAACCTGAGACATGGAGGGGAAGGGTATGTTCAGCAACGAGTGCCGGGTCGAAGTGTGGAGAAGATGCAGAGAACGCTACGCTGATTGCTGCACATGAAATACTGCAACAAGTGGCAATCCCACATTGCCACAGTCTGGGATCGACCTCTATCCTCCAGCTCCTGACAACGCCCCCCCCCCCCCACAGGGCTAATCAAAGACACACAGACACACTTTGGGATTGGAGAGGATGGCATGGGGCCTGCCAGCTGAACAATTCCACGCCATTGTGCCATTGTTCAGCAATGTCTCGTGTTTCCCGAGAAACATCCAATCTACCAAACAAAACCAAACAGGAGTCAATTGCAGAATAAGAGAGACATTTTTTATCAACGGCTTGATTTAAAAAGGGAAATAAACAGGTTTTTCCAACAGCATGACATTTGTTGCCAAGTAGAATTGTTACAACAAAGGAATAATAATAAGAAGTCCTTGGGCTTCACGGTTATAATATGCTATTATACGTATACTACTATGCAACAAATGGTATCATAGCGACGGGCATCTCCGTTATATGGCAAACTACACAGACGGAGTCAACCTTCAAATCAGGTAAACTTCAAAGTGCGTACCAGTTGACTGCAGACAAGTCTGTACTTGTTTATATTCAGTGTTTTTGCCCCTGAAATTGTGTTTTCTTTCAGTCAAGTGCAAAAAAGATTTGTTGGTTGGAGAATTGTTTTCCCCTTTCATCAACCTTCAAGTCTTCCAAGCTTACTCCCACTAAATGGGCTGTGTTGTTGAAGTTGATCTGAGTGCCAAACTGTCAAATATTGCATGGCTTAAGCCTGCGTAGAACTCAACTTCCACGTGATGGCGGAGGCTGATGGACTCTCGATTTTTTTTTTTACCCCCAGCGTCGTTTCCAGTGGACCTGAGTGTTTACGTCTAATTACCCATTTACAGAGCAGCATCTGTACGGCTGTCTAATTCCTAACTTTAAACCACAGCTTTATCAATTCAAACCAATTTTTCACCAGAAAAAAACTCACAACACAACAACAGATATGGCATCCACGGTGCGAAACAGAAAGGCAAAAGACATTACCACCAATAAATAACACAAAAAAATACCATAGCTGGTGAGAATTACATCAGAAACATCCAAAGGTGTTCATTAAACAATGTGACTGATGCTGGAACAACGGACCTTCTGATCTGTTCAGTAGAAAGTTCAGTAAAGCATGATGAGCACTGAATGAGCTTCGGAGTCTAATGGATGGTCTTCAACAGAATCACTCGCCATTGTTCTCTTTTCTGCAGTGACCTCAAGTGAGTCTGGGGTGCCAAGCCTTTCTGACCATCTCATTGATCCAATTATGATCCGCAGTGAAGCAGCAGAATGAAATTCTTGAACCGGACCTTTAAATACTGGATCAGCGTTCTTTTTCCGGGTTTAATTTTCTCTGCAGGTAGACCCCAAGATATCTGCTGATCCTTAATTATTACGGGGCAGACCTTCTCTTTCTTTCTCCTGAAATACACAACCAACTCTTTGGTCTCTTTCAACATTCAGTTAAAAGAAATGCTGAAAAGACAAATGTAATCTCGCGTTTACAGGCCAGGTCATAGGTCATTGCCTGGGGTAAGTTGACCCTGTACAGGGTCGGGCGTGGTCTGAAAGCTTTGGATTTTAAAGGACCCCTGGTGACCGTATAGTCAGCAGTATAATGTGAAGAGAAGAGGTTTTCATTTGTTTTTCAAGGAATGATGGAGTCAACATGGTAATTACTAGAACGGGTCATTCTGTCATTCTAAAAAAAAAGAAAGCGTCAATCAATGCAAGAAACCCCTCCTAAAATCCTCCTCTGTCCACTAACGTCTATCATTGAGCAATGACTTTCTGACAAATGTTTCTTCGGAATTACCAAAAGGATTTCGCCACTCAATATCTAAACTTATATTATAATTGTTTGGATTACAAACCCCATTTAGGTACATTTGTGGATAATTTATTAAAAAGATCTATTCTATACACCACAGTGCTGCTGGCTTTAAAGCTTTGTTTTTCAAAGTCAGAACTTAGCTTTGTTTCAGTGTTAGTAATATTCATGCTGTTTAGATGTTTAAAAAAAATCATTTTCTCATTATGCTTTTGCCAACATTTGTTCATTTTATAGCATTATAACATTTTTGGCATACATTTTACTAATGAGTGTATTTTTAAATCTGATTTTTTTAAATGATCAAACATGATGTGGGTTAGATTTGTTGATCATATCCAAATGATTTATTCAATATAAGTAAACAAATGTGGATTCATAAATATCTAACGGAACTCAATGCAGCCCTCTTGTCGTTACATTACTATTCCTGTCATCATAAACGCACATCACTGACTTTGCTTCTTCCCTGAAGTCTCTGTGTTTTCTCTCCTCACAGATTTCTGTGGGTGGAGGTTATATTTGGACGGTGGTTGTTCCTGCCGTGGTCCTGCCGGACAGCTGCTGCTGTCATTAGTAGTAGTCACATTACTATTGCTGACACAACTACCATTGTTGGTCCACTACATCCACTACAGCTTTCATTATCAGTAGTCATTTTGAACAATTAGACTCCAGCCCCCCTGTGTGTAAAATAAGCGATTTGATGGTTTATGGATTTTGAACAATTAGTTAACTTACTACCACCAATATTTGAATCATTTCTGATATATCCATTGAACGTATTGTACATTTTTTATGTTGCTTACATGTAACATCCATCCCAGGAGTTCTCCCTGTGCCGATGTGAGGGTTCCAGGCCAGAAGATGTGTTCAGAATGTAAAGCCTTCTCAAGCAAATTTATGAATTATGATTTTGGGCTACACCAAATAGATGCATAGAAATAGAATTAAAACATAAATTCTTTGTTATGGCCCAGAAGTCTTAACAGATCCCAGTGAGCCACCTGTACAAAAATAACTCATAACTGATGTGCACTTACTGCTCAATGCAAATTGTGGTCGGACAAAGTAGGTTGTTGCTGGAACCTCAATGTTGAGCATTTCAACATCATTGATGTAATGATGACTTCTGCTTTAAGGCATATTCACGTATGTATTCAATTAATACACAGCAAAGGTCCAGAAGACAAAAAATAGTGTATATCTTGCACAGTGCACATCTAGCTTTCATTGCACACAATTACATTCAATTATGTTGTTAATTGTTTGGTTAGTTAACGTGTTAGGACTCTAATTGATCATATTCTCAGATTGTTTATGTTTGGGCACTCATTTGGATTTTAATGGGTACGTCTGCTCAAAAAGCATCAAATTGCTATCAGTTGCTTGAACAATTGGTCTTGTTGAGAATTACAAGCCAATTTTCCAACAGGATCAACAACAAAAAATGTATTGCCTCCCCAATGGCCCGTTGGACCTGCTCAACCTCTACAGCTCTTCACACGAAAGCCAAGGAACTTTCTTTGCTGTAAGATCATGGAAAAGCTTTTTGACGTTGCCATTGTCAGAGACATCATATCAGTCAACGTTCCTGCCTTCAAGAAGTTAATAAATATAGCCTCCTCAGCGTGAGATCGCATCCCTAAAGCCTTTTACGTGTGTTGGAAATATAATCAACTTCAAGGTCAATTCATTTATATATATATATACACACATACGTACATAAATATACTATACACACACGCACAGAATCGGCAGCAGTTTCAGCTTGATATGAAATTGCTGGGTTGTAAAACGTTGTTGTGTTCAATATTAGAGTTTGTTTATTGAAATCCCAACTTTTTACGGCAAGTGCTTGTTTTATCTTCATAAGCCTTTTTCTAAAATAAATGCTTCCTTGATTCTCATTGTTCTGGGTCTGGTTGAACGCACTTATTGTATGTCGCTTTGGATAAAATCTTAAGGTAAACGTAATGGATTATTGCTGTGAGTTTTTTGCGGGATTATAGTTTTTTACTAGAAATGTCAATAGTGTTTTTTAGTCATTTTTTTAATGGATTCCTTTCAAGCAGTTTACTCCCACTTAGATGAGATCTGCAATGTAAATTGTAGAACTTTTGATTTCTAAACCATTATTAGTTATTCATAGTTATTATTAGTCTATGAATGAGGTTGTACTAAAAAGTAATTTAAATAGTGATATTAAAATGACTACTAACTAAATGTTGTGCAAAACCAATACTGACTGACTTATACGCTATACATTTTCACATGCATTGTTCAACTAACTTTTAAATTCTAACAAGCATCACTGTCTCTATCTCACAATATGAGGAAATATACTGTATTATTAAAATGTCGTATTTGCCAAGCTGGATTCCAGCAACTTGTTCTTCACAGAAATTAATTTGGCCATGTTTTTATAGTTTATAAGCGAAAATAATTAAAGATGGCTCACAGTGTGAGTCAGTGGCATTCTTAAATACATTAGAACATACGCGAATAAAACAGATTGAGTAGATGAAATTGAGACAGAAATGACAGTATTGTGAATTACGAGGTCGATCTGTGCCCCAAAATTGTTTCCACCCATTTGTTGCTGTGAGAGCCCTTTACACCACTCCACAGTGAGAAATAAGTGATCCATCATTTTCCCAATCTGTATCTTCAAACACGTCTGTGGTTTTCCAATCCGGAGCATTCGAGCCGCGCTGAGACACGCGCGCGCTCTGATGCTGAGACACGCACGCGCTCTGATGCTGAGACACGCGCGCGCTCTGATGCTGAGACACGCGCGCGCTCTGATGCTGAGACACGCGCGCGCTCTGATGAATCGTCCTTCAAAATTCTGCAGCCGCAAGTGAATATCAAAAGAAAATCTGGACTACTTTTGTTTTCCATCGTGGCATGCACGCTCTTTCTACCCTGTGCCACTGGGCTCGTGCACAATCTAAAAAAAAAAGTTGTCGAAAGTGTACAAATGTTGGCTATTTACCGCAAAGCTTACGCGAGAACAGAAATAATATAAAATACATGAAGAATACAGGCTAAAACTCACCCAACGAGTTCCCGATGAGTGAGACGAAGAAGACAATAATGTAAGCCACAATAAGAACCCATTCATACTGCTTGGGGTGTAAGTACTCCCTCCAGATGTATCTCAGAAGTTCGTCGTCATCATCCACGATGGGGTGCGGTTGTGACTCCGCGCTCTCGGCCACTTGTGCCGAAGACAAACATTCCTCGCAATCCACATTCCCAGCTGCCCCAGACATCCTCCGAGCCGTTTCCAAACGAGAGCCTTCACCCCGCAGGTTGCAGACGGACAAAAAGAAAAGAAAAGACGCAACACTGAAGTGCGGAGACAAGACGGACCTCGTCAGGGAGACGCTGGTTTCTGCTGCGTCCTCCTGCGCGACCACATGTTCTTTCACCAACACGCACACAGCGGATCTCAGAGCTGTGAGCCATTCACCTCAACGATCCAGCCCTCTCGGAGCCAAGAGGAGAAACACATCGGATTGGATGAAGCCTGGGAGCACATTATAATGCGGATGTTAGCTGTTTTTCTCATGTGATGCCGTATTCTACTGTTAATCAAACGCTCTGGAGATTTTTCTATCAAAATACATTTTGATGTATTTTTCCCCATCAGTGTTTGTATAAAAATCAAGCTCAAATGTAGTAGTAGTGAATAGACAAGATAATGAGCTGCAACTTTCTCTATTTTGAATTCAGTGGACAACTGTTTTGGGGCCGTATCACATCCTTTTAACCTGCATGATCAAATTGTTTGAGCTGTCAACACAGCACTGTTATTATAAAAAAATATAAAAACATTGGTGGCCAACAACAACCCGTTGTGTATACTGTGATAGCCCCTGCCTACAAATATGCAAGTATTACTACTCATTTAGTAAAGCTGGGGCATATTACTATTTCACTGTTGGAACTGTAAATGCCTTTAATTCACCATGACCATATGCGTCCTTTCCGTATTTGTCATGGCCTCGGACCTGGTTTCCTGTCAATAAACTCTTGTCGGCATTTTTTCCTGTTTGTCGTGTAAAAGGCCAGTACAAAACATGCAAAACGAAATTTGGTAGCCAGTTTTGTGGTTTTGAAATGTGTTTTCATTCATGTTCAATTTGCAAGGACGTTGGAAAGGTGCTCCGTGCGTGGTTCCACCACAAGTATCTGCACTAGGACCAGAGAGGAGCTTGGTTCGCTGCGTCGGCCATTAGGTTGTGGGGATTATTCCTCATTGTGCACAAGGGTAAACGTCGTGGTCTCTGCCTGGTTCGGCAGTGTGCGGGAAGGTGGATGAGTTCAGTTGGTCCTCACATAGTTAAAGTGTCTGAGGTTGAAGTGTCTGAGGTTGAAGCGTTTGTTGTCACTGCCCTTCAGCAAATTCCATCAAAACATTCACAAAAGAGCAGTTGCTTTAGATTGCTGATCATTATTCGGTGTTGGTAGGAGGTAAAGGATCATTTTAAAGATTGTATCAAATAAAGGTTGATGAAAAGGGAATTGTGCCTAGGAATAAACACGTTTTGCACTATGCTTTTCTGTTTAAGCAACAGAGAAATCATGCTCTTGTAGATGGAAGATGACAAAAGGAAACATTAATTGGAAATGAAAAAGCAATACAAATCTTGAAGGACACAGGAGACATCTGACGGAATGCAAAACAGTCAGTAATTGTTGTACACTAAAATCTGCCCTCCTGTTCCCTCATACACATTGACATTTGTTAGGGCCCAAAAAATAGTAAACAGTTCAGTGGGATTTGCCTTTAAAAATCCCCCTCTGCAAGTCACCAACTCTATTTTGTATTCACCTCACATGTCTGGACAAGCCCGTCTTTGTTTTTTTGTGCAGGTATGCGGGGATAACAAGGAAAACGAGAATCCCCTAAAGCTCACATGATTGGGGGAGGAGTCCAGTGTGTTGGCTGACAGTGCACTCATGATTTCAGTAATTATTATAACCGGGTCAAAAGCGACCCTAACAACACAAAGGGCATAATTTCAACCAGAGCATCTGATAATTTAGTGAAAAAAAGAAGAGAAAGTCTAAACGCCTTGATCAATATTCAGTCTATTGTTGTTTTTCGCAAAATCTCTCTCAATGTTTGTCATTGATTATGTTTTAACAAACGATTGGCCAAATGATGCAGTTTTAGAGGAAGGCTAAAGAAAAGCCCGGCTACTCTATATTTCACTGCTGTTGTCTTTGAACACTGCAGGTTTAACCTCTTTCACACTTTGATGGTTATCATTTTTCATTTAATATTTAATATGAATATTATCAGGACTCTGTCCCAATTTCCCATGTTTATCTGTCTGTCGCATTGGTTTTATCCCAACGCCCAGCTCATTAATTTCCTGCAGTGCTTTTGTGTTTGTTCTTGCACCAATTATCTGTGATTGAAGCTTGTCACATAAAAGCTATTACCAGCTATTTTTCCTTTGTTAGCCATTGATCAATAAAACCTCAGGACCTGGATGATTTTGCCATACCTTTTGGTAGAAATATATACATTTGAATTATTATACATAATTGTCAAGATCTCCACACTATAAACTGTTTAAAGAGATTACACTGTGAAATATGCTTTGTATATTATGAAATAACATCATGTTTTCTTATCAGAAATGATCTGGTTTGATGTACATGTTATATTTGGTTTGTGATGAGTCAATGTTCGGTATTTGTCTGGTGTAACACAGGATAGAATCACAGGATGTACTTTACCGTGACAATTAGTGACCTCCCACCAGTCACGTTCTTCACACTCCACAAGATGCACAAACACTTTCACATGACACTTTCGGTTCGCCGGTCTACTTTACTTTATTTTTAATTACATTTTTAAACTTCTTTAACTCTTATTCCTTTATTTATATCCTAAATAACCCAAAGCTTTAGATTACTGACCCACAGCATTTTATTCCCTGCACTATGTTGCCTTATTGTCCAATGTCTAAATGTCTGTCATGCACCAACTGCCAAGTCGAATTCCTTGTAAGTCTGCCATATTATGGCCATACATTTTCTGATTTCTGATTCCTGATTAGTTCAGCCTGTTGTGTTTAAGTGTTTAATTAGTCATAAAGTTGTATTTTAAATAATACGCTTTTTTGTGTGCCATTGAGAAACATTTACTAAATATCCCTGAATGCGAATACGCATCAGTAATTGTAGACAAATGTCATTGAGACTGGATCAACTTTGTGGAAGACAAAGTTATACAATAATGTCATTAGGTTTTAGGAGAACATCAGAAACAGACTAAATGTGTGTAATATATTAACATTAATAAAAGTAATTGGATGTAAAAAAATTGTTTTGAGAATAGATATCTGACTTTTTGTACCAAAAATATCGGAGAATATTGTAAACTTTGTATTCTTATCAACAGACGCTCTCTATTACAAGTCCTTTTGAAATAATCTCTACCGCAGAAACAGCCTTTTCAGAGGCAGACAACGTGTGACTGGGAGCTACTTTACCTTACGTACAATCACGTTTTTACCACCGTGGTGAATTGAGCTGCATTTCAATGAGCTCAGTTTTCAACGGCTCACTTGGAACGCCCGCAGCAGTGTCAAGATTAGTATCAGGGAGGGAAGGATGTGCTTTAGGTGTATCAAAGAAGTTCAGTGTCACATGTTGCACAGAGCTCCAACGTGCCATCAAAGCGAGAGCATCTGTAGCTGCCTGGGTGGAGGCGGAGGAGGACGTCTTGTTGCTGCATTGCATCACACAATACTTATAAATATTGCCGGTGAATAAATGGTAATGTTTCTCTACTCGCTCTACGGAGCACAGGAGGTTTCAGGATTGGATTCAATGGGACAGGGACACAAAAGGCAAGTGATTTATTGCTTCATCAAAAGCCTAAAAACGAACAAAAGCACCATAAATCATCTGATGTTGATCCATAGCTCATCACTTATGTGAAGCTTACAGAAGGCAAATCTCCACGACACAGCTTCACATAGAGCTGGGTTGCCTGTCGTCTAGTTGAGGACGACACTTTTATCTTCTGTTAATAATAAAGGGTTTGGTCGAAGGAGCACTGGTTACAGTGTGCGGATTCCTTAAATAATAAAGACATTTTTTCATTTTATTTTTCATTTTATTTTCCAGTTTATTACGGTCCAGGAAAATGTTGTGATTCGTAGAATAGATTTAGGCCTCTGTTAAGGTCATCCAAAGGGCTTTGTCTGCTTTTTATCCATGCTCCCAATTTTGTGAAAACCTTTCCTTAATATAGTCTCCATTGTTCACATTTTTCAAAAGGGTCATTGGACAAAACTCTCTGAGATTTAATTTACATAATTCATCAGTAGATGACAGACAGGAAGAAACACAAAAAGGATCATCAACCCTTTTCATCACCATTTTATCAGCATTATTAAGGGATGGTGCACTAAAATAATATACCTGCTGTAAATCAAAAATCCACTACTTTCCCAGCATAAATATCACAAAGACAAAACCCAGACAAGCGATGTGGGACTGACTGGCAGGCATCAAAGTGCCAGAATATAAGCGTAATACTAAGTACCTAATTAGAAAGAATAAATATTCATAAACCTTTAGATAAATTCTCCTTCATGCATATGTTTTAGTCCAGAGGCCATGTTCATTTTTGCTTACCCACAAATCTGTCGCTTTGAGTGAAAAATGAAAGATGAAATAATTTAAGTATTTTGGCCACTGAGTTTGCGTGCTGAATTTTTTATGTCTCTTGTAGTTTTGATTGAGTATTCCCTTCAGAGAGGATACTCCCGAGGTGAAGAAAGAAAACTAAAAAGTATCAGAATGCAACTTTTCCCACTAAGATTAAGACAATTACTTGTTTATGTTTATATGCAAATGGGGAACTGTTTACTGCAATACTTTGGTAACTTTAACTTTAGGAGAAGTCCGCAGGCACAAATAGATAGTATAGCAAATAAATCGCTGCATATTTTTAATGTGTTCCTGCCAGAAGAAGAATTTACAAAGCAAAATAGCCCAAAGAATTGATCAGTGCAAGAAAAATAGTGCTTTATTTGTCCATAAAACCAACCTTGCAGGGACGTTGTCTGTCAAAGAGAAGAAAGTGACCTTCATTTGCCTATTTTCATAAATGCTTCCATGAGATTCAACCTCTGTGAGGTTGTTTCATGCTGTGGAGTTAGCTTGTACGTTGACTGTATTTGCAACGAGTATTTCCCTTTATGTACAGTACAGCAGCAACAACCACACGTTTGTACTAAGAACTCAAACACACCTACAGTTACTGCAAAGCAATTCAATCTTTCTCTACTACCTTTTCATACAGTTGGTACTTGAAGCCTCTGCAGCATTTCTTGTTTGCTTCAGGTCAACACCAGTCGAGGTTACTTAAGATTTAGTTATATTAAGGTCTGCTTTGATATAAAACAACATTCATCAGTGCATCTGTACATAATACAAAACACAGAGGTCAAAATGTATCCAGTGTTTGCCAAAAATAAAAGCATAGACTAACTGTAACAATATTTACATAATGAGTCAAATTTCCATTAGTAAGAAGTGACGTGTGAAGATTTACTGCTTGTTCTTGTGTATTAGATGTCCCATTCGTTGAAGGAATTTCTCCAGCTTATTTTCGTGGTGCCCCCTTGCAGCCCGGGTGATGTTATGTTCAATGTCCGCATCACCTTTAGGGAGCGTTTTGGTTTTCTCCTGCGAGCGTTTCTTGTCAATCGAGCAGAAGGACTCATATCTGCTGTAAAGGCGAGTCTCCGGACCTCGATCTTTGCTCCAGCTTGTCGATTCAGAGCCGGGCCTCGCGCTTCTCTCAAAGATGCCGGGCTTCTTTTGGGTCGTAGGTTTAGGTAGAGAGACTTGGGGTGGATTTTTGAGCTCTTCAGCCCTGAATCGAGGTTTTGAAGAGGTAAGATGGTCGCCATCTATCCGCTTCATCTGGTGCCCTGAGGAGGACCTGACGGAGTGGGTTGTGCTTTGGGGGTGTTTTGCTCCTCTGTACGATGTCCTCGGCTCATCATCCGCTGTTAAGGTGTCTGTGCTGCAACTTGACTGCAGACTCAGTGTGTCGCTGGTTCCCACTGAATCCTCTTTCTTCTCTGGTAAGATTTTTTTGCTAGTCTTCATTGGAAAATGTGGTTGGCTCATGCTGTTGGATTTAGGTGTTAGACCCTTGCTCTTAACTTCCAGGGCTGCCGCGGACGCTGTCCTGGATGGCGGCTGCTGCCAATTAGGCGTGACGTGGCAGTCTGTGACCCTCTTGACATCATAATGAGAAGAAGACCTCTGATCTTCTTTCAGATTTGACCTGTATCCTCCACTCTGTGCATTGATCTCTGCTGTGCTTCTATTAACCTGCGCCCCTGAAAAATCTCCATACACGTGACTTGATGATTCATGCTTGTACTCGAGGGCTGGCCTTGGATCTGCTAAGCTACGTCTTTTCTGCCAATTGTCAGACATGGTGTCTGGGTTTTGGAGCAAGTGTCTACCTGCTGATCTGCCTAAGCTAGCATAGACAGCGGGGTAAGAGCCTCTACCTGGACCTGAGTTTGCCTTATTCTGACTGTCATCCAAAACTTGCAAACTTTTCCTATTAAACATGTACCCGTCATTACTCATCGTATCAGCTGCTGCAGTTGGATTCCAATGCATGGATGAGTAGTGGGAAGGAGTGTTTGGGGCTGCTAAGGAGTTGACACAAGTGGAGGAGTTGATGTGTCGGTTTGGCTCCATTTGCTCCGGTACGGTGGGCCTGAAAACGAGGGACGACCTCATCCTTCCCTGCATGAAGGAGTTGCCTTTGTCCTGTGGATCAACCTGGTCCAAATAGTCACAAGAGTCTCCGAACGGCACCTCAGGGCGTTTGAGGTAAGACTCGATCCTAAATGTGCGCATGAAGGACTTGGATGTATTCTCTAGCGTTGGCATGTTCTGCTGCATGGAAATAACACGTTTGTCGTTGCCACTGTAAGACTGCCGCATGTTATGACCTCTTTGGATTTGTGGCACATGTAAATAATTGTCCACTGGAAAGTGATTTATTCCACTTCCTGTTTCTCTTGAGATGTTCCAGTTGCTCGCTCTGGGCCTGAAGTTCGGTGGAATACATTCGTCTTGCCTCTCTCCAGCATAGCTGTGCCTTTTAATGAAGTCATTTGACTCTGTTGACAGAAATTGGGGCATCTGGTTGTTAACAGCAATCCCATTTTCCTTTAACAGCCCGGAATGGTAAGGTTCCTCTTCAAAGAGCCTCCTCTCTAGATCTAGATCTCTCGCTCCTAGTTTCATCTCGCAGGTCTTCCGATAAACTGTGTCCAGCGTATGCCTCAGCTGGTCCCTACGCTCAACTTTGTGGGTGTCTTGGGGCAAAATCTGTCGTCCATTGCGTTGGGTCAAACCTTCCGGAGGGCAGAGCTCAGACGGCACAGTCGAGCGGGCATAAAGTGTTCGAAACTCCTCGTCATAGGACTTCACCAGGTGGCCTGTGATCAGCTGCACCATGCTCAGATGAATCTTCTCAAATGACCACGTGAAGCTGCAAACACACACCAAAAATGATTTATCATCAAAAAAATAGAAAACAGACAGTTGTATGACACTCACCGGAGGATTTGAGTTCAATTTAGTTTAGCCAACAACAAAAAAGAAACTACAGCCGCTAAAGCAACCAGGGAAAAATATTATTTTCAAAGGTTTCATTCAGCTTCTTTGTGTTGCCACATTTTACAGAACATTCAATCAACTTCTTCAAAAAGCTTCATTCAGAAAAGATGAGTGTCAGTAAATGTGTTTGCTTTGCGTCATGAGTGCATTCTGTTTCTGCCTCAGCCGTCTCAACCACTGAAATATATTATTTACCCATATGAACCATAAATTGCTGTGAGGCAGTCGACTAAAAGAAACTTCTGCTCCATCGCTCCATGAAATTTCACTCCCGATCGGCAGAGGTAATCCGGGCCCTTCACAGTGCGCACCCTCATGTTCTGTGGTCAGAGCAATGAAAGGACATTTTCAGAAAATATTTTTCATGGTTAAATCATGCAGCAGAAGATAATACGCATGTCAATCAACACAACAACAAACAATAATGAAGTACTCAGCAGGTATCTCTACCATTTTCAAATGTGTTGTATTTGTTGAGTACCTCATGCCTCATTTTACACCCTTTTTGCAGAGCTTAAAGTGACCCGCTAAGATGCGCATTGCACATTGTGAAAATTTTACCAGTTTCTGAGCACCAAGGAAGGTGCAGCAGTTTGATTGGATATCCTAACTGGGAGGTAACAACAAAAACCTTGTAGCTACAGTGGAAGTTACAATCAGCTACGTTGATTCAAATAAAGAAGATCAAATGGATTTCTTAAAACCATACACCTACCCTTAGTTGATTTATTTTGACGTCTTGATTTTCAGCCATTGCGAGGAAACTTTTCAAATGGAAATCATCCAAAAGCACGTAGACTGGCACTCCTCGTATCGAGGCATCCACAGCCTCTTTGAATATATCTACATCCGTGAACTCGTCCATCGCAATGGCAATGACCTGCAAGCACAGAGTGAAATAATCATGCTCGGCTCAATGTGAATTTAACAAGTTTACCTTTGTGAAAGCCATGAATGACCTATTTAACAACACATGAACAATAAATGGGAATCCAACAGCTGTAAACTGCCAAAAAACCTTCAAGGGATTCCAATGATGAAAACTTGGTGCAGTAAACACAGACTAAACTAAAGTAAAAAAACTAAACTTTCCCGAGATCTGACACAAAGTTTGTTGGTCCAAAAATCAATTTCTATCAATCCTGGAAAAGTTTATTTGAGTATTTAAAGTACAAATGAGTCTTTTCTCTCTCATTTCACTAAGAATAAACTGCGTTGAAAGTCCATCAAGAGAGAAGTTTGAAATGTAATGTCACAAAGTAGCAGCGTCATTTGAGTTGTTTCTTTGACTTGTTCAATTTGTCTTATCTGCTACTTCCAAAACATGGGAACCTTTAAATAAAGAGATATGGAGAGATGTTCTAGCTGCTTCAGCATGCGATAAAATATTCATCTCGGTTTAAATTTGATTACTTTTGTAATTAGTTTGAGGAGAGGATTTAGTTTGTTCTTTTTAAGCTGAAAAGCTATTTTTTCCAGACTTTCCAGTCAGTTTTTTGCTGTCAAAGCTGGTTTAATTAAGAGCACCAGTGCAGCAGTAACAAGTACAGATGCAATAGAATAGTAATTATCTACCAAGCACAATTTTGAGCTACAACACCAGGTTTTGATTCATTATGACAATTTGATAACTGAAGCGTTGACTGTGAAATGGATATTGCCTCATGGTGGAATCCTACCGCTCTGTTGGGTTCCCACACTTTCATGTCATGCTGGTGAGTTTCTAAACTAGATTTCAACTTCATCAACCACAGCCAACACTCCTTATAACTGGAAATTGAGAGCAACAAACGTGCTGGGGACATTCCCCGAGGAGGAAGTAAATAACAGTAGTCAGAGTCATTTTGCTGCTCTGGAATGAAGTGCCATCAGACATCAAACCTCTCAGCATATTGTTGGAGGTAGCTCTGGTTACCTGTCTCGCATCTTGTATATGCTTCCGAACCACCTCCTTGATGGTCGGGTTGTTCTGTCTCGGCGGATGAAAGAGCAGATCTATGTTCGTCTGTAGTCTTTCTTGCAGGACATCCGGCCAACCCAACTCCAAGTCTGGCGCGTCCCCCTCCGAGTGGACGGGCCAGTACGTCCCCGAGGATGAGTGGCTGTCCACAGGAACCGTGGTTTCCTCCGCATCATTTTTAGGTGGGACGTTTTCTGCCTTTCGGGTAATGAAAAGAAGCTCGTCCTCCGAGAGGAAGCTTCCGAGACGTTCTTCCTTGAGGAACTTCTGGTAACTTTCTCTGCCGCCACTTGCCAGGCAGTCGATGGCCAGGCGGTAGGACTCCTTGTAGTGAGGCTGAATGAACTCCTCCAATTTCGGCTCTCCCCTCAGTGACGACAGCATGGAAAACTCTTGGGCCTCCATTGCTGCAGGAGGCTTCAGTTGGACCTGTCATCACAGATAGGGGAAATCAATGGCATGATGTAAAAGAATCAGAGAACAAACATCATGACAGTGGAAGTTGAGCGTGAAGAGGCAAAGTAAACGGAAAGGTCGGATAGATCGAAACGTAGTGTAAATATCAAGAAGCTGTAAAAAAAATAAAAGTAAAACCCGCAACAGTTATTAAAGCACAACCTCACCTGTGTTTTTATGTTCATGAGTAACACTGAATCAGACTTTAAGGTCTCATTGTGAGTAATTATAAGTTATGGACCGAGCAGATGAATACGTTACGAGGTATTGAACCGGTGTCTTGTCTTTAGATGCACAAGATAAATAAAAAAAATCAACCAAGTGATTTGAGGTTATTCAGGAACAACTTGTCTATAAGCAGCCAACTGATGAAGCCCTTTTTTGTTTCTCTTTAGCTGAACAGGACGTTGTCTTTGTTTTTGTAAAGGTAACACTGTTTGTTTACATAGGGACTGTGGCAACAAGACGCTTAAGTTGAGTTCAAAATGAACTATTTCCATGTGCAAGACATTCTTAACACTATTACAGCGCACATTACATGTCGGTTGTTACTGACGATCTTTTAATTATAATGTTTCTTACATGTCACATCATGAAAGCTGACTCATCATTATAAAAGCTGTTCACAGCCTGGATGTAAAAGCAGCAAATTCCCAAACATGCAATGTGATGGTTGCACCTGTTATTAGTGCACCTCAATTTCAAGGTGGGGTAAATGAAGACAAGTTTAAATAAATGTTGCTTATTCGTTCCCCGTTGCGCAAAACATTTTAGCGGATGATCAGGCAATGATTAAAAAAAGTTTTTACTATCTTTAGAATAATATAATAATAATAAAACCCAATCTAGCTTGTATGTATTTGAATCTCTCAAGGACTTTTTAACACATAGGGAATAATACCTGTTTTAAGATTGCATTTCACACCTTTTACAGAATTTTACACCTTTTGAAATTATGTGATTCTTGATATGATGAATCTATCCTCACTGGATGAAGTCATTCGCGCTTACATTTGAAGGATTCAAGTATATCACTTTAATGGCGTTTTAATGTTGTATGTCATGCATCATTTATCTGAATATTAAGACAGTGGAACACAAAGTCATTCGTTGCAGCTAAACAACTGACATACTGTAGGAAAATATAACTTTTACCTTAAGTTAGTCTCACAGCCGGTATCAAGACGAGTAAAGTCTTCCTTTCCTCATGTTAGCTATAAGCTATTTAATGGGTCATGCTGCTGCACTCACACAATCACATGTATACATTTCAAGTTCTGAATGAAAACAATCTTTTGAGGTTTCCAACTCTTCTGTGCTTTGTCTTTACGGATGTGCTTCATAATAAATATTGATGGGCTGTTATGGCAGGATGTAATATTCCAACCTACAACACATGCTTGTAAGAACATAATATTTACCTACAATTTATATCTCAAACCTCCCACTGTTCAGAGAATTCATTTAAAAGCTGAGCCGATATTCTCACAGACTCTTACGCTGCTTCTTGCTGAACAATATACAACACTTTTATATGCTCAACAACAGAAACTTACATTTGTATCGTGACCTTTGTGGAAATCCTCTTGACTGCTCCCAGAAAGTTCCTTGGATTTATGTTCACATTATGTTCAATATTCGGGTGGACTGCTAGCTGGGAGACACAAAGAAAAGGAGGTGTCTCAACATGATAAGCAGTCGTCAGGAGGAGGGTGTGGATTCTAGTTTTTACATGCAAATGGGCTGGTCTGAAACTTGCTCACAGGCAGCGATAAACCTGTTTGAAACATTTGGCCACTCCCCTCCTTTCAGGGACAAAGTGCACACTGACGGAAATCAAGATAATGGGCAAACATAAAGAGGCTTTGATGAATGCTCCATGTTTAATGGTGCAGGGCCTCATAAAACTGTTCTGTCCAGTGCTGTGAAATTTGAACAACATTTTGGCACTGGACTTCGAGGGTGACCATTTCAAATGACACACATGTTTCATTAAGACATTTTTCAAGGACGAGATATCCACAAATTAGCTTGAATAAACCAGGGATCATTAGTCTTTTTCATCTTACTTCAGATGGGGCTGAGTCTGCAGGGAGCAAAGAAGCACTTCTGATGTCCTTGTAAATGTTGAAAGGAAAACTGAAGAAAGGAGATGTTTTGATGTCTTTTCTTTAATTCATAAAAAACATTCATGAATTTATATCGGTGACATTTTGCATGCTCCACCCCATCTGCTGAGCTTTTATTCTTGAGAAACGGGCTCATTGTGCAACATCTGAATGGTGAAAAATACAAAAATAGGTTGTCTATTTCCTTGTGAATCAATGTGATTCAGACTCCAACAATACATGTCAGGCACCAGCATGATGTAGATAATGCTGTAACCGTTTTGGGTGTCGTTCAGCTTGAGATTCTCCCCTCATTCAGCCCCAAAGCATTACTCAGGTCAGTGCAGGTTTGTGCCTGGATGACACACACTGCAGGTGATTTTCACAGAGACACATTCCAAGTTTGTAGCTGTGCAATTAAAGAGAATATTTAAAGGAATAGTCTGGCATTCTAACAAACACGCCCGTGTGCCCTTTATTGGTTCAGAGGAAGATCAAAAGATAAGTTCAACTTATTTCTGTATGCTGAATATGAAGCTACCACGATTAACTAAATATCTGTAAAGTCATCAATTAAAAAGGGAGAAAAGAAAACTATTGAATGATTTTGTTAGAACGCAGCTTAACGTTTACCAAATATTCAGCCAACCAGGTGCTGGTAGTGGTTCATATTTATGATGTAGGAAAGTGAAATAAAAAAGCATACTTCCAAAAATCTTCTGTAGAGTAAAAAAAACAAAAACAAATGCTATTTATGAATTTTTTTTAAATGACTAAACTGTTTAAAGACAGAGAGATAATCGTTTTAATTTTGCATATTTATCTTCTTTTTTTTAATCAATAATTAAATCCAGCCACAGCAAGTACACTCAATTTAATTAATGTGAGCAAGGGAGCAATTTTTTGTTTGTTTCCGGTCTATTCTTGTGTATCATTGTATGATTAAGATAGCTGAGATAAAGTCAGGAAACAAAATTGTAAAAGTAGAAACATTTATTTGATAATAGATCAAATTAATTGCAAAAGCAAATTTTCTTTCCATCCATCTTCAAACCTGCTTATCGTTCATACAGGGTCAACCAATCACCGCGAGAGCATATTTACTTTGCTTTAATTTAATTATTCTGTTTGACCCTTTATTTTTGCAATTACGTATTTATTGAAATGCAGCTATGATATTCTTTTACACAGTGCGTCATATGTCATGGATACGACGATGCACTGTTCCTTTCTCAAGAATTAAAACACCTCTGGTTATTCCCCCGTGGCCTTTCCACCTGAAAAGAGCTGGAAAAACAAGATATCTGTCCCATTGTTTAGTTGTGTCTTAATTCTAGGTGTGTGTGGATAATGTAACGCATGAACTAAGTCACAGGGAGTTTGTTTTTCTGAAGCGGCCTTCGCGTGAGTCACCGTCTGTGACACCCATTCTCTGCTTCGTGCAGTCGACGTGATCAGTTCCTCCGGCGGTTTGAGTCCTGCATTCAAGTCTGAGCAAGCGGCAAGCTGCTCTGTCATTATGAAGCGCTTCTTGAAAACTGCGTGGGACTGACATTTGGATGAACGTAGGCATGGCGCCGATCATTAAATGAGCACCACGTACTGAGGGGACGGACCAGTCACAAAGTTATGGACTGTAGAAACTACTCATTTGGATATTTTACCTTTCACAGAGACAAAAGCAACACACTTACAGCTTGAGACCATCTTGATGTAATCAGCAGGCCACAACCACGAGATGGGGGGTGGAGGGGGGGCTAGTTCCCGTGAATCACATCATCTATCGGATCTGGAGATTACAGCTGCAAATTTCCGTCACTACGTCTTGAACAGTTAAAAATCCTATTGCGTTGTGTCAACATCTGTAGATGGCTGCACAAACACCTGGCAAAGATCTCCAAACCTCCTCTGGTGATCCCGCGCCACAGAGGGTGTCTCCAGAGTCATGTTTCACACACTCATCGACAAAAGTGGAGAGCGCCCACTATTATTTCCCAGCCTGCAAGTACCTTAATTGAAGATGATCGTAACGCTATACATTTGAGATACATGTTGGCATGTTGGTGTAAATTACAGTTTTAATTGAAAATGTGGAATTGGAAAAGTCAAACTCTGCTAACAAAATTCCCTCCCAGGTAGTTTTCCACTGTACTAGGCTGACCACATGCCACTCCTCCCCAGAGAGAACCTTACAAACCTTCTTCCCTCTCTCTTAAGATAAAGTGCCTGTACAGATTCTAAGATCTAGATATAACATTCCAACAACAATAAAAAAACATCCAATCCCCAAGGCATGCCAAAGTCATGTCTTTCAGGATTCCATTCAGAAAGGTGCTTTCAACCAGCGTTACCTGCTCATGATGTCCGACCACACTGCTCTCCAACCAGGAACACCTTCTAGAGCAGAACAACAAAGTGGCAAAGACCAAGGCCCGTCGTTATGTGGCTGCACCCACAGGTTTTGTTTGTGATCTACTCTCATCCTTCTCCCCTGCAGTTCCTGATGATCAAAGAGTTCACTGTCTGTCCTTGGTAGGAGGCGTTGATGACCTTGCCTCAAGGGAAAAGGTGTTTGTATCTGATGGGGGGGGGGTCACAATAAAGCCGCCTGTTGTGGCATCCCAATTCTTTCCCTTATTTTCATTGGACTAAAGACCACTGAGCAACTGGATTTCATTGTCTCACCAGTGCCTTAAGCAAAACAACCCATTTTTGGAAACGCAAGAAAGAAATGGTCAGAACGACCTCATTTTTGAAAGTCCCCTCTCAAAGGCATTCATGTAGCTGCTCTTGGTTGCAGCTTTGTGAAAAGCTTTGTGAAAAATCATTAGAAAAAAAGGTAACTTGAAAAGAAGTATTTGCTTGTTGGATGTTGGAAGTGATGGGAGGGGACAGTCCAAAGAGAAAATCACTTTCTGGAATCACTGCTGTAAATAGAAATGGCCACATTTGATGTGTTGAGGTCATACAGTCATCAGTATTAAATATTGAACTTAAAATAGTCTTACTTCTGACTACTGAGATGCACATTTGACTTCTTGATGTCTTTATTGTTTTTGCGGACACATATAAAAGTAAGCTGACTTATCTAATCCTCTACTTCTGTTTTGCTGGGGATTTTTGAGGATTAGTGGATACAAGAATAAAGGAAGAAAGTGTTCACATTGCAGGTGGGTATTTTGGTCGTGACGGGTTTATGATACATCCAAAAATTAGTTTAAAAGATTTGAACAAACTTAGAAATATGTTATTTCCTATCCTTCTGTCAATATTGCCCAATTATGGAATTAATAATGGCAATATCCTGTTCCTGTGGTTGTTGTGGAAAGAACGAAGGCCTTTTAACCACAATGTGTAATAAAGAGCCTTTTAAGATCCTTTCTTGTTCATAATTTGTTTGTTTTTTGTCCATTGATGATATTTCCTCCCCCGCAGCTCCTGTCATTGCAAACTTGATTATTTTTACATTTCTGTCTGTTACTTAGTAACCAAAATCACGACTTAGTAATGTGCAGAGAACAACATGTTTTGGTTTACAGGGGACGATAATAGCAGGATGTTTTTGACTCCAGTCAAACCTCCTCAAACTTGTTTCAAACTTATTTGTGATTAAAGTAGAAAATAATTCAACACAAACTGCATTTTCTTTTGTGTTACTGGTTATGGGCGGTACCCAAGTACTAAAAGGTGTGTCGTGGGATCCGCCTGCTGTTGAAGGAAATAAAACTTGTTTAACACAGTTACGGGAATTAAATTATCACAGGAAAGCTGTGGGAAAAGTATTCAGTTTTGTCCAGTCTACTGAAAGGTTTCAAAGACGATGTCTAAGAGATGTCTAATGTTTCACTTTAAAAAACACTGTTTTTATTTGCCCCCAATAAAAAGATGAATAATATAAATGTGGGCATAGACGGCTTGTGTCGTTGATGATGTCTAAATGATAAAAGATCTCTGCAGCACTTTGGCACATTCAAATCAATTGAAGGACATTCTGCACTAAAAAACAACTCAGTAAAATTAGTGGACTGACATTTTTGTGTTTGAAAGACAAAGCGGAAAGTCAGTCCCTTCCATTGCTTGTTTTAACTGGTTTGTATTGTTCAGACCTCAGGCTTCAAGGTGTGCCATGGAGCAGGTTTGTGGGAACGTTCAGGGTGAGTTGAATTGCAGCGTTACGCTGCTGTGATGAAGGAGAATTTTAAACAAGCTTCAACCATCGGCCCCGTGCACTAGAATCAGGACCTGCTCAGTATTTACTGCCAGTTGAAGCAGTTACTCGATAACGATAGAAAGGCTATAAGGGACAGACCAACTTAGTGCACTGTTGCACTAAATCCCTTGTATGGTAAAAAGGATCTAGTGTTCAAGCGAGAGAGACAGAGATACATTGATGTTAAAGTCACTGGATTCACACTTTAAGTCTGGTTTCAGGCCAAAAATGTCACCTGTTTAGTCAGGCTGTTGTTTACTAGATTTCAATTCTACTCTGCACCACTGTACTAAAACTAATATTTAAGCACAAGATTTGTGTCTATAACCTCATAAAAAAAATAACATAAACTACAATGACATTCCAGGGATTTTTTTTTCTTTCATAATCTCAGTTTCTGGCTTGAAAAGATAATCTAAGAGAGGATCTCCTTGCTTTGTTGTTTTGGACTCACAAATTGGGGGAGTGGGTTGTTGACTGTTGCCCTCTGTTCACGCTTGTGATGCAGCTGGCACAGCTGGCGAGAAGCTGGTGATGCCTGTGGGTTTGCATCTGGGTACTTCAAACCAAGTAATCTCAGCTTTATCAGCTTTAGCCCTGCAGTCTGCAGCACTGTGACCACAAAAAAAATCATTTTTCTCGTCACGCTTTATAATTGTTCACCTTTGGTGTTGCCAGGCTCCAGCAATCCAGCTTTCCTGTGAGGACATGTTTGCATATGTAAGGTGTGGACATGTCAATAGGTTCAAGACATGTGTCTTGATTAATGTGAATTGGTTGAATTATAGTAGAAGACAATACCTTCTAGATGCAAAACAGAATGCCACAGAGCCTTACTGATTGGTATTTTTACATTTTCTATTGTCTCTTTTACATAATAAATACATATTCATCAGAACGAAAGAAATTAAGCACTGATTTTACTTTTAATTAAAGTGGAGGACCCGGAGACCTCCCACTTAATGTTGAAACAGAACCCACACGAGAGGAGCTCATCATGGGGGCCAGGCAGAGGACCGGAGGGTTCTTTAACACTGTGAGAACGGATGAGAGAAGTATATCAAAGAGTGTTATAATCCACAACCACTGTGTCGATAAATATTGAATTATCAAACGTTTAATAATTTCCAAATTTCTTCTCTTCTTCGACTCTCTGGGTATATGATGTAATATTTTGACCGTATCCACCCCCCCGCCCTCTCTCTCTCCTCCCTCTGACCCTCCCACCCTTCCTGTAAACTCACTGACAGAAATCAGTCTAGACTTCAAGTAATAACAGGTCCCCTAGTGCCTACTGGTGGTTGATTTGATCCTTTGGGTAATATTAGTCACTGGTCTGCTTGTGTGCCGATGAGTCATATTTGATCTGCTGTTGATGATGGCTTCATAGACTCAAAAGATTACATTTTAGGACGTCAGAGAAGTGTACAGTGTACAGAGTAGTGCAGACTTTGCCATCGACTAACTAGAATTTGAGAGAAGTGAAAACTGTAAAAAAGAATTGTCAGAGATCAGCATAAAACCGTGCCTTACTTAATGTTAATTCATATAATTGTGAATAAGAATTTTCCCCTCACACTGCTTTCTGTCCTCCTGTCGTGCACTGAAAAAGAGGTAGGGGTATTTATTATTTATGGACTTTGTTGCAGACTGTGATGTGATCACAGGGGGCAAAAAAGGAGTGAAATGTAATACGAACCGCATCTGGTTTCCCAGATACCAAAATGTCAAAGTGACTCCCATGTAAAGGCTGTGATGTGGTCAGTGACAGATCTTTGGTAGCTCTCTGGACACTGTGGAGGAGGACTGGAGGTTTTTATGGAATGAAGAGGACAAGCGTGTGCACTAATATATGGTATACAGTTGTTGTCAGATATTCTTATTCCCACAGTGTGAAACTGTCTCTTATCCAGCCAGCAGCAGTCCAAAGTAAAATCCATCAATTTTTGATTTGGTAACTTGCTGTTTTCTGAGCTCGGGCATTCTTTTCATCAAATCAAGCTAACCAGAGGTAAAATCCTATTTGACTACAAAATACTGAGGCCAAAGGGATGCAATGAAAAACCTTCAACATGTGGGATAAATTCTTTTTTTACTTTTTTATTTGAATCTTGTATTTTTTGGAAAGATGAATAAACATTTCTCTTTGCTGAGTAACATACATGATTACTGCTACATGGTATGGGCTGAATGTGGTGTGTACCTCTGGCTGTAACTGGGGACCTATTGTTTCAAAAATTGAAGGAAAGACGTGAATGTGCCACCACTTCTCATGGTAAACTGTAAATGTGACATAACAACATTAACTAAATGGGTGGGGCAGAGAGAAAGGTCAGTTTTTTGTTGTATAAAAAGCTGTACATAAGCACCCACTGACCTCATTTCGATAATTCAGTTACAAGTGACCCTCTGCTAAGTCCTGACCAACCAATGCAGACTGAAATCACAGCACCAGCCACCTCTGACTAGCGCCCCATAACCATGTGACTCTCCTCCGTGAACTGTCATGCGATGTTCTTTGATTTTATCCATTTTATTTTTGTGGATTTGTGGATTTAGTGCTATTCTTGGTTAAACATTGTGTAAAAGTATTCATTCAATGCAGCATTCACTAATAGTTTATTAAATTTGACAGAACACTTCGTTTGTATTTAATTTTGCCTTTACCGCATTCATTCAGCGTCCCAAGTGACCCACAGGCCGATTACGGTTGCTCATATCTGTCTTCATAGCATCGCAACTCCAGTGAGATTTACCACCACAGGAGAGGTGGAGAGACACCAAATGGGAGAACTGAGTTGAGGACGGCCTTTCACAGTTCTCCAAAAAGAGAAATGTAGACGGACTCTCAAATGTTCACTCTTCTAACAGGCAGTTTAAACCTATCAAAAATGGTATTGGGAAGCGCCGCTACGTGACTTGAATGTCAGGATTACATACATTAATTTAAGGTAAGAGGTAAATTATACAACAAGGTACAAGGAGGAGAATAAAGCCGGAACAAGGGGTTTTAATAATAATAACAACCAAAGCTTTGGTCTTTCTCCCTTTAGAAGACTATGAAGAGAATATGAAACTGTGGCATTTTAAATTTCTATTTATCATGACTGAATTGGAGTTGAAGCTGCAGGACAAGACAAAAAAATCTAAAATGAAGTACTTTATTTTAAGATGTACATTTTAAGCTTTATCAAAGAGTAACTTACTAATTTTGTCTTAGAAGTTTGTTAAAAAATGTATTAATGGAGGGTTATGGTTGTGACTTTAGGGATAATACTTTAAATATGAGTCATAAAGCTTCGCTCCGCTCTTCAGTGGTAGTCAGGCTCCGTTATCTGCAGATCAAACACTGAGAGTGGATCTCTCCTCTCAGGCTTCCTCTCATCTCCAAATGTTTGTCTTTTTGAACTGTTGTAACGACCTTCTCTAGCCGCTTGGAGACGATTACCTTCCACCTGAAACAGAAAGGGACACATTGTTGTTTGCATTCATTAGTAAGAGATAATAGAGGAGACATTTTCAAATTGTTTCTGGGATGACTTCAGTTCACAGTGAAATTGCTTGAAATTGGTTCAAACTGGGATGAATATTCATTGTCTATTTTTCGTATAATTGACAATCATCTTTCTGGATTGCACGGCGACTTCAATTACCTGCTCCTTATTCACTCCATTTATTATAAACATTTTGGTAGGCTCATCAACATCATTTTAATGCTCCAAACTCAAATGTTGCCTTTCATATTGGCTGAATCTGAGTCTTTAGTTACAAATGTTGCATGTGCCCATCCATTTAAGACAAAAATACTAACAGAACTAATAGTGAACGTAGAGGTTCGAACCTGTCAGTCTGATGTCATTCTAAAGAGGATGATAAGGGCTTTTGTGTAAAATGCAACACAAGCCAAATTTACAATAACGTTTTATATCATCATCTGAAGTCTATTGCTCTATAACCATGGGTTTAACCAGTGAAGCTGTTTCCTGTTTTTATGTCAGGCCAAAGTAACTGGCCACTAGCTGTAACTTCATTTTCACAATGCGAAATCAGTTGGGGATCCACCTTCTCGTCTACTCTCAGTTTGAGTGTGCCTCCTTTTGCGTAAATATGCTGTCGGCCCTAGACCGCCGGTCTCCATAAGATGTGTTCCTGGTTTCTCCTGCCTGTTAAATCTAACGGCCGTGCTGAGGACAGAGAAGCGGTTCGGCAGGACACACAGAACAGCTGACGCTTCATTTCAGGCAGAAGACACAGAACAGGCGAGGGGGCTCGGATCGGGAGAAGGCAGAAAGTGGGGGGGGGGGGTGTTATTGTGAGAGTGATGGCTGTGGCTCACAGGTGCACTGAATGAGCTGAAGAGGTGAGTGACAGATAGAGGAGGCGGGGGAGGAGGGGCATGCAGGGGAGTGTTTCCTGTAGCGATGTGAGGGTGCTGGGACAGATGATGTCGTACGGTTTTTACAGTCTTCTGACGCAAAAATGATTGTTGGGGTTTACAAAATAAAGTTAATTGATTTTAATCCAAGTTATAAATGTGCAATTTAAACTGATTTAACTGCAAATGAATATATATGAATGATAACCTCACTGCATAATGTGAACTTCTAATGAATCAAAGATTTGAGGGGAAATTACAAAGCAGGACAAACATTAAAAAAAATTGCATTACACTTTTAATGGCAATGTTACCGCTCATGGTTTCCAACACATATTATTTTGCTCCACATCGCAACAAATCATTTACACAGCATTCTGGAGGAAAATAGCTGCCTTTCAGCTGGAAAAAGGTATTTTTTGCAAATAGCAAGCATGTCAAGACCGCTGACTCGTTTCAAACCTCTGTGGTGTGGGAGATGGTTGCAAGCATGCAGTTTTTGATTTATTTGTATGGAGTCTGTTTTGTTGACCTTTGATATAAAAAAGGTTCAGACCATTAATTTGCTCACAGCTCAAAGCTACATGAGAGACCGTAACCTCGTGTCCATTGAAGGAGCTTTGAGCAACAACGATCATGTGAACACTTCACCTCCTTAATGCGTGAAAAGAAACTGCCAAATGAAAACATGCATGAATCATTCTTTTCATTACAGTAAATGTTCACAAGAATATTTTTTAGGAAAAACAGTTTAATGTGTGAACCCATTAATAATAGAGAAAATAAATGTGTTGCTGTCACTGTGGGTTCGTTTTCATAGTAATTGACTTTGCAGATGAATTTCAACACATTAATTTGTTCTCCTGCCTCAAGCCTGTTTCCCTTCATTAGCAGGACAATTCAAGCTGTTAGCTGACATTCTCTGAGAATGAGTGAAAGGATTTACATAATTGTAATCATTTTCAAGACATGCTTAGAGTAAAGAGTACTTAACCTGAGGAGTCAAGTAGTTTAGGTTGTTTGAGTTTGTTCTATTGAAAGCTAGAAGATTATGTTTAATCATTTTATCTGCACTGTACGCTGCTTTAAAGTATTCCAGTTAGATGGAGAGCTGAGCAGAACAAGTAGTACTAGAGCAGTTTGACAAGAAGACATTTTGAAAAATGCCACAACAATGACAGCTTGTCGAAAATAAGACACCACCCCCACGGGTGATTTGAGGGCTGACTGACTATACAAGCCATGTTAAAAATCTAAACAACAAGAGAAGAAAGCACAACCTACTCAACCACACTGGCCAGTGTGGAAAGTAGCCAGGTTTTTCCAGTCTGAGGGAAAACTGCTGTTTATTTGTCTTCCAGCTAAACACACCCTGGATTTTTTTCCTTTAGGAGTAGAGGAGACATCCGTTATATGGATGAATGGAAATAATCCCCATTTTCCTAATATAAACAATGAATCATTTCAGGAAATATCTTTATTTTTTAAACTGTTCAGAGGCACTGAACAGTGTAATTTATTTATTCTAAAGTGTATTGAGAAATGCCATTTAGTATGGGAACGTACTAGGCATATAAATGTACAAAAGATAAGGGAATTAGAGTTGGAAAAGTTCTTTTTGTGTTTTTATTTTATTTTGCTGCGAAAACTTGTCGAATGGTTCCTCTTTAAAACTTTACATTTTTAACCCACGATGAGTGTGGAGCATGGTGCTAAAAATATGCGTTAAATTAATATCAACGCATAATGTTATTGTATACATACGCACACACAAATTCCTTATTCCACCAGCCTACCTTTTTGCTGTCAGCCAGGGCCTGCTTGACAACAAACTGTGGGAAAGCGCTTGAATTCAATTCTGTTTTATCCTCGGCTGTCAGCATGGCCGCCATTGGCCGGATAACCCCGGGCTTTGTCTGTAAGGAAGGATTTTGACAGCAGAGAATGAATTCTTTCCCGTTTCCTTTACATCTTCTGTGTTGTTGCAGATCCAGCAGCAGCCTGGATTGATCAAATGGAAAATGGAACGTGTACCTTTTTAGGATTCATGAGCTTTCTTTCCACACCGGTAGTTGGGTGCAAGCTGCCCACAGAGGCCTGAGTAAACAGCATAGAAGAAGAACATCAGCAATTGTCTCATAAAATGGAAGGAGTCTGCGTACATATACTGTGTGTCCTTTGATTTCTTCTACACTGTGTAGTGTGTCTTAACAGGGACCCCAAATAATTGGTGCACCGCTGGACTGCCTGCTGTGTACAGCTCACGCTCTATTCATGGGTCGTGTCTTAAAGGTGAACAACTATCAACAGTCGTCTTTCCCTTGACAATTTGAGGTCAATGCTTAACCCGGACCTTCTTTCGAAAGCTTCACGTAGTGCGGTAACATCTAGAAACAACGCAGTCATTGTTCGTAAAGTCTTTTAAGTCTTGTATTGCTAGGAAGAATATTATAAAGAATATTGATTTTTTATCAAAGTAGCACTAACACAGTGTGCAAATACTGCTCTGAACGTGCAGAAGGGCCCATTTCAGAATAAAGTTTATTATTTAATCAATTATAATTATCAATGCATTGATGTGTAGATGGTTTGAATGTTGCAGTTGGGAAAGATGGAGGTCACATTATGTGCGATACTGCTGCGCAGCTTGTAAAATTCACCTAGGGAGTCCAAATACTTGATCCATAATGACACATCCTCATTTAGTTGTCAATTATGGATTATATTTATTATTAATAATTTGGATATGCCAAAAAGTGCCTCAAAATTGTACTTAAGAACAGTAATTCAGCAAATGTACTCGATCATGTTGGACCGATAGCTGCAACTTGTCACGGTTTGGTTCTTCTTCCTGTTTTATTTTGTAGTTTCATGTCCCTGGGTTAGCTTCACTTCCTGCCTTGTACTGTGATTGCCTGATTGTTTCCACCTGTGTCCACCTGTGCACCTCCCTAGTGTATTTAAGCCCTGTGTGCCTGCTGACACAACTATGTATTTGACATCATGAAATGACAACAAATGTATCCGTGTCCAGATTTTTTTTAAGCAAAATTGTTTCTGACGGAAAATATTCTGTTCTGGTCTTCTAAGTACAAGACGATATAGTTATTTACTGATGATAAAATGTGTTCTTGTCATAACAACTGAGTTCTGCAAATTTGGGACTAAAATGTCCTGAAAAATAAACACACAGTCGTAGTGGTTTGTTGGCCAAAACTATTGTTACTCACGTATTTGGTCTCACGTCCCAAGGATTTTGTTAATAGAGAGCTATTCTGCTGAATGACAAAAAAAGGGAGAAATATTTTAAACAAAACAAAATGGAAGAGTTACAGAAACCTCTTCTGGTGGGAAGGAAACCAGGAGCAGCGTTCACCTTTGATTAGCAAATATCTTTTCTGGTGCTAATGATGATAAAACCAGTATTCAGCCCCAGTTTGTAACACTGTAAAGACAACTTTCTGGTGCAGTTTGTTTTTCTTTCTAACTTATTCTCAATATGTTTGTTTTGTGATAGATGATATGGCATTTGGGTTAATATTTGAAAACTCAAATTGGGTGGAAAAGTGTTGGTCAAACTTTATTTCAAGTTCCAAAGGATACAATATATATGTCCAAACATAATTAAATATAAAACATGTACAATCTTAAAAGAAGAGCTTGCCCCTCAATTATGTCTCTTCTTTATGAACCTGTAGTCAATATCCATTTAGCGTAGCTTAGCATAATGACTGGAAACTGATAGTGAAGCTTTTTCCTAATAGAATCCACACTTTAGCACCTCTAAAGGTCGTCAATAACATGTTAAACTTTAATTAAATGATACAAAAATGGAAAAAGGAAAAATGACAAACTGTTGTTTCATCAGAGTTATGAGATAGACCATTTATTTAAGTAAAAATGCATAACATGTCCGGTGCAACCTGTGTAAAAGCATGCAGACATGACAATTTATCAGTTATCTCACATGCTGTTAAAGAATCACAATTTACCTGCAGACCAACGCGGGTATCCAATGAACTGGAGGGCTGTGGAGACTTGCTCTTAAAGGTTGAAAGAATATACAATCATAATCAATAACACAATTCAACATGTGCAAATATTTAATCCTATTTAAATGAACTACTCACTGTAGGATTGGAATTGGCCATAATATCATCAATAACTGCATAGAGTTCCTCTGACTGCTGCCGCAGCTCAGCGGGTGAACACATCTGTGGAAAATGATTGAAGTTAGCTGTGCGAATTGGGCAGTGAAACGCAGCAGTGGTATGTGCAGTATTACCTTAGCGTGGGTGTCTGCAACACCTCTGTCAAATGTATGACATCTGTCCAAACTGTCGCATGGACTCTGTCCTCTCTCTACATGCTCATCTATGGCCTGTCGATGCAAAGCAGAGTTGACAGACTGAGCTCGCTGTGAGTGATTACACTGTGGGCTGACATTACAACATCCCATCCAGGAAAATTATATCATCCGCTCTGACAGCTTTCCCTCCTCTGCAGCTCCAAGTATAAAACAGTGCAGTTATAACACTATTCACTATAAAGCCTGATGACTATAGACATGAGGTATATGTTCTTTTTTAAAAGAACAGTCAATTTGTTTTACAAACTTTATGCCTTCAGAGTTTTTTCCCATCTAGAATTTGTTTCACTTAGTAATGATAGCTCCAGTGTCTCCATTAAACTTCCGTTAAGGGTTCACACGTATGAATGTTTACCAGGTTACAGAGATGAGCTGCGGGATTGGAGACAAACAAGTGAACTCACCTGTTGATCCAATAGAAGGGTGTTTGTGGGAATTGCAGCTAGCGATTTGTAGCTTAATTTAATCCTGTGTGTCTGGAGTTCATAGAGAGGAAAGCAGGAAATTAATATAAAGGTATAACATTAAAACTTTTTTAAATAGATAACAAAACATAATGTAGAATTTAACATTTCTTCAGGCACGCTTTATCTCAGACTACCACAAGGCTTCTAATTGTTCATAACAGTCAGCCATGCTCCAGACGGCCCGCGGCAACAACAATACTGGACTGTGTTCACCTGCTTATCAGCTTGATTATTTGACTCACTGTAAAACTTATTTTCCACCCTGACGGGCATGAGGGTCCCAAAACAAATTTCATTGCTTACACTGAAAACATTGGATTCCTGGTGGTTGAAAACTTCAAGCACGTATGTCTGACCTAGAAACCAGAATTTTAAAAGATTCTGTATTGATTTTTGGCTGATGGGTTCCCTCCCACTTCAACATATGATATTTCAGACATCTCAATCATTACAAACCACAAGATAGTTTAAAAATATCTTTAAAAAAGCTCAGAAATAAGGAGTATAAATCTAATGAAAGCTCCAAACAGAACATTTCTTGATGTCCAACTATCAATTGAGACAAATCCCTGTGACAGCGTGTAGCGTATAGTCAGGAATGCATCCTCCATTTAAACATGCATGCGGAGAAGCAGAGTGGCTACCTTTCTTTTTTTACCCTCCCCGTCACTCCAGTCTGATATTCCACTCCCGGGCCTCGGGGAGGACGTTGAGCGCACGGAGAGGGAAGGGGACGGGGTGAGGTCTCTGATTGGTGGAGCAGGAGAAGGTGTAGGCGCCGGGGAGCTGGTGGGGGACGGCCATCCGGGAAAAGCAATTTGCGTGTAGCGGGAAGGGGACAGACAGTGAGCTTTGTGCAGACCAGCTAATGCTGATGTACTCTTGGAACCGGGGCAGCTCCTTCCTGACTCACACCTCCCTGTGGTGTTTAATTCAGGTGACGATGCCATGTCGCAGAAAACCGTGGCACCGGATGAGTGTGGCTGGGAAGGCTCAGGCAGAAGGGGGCGGACAGTGGGGGGGGACCTCAGCTGCTGAGAAAGCGAGTGCAGCCTGGTGAGAGACGAATTTGGCGGGTGGAGCGCAGAGGTCCCTTGCTCATACGTAGCTCTAGTGGTCTCGGGGATGAGATTTTTAAGGTCATTGTCTGCTGGGCCCTTGAGGTGCAGGTCAGCGTTGACAGGCTTTAGCTCAGGGGACTTGTGTGTCCGTTGCAGCTTTTTGGAAATTGTATAGTCCATTTCTCCGTGCGTTGCTGGAAAAACAGAAGTAAAGTTTGAGCCAAAAAGAGGTGGAGCTCGGGGTGGTGACGGCGGTGAAATAACCTGCTCCGATTGAGGCACACTGCTTGAGCAGATTTGCTCTGAGCCTCTTTTCACTCGGGATTGAGGGAATGTTCTGCCGAGCTCGTTTGATTGAACATGGGGAGGAGCTGTGGCGCATCTATCGGGCTCCCGGTGATTGACGTGGCTCTGACTATCTAAAGATGCAGAGGATGAGAACTGAGAGGAGAAGTCGAGGGGAATGGAGCTCACGCTGGAGGCCGCTGTGCATGCGTTGCAGAAGGACAGGGTCACGGGGTTAACAGGCCAGCAGGGGGTGTACGGCCTCTGAAATGCAGAGGACAGGACAGGGAGGCGGCCTTTTCTCAGGATAGCCGTGAGAAGGGAGAGTCGGGTGAGAGGAGGTCTGTGTCGGGGAGGACGAGGAGGAGGGGATTGAGCGCTGACCGAGGAGGACAAGCTCTCGCAGGATGAGAAAGCAGGGGTGTTGACCAGACTAGAGCCGGGAGCGAGAAAATGCCTCTTGACCTGGACTACAGCGGGGGAGAAGATGCCGGAGCAGACAGATGAGCAAGGAGAAAGCATTCGCCGGAAGGAAGCAGGAGAAGTTACACAGGAGAGCTGCGCGGTGGACCAGCTCTTCCCTCCGTCCGAGCCCTCCGAGAGGATGGACTCTCTGGAGGAAGCCGGGGTGGCGAGCAGGTCTGCAGAGCTCGTGTGGCTCATTCCGTCTTCTGACACATTCGTCCTGTTTACAAAGTAACCAGAGATCATCTCAGCAAGTCCAGAGGAATCGTGACACTGCCGCTGGGAAATGCCCCTGTGTTTGTCAACAGATGTCTCCATAGTGGCTGACCTGGCAGCCACGTGGATGCGGGTATTGTCAGATTGAACAGCCACTGAAGGAGAGGCATTAGCTTGGGAGGGGCTCGTGTGATCCCCAGAAGGCTGAAAAAACAAACAAATGTATTAACAAATAGCAGTTTTGGAGTATAGAGTATAGTGACATAGACATAGAAATATTGCAAAAATATTATAGATTTGAAAAGGGATACATGTTGACAATGGACTGTGGCATTCATTTATTTCATCTGCTAACAATATGACGCAAAAGATACAAAGTATTTGACACGTGCACATAGCAATATAGTAACATGGCAACAAAGTTTTCTGTGGTAGTTTTTTCTGATGACATTGAGAGAGCTCATGTTCTACTTACTTGACGTTTTGTCCCCAGTTGGGTTCCTGCTGCTCCCTCAACCGAGTCTTTAATAAAGACTCTCTCCCCTTTTAAATTCTCCCTCTTTGACATGTTCAGCCCGGTTGACGTCTCATGGGACTCGTCGCCGTTCTGACGGGAGAAAATGATGTTCAGTAGGAACTGAGCGAGTGAAACCTGAGAAAACCTGAGGTGAACTTCAGGGAACCTCTTCGAGCCGAGGGGGTGTGCTTGGTTTCACCACAGCCAATGCCCGACACATTTTATTCACATGTACATGTACATGAACATGCTGATGTCGGCGTGTGCAGAACTGAGCGACTGAGGAAAGGCCCTCCAACACACACCCTTTAACACGATCCATTTACTTAAATATGAGTGAAAATGTTAGGTGTCTTAAAACAGCATGAATAAAAACTTGTATCTCTCCGCAAGATATGCTTGAAATCATCAATTTTAACCAAGATGACGGAGTGTCTCTGTGAGAGTGAGAGTCTCTGTGATCCCAATGAACCGGTGTGAAGACAGCGGGACCAAAACACTTTAAAATATCCTCGACTGTATTGCCACTAAAATACAGCTTAGTGTAGTACAATAACTGTATAAATAAAAAAGGCTACCTCAGTTGTAGAAAACATATAACTTATTCCCCTGCTTCTAAAACTAGGCACAGAACAAAATAGGCCACCGTGTATTGAACCAAAAACAAATGAGAAAAGATTTTTTTTTATTTCCCTCTTCGCCAAAATCATGTATCAAAAATAAAATCCAAACAAAGAGTTACAATACTTTTCTTTTTGCAAAGAGTTATCGATGGGAAGATCTCTAAAGTTTGTACACTCAATATGAAACTACAACTAGTAGCCAGTTGGTAAACCTCAGCACAGAGAGTGAAAAACAGGGGGGAACTAACAGCCAAGCTGGTTCTATAGATAGCAGGCCATTAGGCCCTGAACACTGTGGTTGCTGTGGATGTTATCAGGTTTCTGGCATCCATCATCATCCAGGACCTGAAGTGAACATCCATCCATGTGTTTAATCTGCCCCAGGAGATGATGATCTGGGCAATAATAGCAATAATCCAGTGTGTTATCTACAAAACCATCACTATGTGGTTTTGATCAGCGGCCAAACCGCAGGAACAGGGAGAATCATTGGTGCCAGAGTTCCCACCATCCAGAGTCAGGACACTATTGGGAAGAAAATCCCTGGACACAAACAACCTGTTCCAGCTTCTCCCTCCTGGTGGACGCCTCGGACAGAATGCAAAATGGACCGGACACATTTACAGTTTCTGCAGTCAACCACTTTGAATAACTCTTGAACACAATGATATCCACTGCTGCCAGTATAGATGATAATTTTACACATTTTGCATTTTCATATTTACATGTCATCCTTCACTGTGAATATAAATTGTACGCACTGTATTTAAAGTCAAGAGACATCTTTAAATATACGAACGTACATAATTATCCAGATTATGTGTATCGGTTCAGTAATTGTGTCTTTGCACTAAATGTTTTGGAGCTTTTTATATAGTATAATATTTATGTAAGCACCACATTTTTGCACTACTGTTGTATCTGTTGAATGCATCTTAAACCGTTATTTTTAAAACTCTTGTTACTTCTGTTTAAGTACATCTAGAAGTTTGCTAAAGAGTTCCATATCTTGCATTTGCACCTACCTGGCAACTAAAGATGAACTAAATATTACTGTAAGGTAAATCCACCACCTAACACCTCTACTACTCACTATTTAACATATTATACCTCATTTAACAGGCTTTTACTGTAATTATGTAAAACTGACTGATAATTCAAGATTACCATCATTTACTTTAATGAGCATTGCAAACAACTGTGACTGCAATTTTAGTTAATTTAAGCCAAAAGAAAAATTAAGTCTATTACATCCTATAGGATATGATTGGAACATGGGTTTCTCTATAAGAATGAACTGGAGTTAAGGAAGTGTTCTGGGGTAATATGAGGGACCTGTACTGAGATGCACACCCACATTTATAGTTATTATTATCCTAGAAATATATGCAACACTACATGATAATGACACCCTTCATTTTTTCAGTTTTGATTTTAATTAAATAACTGCTCAGTAACCTCACTGTCGGTGAGCAGTAATCAAACAAATGAAAGGCAGCCATAATGACAATTATTCATAGGTCTGTATTTAACATAAATGGCAGCTCATGTCAATAATATCATCCCATTGTTTATCAAAAGCAGATAAACATTTAGCACTGAAATCAAATGTAGTCTCTCTAAAGCCCCATGGACATGTCTTTCTACTGCTAATACAATGACAACTACGTCATATATTTCTCATGGATTTGCTAGTTTTCGCTAGATCTGTGATGCACGTGGGCTGCGTGGGAGTGGAAGAGAAACCCTCAGCCTCATTTGAAGCAGGAAGATGATTGGCAGCAGTCCCCCATTCATCAAATCAGTGGTGGCCACTTAGTATGCAAACTGATAATGGCCACTTGGGATTAAATAATAGCGCTACCGAGCACATATGCCATTCGATTCTTCTCAACACAACATATTGAGAAGCACATGCCGCTCTGTATGAGAGTGGTGGATAATGAGCTGCCCAGCGTCTCAAAGGCATTCCTCCGTATTCTGCATCTTCCTTACTGAACAGGGGTCCGTCCCTGCACAGGGACTTCTACCTAGCCATTTGAACCCACAATCGACCTTGTGCCACAACGGTGTGCACCTGGAGGAGAAGCCGTTCACTGTGTAGTCCAACCGTAAGGACTGAGATAAAGGTTTAGTTCCCGTGCAGTGTTGTCTTTGTTTGTGATGCTAACAGACCACATGAAGCTGTTCTCACCAGTAACCGTAGGTCAAAGTAGGCCGCTGGGTTTTTCCTTGTTATCAGGAATCACTCAGATTCACTGGTGGAAAGTATCTAAGTCCATCATTTACATTGTACTCATGCACAACTTTGATCTACTATTACTTTACTTGAGTAACATCCTCTGACTTTGGACCCTCTCATCAGATTAGGCAAAACTATAAAGCGGAAAATTTGAAACTAAAAAAGCAATACAGTTTTACCTGCATCTTCCATCTTTGTCACTCTCTCACAGTCACAAAACGTGTGCAAAAACATATTAATAGTGTTATTTCTACCGTAAAGATACCATTATTAGCGTAAAACAGAAGTCATAAAATAAGCCACTCGGTCATGGATGAAAGTGCTCCTCACTATATGAAGTAGCCAAGAGTAGCTCCAGGATGAACTACATGTTGTGCAATAATGAAGCAACATTATAATATACTAACATAGGAAAATAAACCTTTGAAAGGGACACTTCTCCCTTTTGACTTAAGATAATTATCCATATGTATACTGACACACGGGGTCAGCCAGCATTTTGGGGTATTTGGCAGCTCACAACACGAGGGTCTGTCCCTCCTTTAGGTAAAAGCTGTGGGAGAAGTGGAGAGAGTAATGGTGCCGACCCGCCAGTGAGAACGCCTTTGAAGTCCGACTCTGGGCAGCAGAAGAAGTGCGTTTTCCCCAAAGCCCCCACAGATTTGCTGCCACTGTAATGTTGATGTTGAATGAAAATCCAAAAGCACGTTAACCCCTTCCGCGGTCAACACTAATGAGGGTCCACATCAGCCCCCAAGAAGGCTGCTTCAAGTACATTTCTGTTGAATATTTGTAGTTTGAGTGCAAAGCAGTCACAGTATGAAAGTCTCATACATAAAGTTGAGCCCCAAACCAGAGATATAAATAAAATGCGTTACAGTATTTGTCGTTTATACAGATCTTCATTTAAATCTAGTGTCATTTAATTCCATTGTACAGTGAACTGAAAAGAAGTGGTCCAAAATGACTTCTTAAGCGTCTGGTATCATTAACCGTAAATAACATGAAAGAGAGAGTACATCTAATCCCTTGAGGTTGTTTATGGTCTGTTGTCATCGTTGAACAGCAACAGTCTAGGTGACTTCTGATCTTGGCGAGTAGCACAAGGCTGCGGGACTTAAAAAAAATCCATTTAGGGGCTTAAGCGGAATAACATTAGACTCACAGTGGGTTGATTTTCAATGTAGGAAAAAAATAAGCGAGCAAATTGCAAAAAGAGATGAGACATAAAATAATACCAAAAGAATTAAGTATCACTCCAAAGTAAAGACAACCAGCTAAATTAAGAAACTGTGAATTCTGATTAACACCTGCAATCAAAGCCACACTCGTGTTGCGGTAAATGACAACAAGGTCACTCTATATACTGTGTGTGTCTATTTGTGTGTGTGTGTGTCGCACAGGGTTGTGTAAATGTATCTCACGACTAAGGAGCCGTGATCACACAAGCCCAGAGATCAAGCGCGTTAGCACCCTGCAGATCAAAGCCTGCACACGGCGAGGGGTAATGAGTGACTATTAAGGCTGCCAATGTTCTCGTCTGCATAAGTATACGGTGGATTCGAACCAGATCAGGTGTTGCCGCAGTGTTTAGCAAAACATTTAGGTTCTTCTTTGTACTGATGAGACACCTGCGACAAGGAGTCAAGTATAGACTACGTCTATACGTCAAGCTCTCATCTACATCAAGCGCTCAGCTCTCCTGAGCCTGCACCGCGCAGAAGGGCTCAGTGCAGCTTTCACTGTCTCAGTAATAATAGTTTGACTTTCATCGGGGCAGCGCATGCTGAAATGCACGAGGAGGTCGGGCCGCAAATTGTTGTGGGTGAAAGCCTCGCCTCGTACATGAAAGACAAGCAACACGTCTCCGTGGTTATAGTCTCAAGGGAAATAGAGCAGCATCAGTTCCATTAGGAACAGAACACTAATATGCTTCCAATTTCTAAACTCAAATTGCAGGCAGATTGCGCTGAGACACTGTTTGCTGACATGTTTTACGTAAATGACAGCAACGCAGTCGATTTGTTAAAGCGCCGACATTACTGTTTGAGTTCAATGGCGTTTCATCGTGTGGATGTGAAAACATTTCAGCAATCAAAGTACTGATCACGATTATTTTCTCGACAGCGTTGACAGTTCATTTGCAAAATGAACATTGGTAAGACAGTTCCTTATACACAATTCCTTATACAATCACAAGGTTGGTGTAATGCATACTTGAAACTCCATTATAAAGAGATTTCAAAGCCTCTGCTGGTCAATGTAGACTCAGCCATAGAAATGTTCCCTTTCATCTGAGAGTTCCCCTGCAGTCAAACCAGCCAGCCTGCCTCGTATATATAATAATGTTTGGGAAGTTTAAAATAGGAGGGAGCGCCTCCCAGCACCGGGTTGGCAGCACATAGATGTTTTTTTTTTATTTTTGGGGGGGATTTTTTTAAATCTGGTTTACCTTTGCTAGTTTCTTTGGATTATGACTCCTGTTTCTGTTGGGAATATTTAAATGGCGTTCTCCTAGTTTGTTTGAAGAACATGCTTTTATCATTCTTCTTCACGGTTGAAGCTGAAAATCACTTCACTTGGATACGACTACTGAATAAATCCCAGCTAGCCCTGGGATGTATCTGGGGAGAAATAATTTAATACACTCCTTTTGACTATTGTCACTACTGAGTGGATGTTATTATAATGTTCTTTACTTCTCTCGAATGGGCTCCAACACAATGGTGCTGTGGTGGTCAGGCCAAAGACAGGATAAGTCAATCTGTGACTCTGCCCCCGTACGTGTATGAATGTGAGAGTGAGTGGTTGTTTGTCTTTGTGTCAAGACCCCCCCCCGTGACCCTTTAAGAATAAGCAGAATAAGAGATGACTGATTTTATCATGAATATGCTTTTTAAAGAAGATTCAAAACTGCTTTTGAGATAATTGTTCTCTCTCAATCCATGACTGCTACAGTATTATTTATATAATAACAGATCATTATAATATAACAGATTTTTTGTCAAAGGACAGGTAACATACATACATACATGTATATATACACACACACACACACACACACACACACACACATGCATATAAGTATATATATGAGCCATTCTGTCCGTACAATGAGTAGTTGACTTTGAAATGGAGTATTAATACACTAGCACATTGTCAAATGACTGACGAGCACCTCTTACACCACTTTCCTTAAAAACCACGTCATCCATGTTGTTTGTGACATGACGCATAGTTCCAGAGCTTGAGCAGGTTCGCTTACACTTCTTAGGGTGCCAAGATATGTAACTCCGTGATACCATTCTATCTGAAACAAGCTATTAATAAACAAAGAACAAATGCCTTGGCCAAACTAATCATGTGCCATCGTATAAACGTGTTTATGTTGCCTTGCTTTCGTGCAGCCTCCTTGTTTGCGTGCCCCCTGTAGTCAAAGCAGAGTCAATTTACACTGTGAAAGGTCAAAGCCAGCATTTCCTCCTCGCCCATCACAGCCCTCCTACATGTTTGATTGCGTTGAGTGTTGCAGAGGCCATGGAGTCCCCACTGATCACATTTCCAACCGCCATGGCTCACATGTCCTACACGTCACCTCACCGTGCGAACCAGAGCACTCACACAGTGCGGGTTGTTTTTACATGGCATGTCAGACGCAACCCAAACAGCCAATACAAGACGCACTAAATCATTTTTTGAAGCAGGCCACCCAAGTGGGAACCGGTAAAAGGCACACTGATAAACAGTTAGCAACCAGAAGGTGACAATGATTCTTGAAGGAAACATATTTCTGAATGAATGCCAAGGACAATATTCCTCCTCTTAATCATCCTGTGAGGAAGGAGCTATACAAAGCATGTGCCCAACTTTAAGTAGCTCTTGACACATCCATATCCAGGATATGTTTCATCCAAACTATGCTCAATGCCACATTGAGAGCGTGAGCTATTTCTCTTTAAGGCAGGTTGTAAATTGAAAACCCCTGTGCTCCACATGTAAAAATACATATCTGAGAAGTTGGGTGTGTCACTAAGTAAAGAGTTTGATTACAGACAAGCAGACTGCCCCTCCCTCCACAGTAGATCGGGTGTCCAAATATAGCAGCCAGCTGCTACTGAGCACATTGGGTCATCTCTCTCTGATCATTAAAAAATACTTTTATTCAAAGTCGAATAAACAAGGATAAGAACTACAACAAATATGCACATGCTTCAATCAATTACTTCAACAGATAGGATTTTATGTAATTAATACCCGTACAAGTATTATAAAAATATGCCAATATGACCATGCAATAATAAGTTATGGAATTAAGGATTTAGGCATATACTCTAAATGCACATGCATTTTTCACAACACATTGACCCTGAGAAGATTCCTTTATATCCATTCTTGTGACTCTTTGTCACAAGAACATAAGTAAGAGGAAAAAAATGAGCAGCACAGCAGCATCTGACAGCATCTGTCTATATATTCGTTGCTGAAAGCCTGGAAGGTGGCAGCGGGTGGTAGAGTGCACAATGGGGGGCTAATGTTGCTGGTGGATTGTAACCAAATTCTTCAGCTCGTTTCCTTTTACAGAAGGATTTAGCTTTGAAATAGGAAATATCCATCTAAAATATTCAAAGCCAGAAGCATTTAAACTATGAGTGTGAGGAATCGCAAAGAAAGGACGGTGATGTGACTCCAGCCTCACGCGTTTTTCTTCTAGTGCACCTTTTCAAACGAAATTCATCTAATTCCAAACGCTCCTACCTTTCCCAGACTCTTACTCATACTCTCCGTTTCGGGTTCAAATGCATGTCCAGCCAGAAGTGTGATGTCTCCACCATTCAGGAAATATGTCAAGACTGATCAAAGAAAGTGCAGAAGGCAAGATACGCACTTTTCAAGTGGACTCGCAGAGTTCAAAGTGTATTACTGTTGGTGTGTGTATTGCCCTGCAGCTTTCCCTTTATAGACTCATGATAGCCACAAATAGCTTGCAGACAGCAGTCAGCCTGATGGGCACCAGTAACAATGTCAACGCTGAGAGCTCCACACGTAGCTCTGTGTCCATGGAGTAATTCATTGTTCAACGCCAACACGTCCAATCACTGAACAACACAACATTTAAATTTAAATATTTAAATACTGACCTAATCCGCCCGACATCCTATTTTCCTCATCATGATTATCATATTGAATATTAATGAAGAACAGGTCTATGTCTTGCACGTTGGATTTATTAATGGAGAAAACTATTTTTAAATCGATATGAGGAATATGGGCTGTTTATTCATTCTTCAGATAACATGAACCTCTGCCAGTCGGCCGACTGACGTGACAAATTCATCTCAGCGTGTTTCCAATAACGACTCATGAAACAAAATGGTTTTCCGGCTTGCTTGAATCTGCATCCACTTCTTCTGCACTCCCTTATCAGTGAGTGAAAGCAGACCCTCTGGAGTAGATAGTAATCCTTTAAGTACACTACATTCTTCATTCCTGTCACAGCTGTTCTTGTATATCCCCCCCCCCCCCTTATCCCCCCCCTTTCTGTCTCCTTCCCCTCCATCTCCCCATGGCAGCCCCACAGAAAGAAAATAACATACTTCCTGTTGTGAACCCCGTGGAGTTTTATGAGTTGGTATTGTGAGGAGTTCAGGAGCAAAAGCATCTGACAAGTGCCTTAAATGTAAATATCTAAACGCCTTTGATAGCAGCAATTAAATTGTAGCCTTAAACCATTATATGATTTTCATTTAATCCAATTGTTCCTGATTGATATCCAGAATCTGTGGGACATGCACTAAGTCACATCCCTTTGCTTTGATTTCTGATTTAAAACATCTGAAACGTAATTAACTTTTTGCTCCAAGGACATTGTCTGCGACTGACAAACTATTATAAAACAATTCGTTCACACCAGCAGTTACATCTTTGAGGCAATCCACTGTTTTAACGAGCTAAGCTTAAAAATATATTCGGTTTAACTGGTAGAAGAGTGTTGCTTTGCTCGCTGTGTGTGAGAGATTGGACGGGCAGCATTAAAAGCTGAGGGACTTTTGCATTTAATGTCACATTGTGAATGAAGTTTCCAATTATTGGACACAGTTCCAATAGTAATTACCTCAGTGGCTCCAACCCCTGCAGGAAAGAGGTCCCTTCTTGCTAGTAAAAGAAGAATTTATTCATTTTGTATAAAATGAAGAAGCATAGCCAGTGAACATGACCATCTAAATTAATGATCAAAGACATCTAAATGTTTACATTTACATTTAATACAAAATGAAAGACTTTAATGCAAAAGATAAAAATAAGGCCATCATAACTCGATGCTCTATTTTTCATGGATATTTTTTACTGCTTTTGAGTGATTCAGTCCATTTTCTTTGCACAGCCAAAGTCCCACATGGCACATTCTCTTAGTGTTCCACATCTCTGTCCCGGAAGACACTGAGGACGGAACAAGACAACACTGAACATGTGGATCAAACTGTCTCCCGCCCAACACTGCACCGCTGAGTGCTGGTGTGGCTCCAGAAAGTTTGAAATGCTACATGTCTGGTAGATTCTCTCATCGCTAACCTGCTGGCGTAACTAAACATATGCTCCACCGGTTCATTGAGAATGCAGCCGTCACAGCGTTTTCAACGTTTACAATATAAGAGAAAAGGTTTGATGACCAAGTGATGTGTTTGGCATAATGTTGTCTCCGCTATCAACGTCACAAACAAATACACTGACGACGTGCTCGTGGGGGGTTACGACTGTAATTTTTGCAGCATACACTGGAACAGATGGGAGTGTTCAATTCATTCCTTACATTTGTGGTTATCAGACCAATATCAGAATATATGTATCTGAACCTGCTGGTTATAAGTCACCTAGAAAGACTGATTGAATCTAATAAACCCTGAGCTGAGCAATGTTTTTATTACAAATTAATATTACAACTTAGACTATCATAACTCCTTCTAAAGCTACACAGTGTTGGTTTAATTTTTCAAGTTGTCAAGACATATTTCAGTCGTTGACAACATAAAAACTCTTATGATCTGTCATCATTACATTTACCATCACTGAATTGTAGCATATGCACGTGTTACGTTTCAGTTTAGTTACAAAACCAGTGCTGCCAGGATCCCAGTTATATTGCTACCGGCTCCAGGTCCACGAAGGCCTCCTGAGACGGACGAGCACTCGATATGAGCAGCACCAGCCAGTAACTGTCAGCGTGCGGCATCTCGCACACTGGATGTGCTTCGCAGCAAGGTGAGTCCCCGGATTATTATCACACAGGAAACAGTCATTACTGCACAGCGTCACTGATAAAACAAGGGCTTGCCCTGTCAGTGCTCATGTGAGCAAAGGTATGGTTTGTAAACACTATTACAGGAACATGTGTGCAAAATGGTGCGATCCATGACAACACCACGGCAAATAACAACCTCAAAGCATCTGTCAAACTATCACCTTTCTGACAAAACAAAAACTGATATGTGAGTTTGTCTTTTACAGAATGTCTGTATAACTGCAGGTGTTGATGCCAGCATCAATGGCAGCGTGGGTTTCATTGTTCTGCAGCTCAAAGAAAAGACAAACGACTTGGAATATTTGGGCACTTTATTGAGAAAGTAATGAACAATCTGCTGTTGTGACTGTGAGAATGTAAAAGAGTGAAATAATACGAGGCCGGTATTGACAGGCTAAATGTGTGTTCAGTCTTCATCAGGACTGCATTACGCAAACTTCCTGTCGACTCAATCCAGGCATGTGGCATCTTGGCCGAGACTATAAAAAGTTTCAGACCCTCACATTGTCATTGCCCTAGACACGATTTAGCACAAAGGTGTGAAGTAGAGGTAGCTAGCTGTGTCCATTGTTAAATTGACTGTATTTAATGTTATTAGTTAATTTGGACATTACAGAGTAGTCCGTTCCAGCTTTACAGTATTTGTTCTATAGTTAGACAGGAAAAACTCTGGCCGTTCTTGCAAATGAATTTAATATCACCAAATACTATTAGCAGCACTAGAATCTCGAAGAAAAAATACATTCCCATAGGTTGTTTTACACTATCAACCACAGTAATGTGTAAAAAAAAAAGAGCTAAGTAATAACAGTCTATGTCCTTCCTTGTACCTTTTGGCTGCGGTCAAGGTGGGTGGAAAGCGCTGTCAAAACAGTGTAGGCGTTTGTCAGGAGTGTCGGACTTGTGTAGCGCCTCTCGTCGGGGGATCTGTGTTAAGAGCTCAACATCTTCATCTGAGGTAGAGGGATGAGTGAGGATGATCCGCGGGATCTGTTTGATGATTGCCGACAGAAGGGAACAGGATTGGGACGGGAAATAAATGAGTTTTCATGCAATACGATGTGCTTTCGTGCTGAAATGTGAGACAAATAATACCAGCAACACCTCTAATGTTTCTGCAGGATATTGGGATTCTTCAAGTCTTCAAGGGATCACTAAAATGAATCGACTTCCGTGGGAGATCATGTCGTAGGGGGTATATGCTACTGAGGGGTGAAGTCTACTTACTGGCATTGTGTGTTTCCCCCCTTGAAGTGAATAATTCTTCTTCGAGGCTTCCATCTCAGACAACTTACTCTCCAAATCAGACTGAAACACCAAAAGAAAAGCAATGGACGTATTTGGAAGGTGTGATCCACATATGACTTGAGGCACATCCTGAAACATAACATTCGACAATCGATATTCCGTTTTGTGCAGCGATTTGAGGAAACGACCCACTATTCCGTTGCCATTGCAGACAGCCGCCTCCATCTCCCCTGGCAACCAGTCTTCTATCCTCCCCATCGGGGGCCGTTCGCCCCTCTGGCCTCCGCCGTCCTGGCCGCACGGCCGTGGACCCGTCGCGTCCCGAGCCTCCTCTGGGTCACACGCCTCTGGAGGCGGCGGCTGTTCTCTGAGTACTATCATGTCGACGCAGCTCCCAGCCTTCCTCAGGGCGCTGACGGCTTCGTGGTGGGTGGCCGCCCGCATACTGAGGCCGTTGACCTGGAAGCACGGTGGTTTTACGTTACGCTTCCAGGGGTCGGTTAAGGTGGGCGCACTAGTCAGTGAGTGTGGGATTAAATTACACTCCTGGTTCTCTGAAAATAGCATGTGTATTCCCACTACAGACTCTCATTAATCAACTAACCTACCAGTGTGTGATTGCAAAGATTTACTTTCAATTTGAGGGCCTCGTAATGGCTTTATTGGTGAGGGGAGGACCAGCACAATGTCCTCTACTAGTCATATGGTGCCCTCCATTGGTCAAACGAGAAACACCAGCAGGAAGTAGGTCCTTATAATTACATTATTACAGACAAAGTAAAGTGCTTTTACACTTCCTTTGTTGACGTTGGGTTGAATATTAAACAGCTGGTGAAGAGGAGATTACAAACAGAAATGCTGTGAGAAACATTATTCCCATCCTACCTCCAGCAATCCATCACCAACATGGACCCCGGCCTTTTCTGATGCCCCCCCTCTATTTACTCTGGAAATATAAATGCCCTGAAATGGAAATAAACATGTTAGCCTGAGGGAGACGTGTATTCTGCTCAAAGCGGTCTGTGTTGGTAAATTGGAAAGTGTAGATGTAAGAGTTTAATTACACAAGGCTGCTTCTCATTATCTTCAACCAAACAAGCATGCATCTTGCAATTGATTGAGCCCTTACCTCATCATAGTGTTTGTAAGGCAGAGAGCCCCTCCCACCAGCAATGCTGAATCCCAAACTACCACTCTGGCCCGACACTTTGATCTGCAACTTAGAGCAAAGTGTTTGATTATGCACACAAATATGATTGCAATTGGTGCCACGGGCGAGCAACAAGGAAAGCTTGATTTTCAATAATTTGCTATAATTGGGAGCATGCGATGCAGCCTTGCAGAGATGATTAGACATTTAAGAGAGAGACAGTGTTCGGTTACTCTTAAAGGCACGTGGGAGACGAACGACTCCTGAGGAAGGATGTTCTCCGTCACCAAAGCTTTCAAATGGCCTGCTGTGGAGATCTTTAGGTTGGTGGCTCCATGCAGACCGGTCCTCGCATCGAGAGCTCTGTGACGCAGTAACCCCCTCCCATCTTTGCATTCTCCTCTCTGATGGCGAAACCGTCGTGGTGAGGCATCTCTCTCCAACAGCTGGCCTGCACCATCCTGGTGAAATATTTAGATCCCTTTGGACAACTACTTCAGATTGGGTTTTCTTAAAAAAGAATTATAACTCATCTGGATTAAGGGAAAATCTGCAGAAGAACTGAGCTGATGAACATCTGGAAGTGGAAGACCCGGTTGATAGAAATCAAGACAAACGTCGTGAACTTAAAAAAACAAACCTCCTCAGGTGGCCTGACGTCCTCTGCTTCCTCGCCTGCGCCGTCGGAGCGACAGCAAACACTGTCCCTGTCCGGGGGCAGGTGAGGTCTCCCCTGCCGCCACGCTTTGTTTGCCAGCCAGCTGAAGCCCGGAAGGGCCACGTTTTGGCTGCTGGCCCTTAAGGACGTGTTAATGTGAGGCCTTCTACACTGCTGCAGATATTTAGAAGAAACCAGCCGACGCTTAAAGTTTTTTAAAGGAAATATGTAGTGACGGCAGGTGATCCGCAATGAATAAGTTTGATGAAGCCATGTCCTTAATCACAAATGCATGACCAAGGCAGGACCCAAAGTAAAAGCAGCACAATGCCAATCCTTGGAAAATCATGATGATGATTCATAGTGCTGCTAATGTTGTGCACCAGGGGGCACCAAGACAGCGATTACGCCAAAGTGTAATTGCACTCACTGGTGCAACTGTTTTAAGGAGCCAGATGGAAAGATATCTAATTGTTTGTCTCCTTCGCTGACTTTTTTGACAAATGTTGTTTTCTAGTGGATCGTGAGAAAGAAAGCGAGTGACAGGTGATGCCATGCGTATAATGCATCATAGTGTCAATGAAGAAGAATCCGATCGAGGACAGTCCATCTTTAGATTTACTATGTTTGTTATTAAAAAGCAGTTGACCACCTAAAACTGAATACCAGAAACAAATACTTTCCAATGAATTACCAGTTATTTAAAATGGGTTTAATTCAACAAATATTTCACTAGAAAATAACACCTGTGCTTAAGTGATTGATCAAAAATGTGCAATTAGATTTAAATAAAAAGTGCACCTGCCATGAACATTAAAATATATACATGAATAATCAGATGTACTTAAAGCATGCCAACGTCAACACATGCAGAATGTGCACGGGGAACAAATCTAATGTGACACATGCTGGAAGAGCATTACAGAAACATCATGCACTGCTGGTGGACAAACAAGCAATGCAGGAAATGAAATATGAAATGTTTGTTGCCTCAAAGCCAGATGAAGTTTTATAATATTTTAAAATATGGATAAGAAAGACTACTCCAAATCTGGTTTTAAATCTCAAAGTTCACTAAATTCAAATCAGAGAGTCAATCCATCCAAACTCAATAAAATTGAAAAGGAATAACAAAGGTTTTTTTTTTTTAGTGTTGCACTCCTTTTATTGATCAGTGGTTAAAATGTCATCCAAATCTCTAGGCGCAGTGCCCATCGGAGATCTGTTCTGTGCAGTTTGATCAAAAAATAATTCCAAACATAAAAACCAACACTTGGACCAATTTGTCTGGTCCATTTTGCAATCAATTTAAAAACAAAATACAAATGAGCATGTACCATTTAAAAGAATTTAATAAATGCCGAGAAGTGCATTAAAGTAGAACTTCTAACAAATGCATTTTTAAATGATTCCGTCCTTGTGGCTCGAACCTCATTCTGACCATACCTTTGATGATTATTGTACACAGGTTCCTTTGTTAGAAGGAAAGATGTTGTTTTTTTGGCATCTATTTGAAAACCATTGTAAAACAGTAAAGCACAGCACATAAATAAGACGCACTGTTACTTCTGCACAATTATGTTGCAGATGAGTAATTAAAGATTAATCTGCAGCACTTAAAACCAAATTTAATTCATCCAATTTTGTAATCCAAAAAAAAACTGGATGTTTTAAAAATGAACAAAAAAGGATTCAAGGCCATCCGCTCAACCAATAGCAATTATATGTATTGAATAAGACATCCGTGGCTATGTTTTGTTCATTATTTTGATTTTTTTTTTAAGAGACAGTACCAAGTTCACAAGAAAAAAAAAGTTTACTATACACTTTTATTTACATCTGAGCTGCCAAAAAGTATAAAAGTAGCAATATTCACAAGAGTCAATACAATAATCCTTAATCAGTAGGTCCAAAAACACCTGCTTTTATTTTTGCCCAAAATGTAAAAAGTATTAAACCAGTGTTTTGGAAAATAGATATGAAACAAATATATAATACATTAAAGAAGGTTTGACCATATTATAAAGACTTATAATAGTGCCTAATGTATTTTTTTTTAAAGAGGCTTTTAAAAAAGTAATAAATCTTTAAATTATCTTCTTAAAAAGAAGCATCCCTGTGCAGATTACTACTCTGGACATTAATTTAAACGAGGAAGGCACAGCGACCCAGGTAGACGGAGTCACAGGACTAGAGAGGGGGTGCGGTCCCAGGCGTCCCAGGGTGTAATCAGAGGAGGGGTATGCCACACACTGGGGTTCGGGGGTAAAAGGAAAGAAGGGGCTGCGGGGGTTGTGCAGGACGAATATGGCGAGACACAGGAGGTGAAAAACACGTCTGAGGTAAAAAACAAAAAAGGTCACACGGATGTGGTCACTCTGTCCACAGGTTTATTGACCTCGTTTTTGTTGGAGTCCAGGCCCTTGGCAGCGTTCAAGTCGTTGCGGACGTTCTCGGCCGTTTTCTTCATCGTCTTCAGCTCGCCGGGGTGAGGCGTGGCCCGTCGAAGTAGTGTTCCCTGTGATAGAGAAAGAGATTCAGATTCCAGCTACCTGGGTTGCATCCGCAGTGAGCCCCGAGTTTACACGGGATGGGCTTAGGGCAAAGATGGTAGAGGGCTATCTCACAGCGGAGCATCATCACTAAAAAGGAAGGCAAGTCTAGCATTTTCATTTTTAGGAAAACATACAAATGCGACTATTTGTGGTCCGAGGAGGATAAAGTTCGCTGACTCTCTAACCCCCGACATTTCAGCAGGTTAACATTAGCGCGAGATCTGATGTCCAGCTCGTGTGAGATTTTCCCTCCAGATAGCTGGTCTCACCTGGTCGTCATCCTCCTCCTCATCATCATCCAGAAAGCGAATGGCACTGATCCTGTTGGTGGCTTTGTCGTCCCACGTGTCGTCCGCCATGTCATTCACCAGACTCTCCAGGGCTCCACAGCGGGCGAGATTATCTGAGCCTTTTTTTGTTTTTTTTTGGTTTAGAAGACACAAGAACACAAGTTGAGCTACTGGAATCAATGCTCTCATCCAAAGACTCAGAAAGAATCGAAGATCTAAAGCACATTTGTGAGCACATTCCAATCAATATGGTTGTTATGATTCCGTCTCTGCAACGTGCCAACTCAAGAAATTAAATCTGTCATAACGCAGCGTTCATAAGAGAGAGCCTGAAACTGCCAGATCACAGTTTCAAATCCCGGCTTAGTCATAAGCTTACAGCAACACAATCTTCCCTGCCCCCAACTTCTGCTTCAGCCTCGCTCGTCTGACCTCCACCACTCTTGTGCTTGCATTTCTAGCGCGAGGAAGATGGCACGTTACTAAAATGAATAGCGTGTTAAAAAGAAATGAATTGTATACATTTGAGCGAGAGAGAGAGAGAGAGAGAGAGAGAGAGAGAGAGAGAGAGAGAGAGATGCAGATTCGCGTAGGGAGAAAACACTTTGCAATTAATCCTAACAGATTTAGAGCCTGGGGATGACAGCAAAGAAAAATAATTACAATAAACCGCTGTATCAGGCAGAGATGGAGCTACCCTCCGGCTGCATCTCTACACCCAGCGGGCCAGCTTTTAACAGCAATGGGCCATCCGCTGCTAAGCCTCTTTAGCTGTCCAATCCACCGCATTTCTGATCAAAATGACCACGGAGGGCCTCGGGGGACATGAGAGGCGCTGACCTTTTATAGGCGGTTATCTCTTGCAGGACTTCCTAATCAACCAATACTGCAGCGAGGGATCAGAGCAGGCAGAAGACACTGTGCTTCCCCGAGCAGATCATGTGATAATGTCTTCAAAGCCGCGGGGTATCTGAGACGATGCGAGAACTGATGAGTACTCCGTAAAAAAAAAAGGAATTTCCCTTTAGACGAAGCCCGACAGAGAGGACCAGGACACAGATAGCCAAACCAATAGTGTCCATGCTAAATACACTGTGGAGGAACATGCTGTCCTTTCAGTCGAGCAGTCCGCTATGAGAGACATGTTCATGATCCATGAAGGTTATTCACAGCCTCACAGGATTACTCTCGGCTTTCGGCTTGATCAAAAACTGTACCTTTTTTGTCCGGTTCACATGGTTGTTGGGGCAGCAGCACACAGGTGAGCACCTTCTCCCCTGAGACGGGATCCTGGTCGGTCTGAAAGGTGAGGAGAGGCTGCGACTGGTTCTCTGACAACCACAAAGCTTTCAGCCGCAGCGTGGTCAGGGACATCGGTAAGTGGGTGAGCCTGAAAACAGACCGGACGTAAATCACCGACACAGAAAACCAAAGTCAGGTATGCAGCTGTTTTGACAACACGGGGGAGTCAAAGAGGGTAGTGTGTGAATACAGCAGCAGGCTTTGCAGCTTTCTCTGAAGTCAAAACCGGTTGTGGCAGAAACGCAAAGCCAAAACAACCTCCTGACAGACGGTGAGTAATAATGGTGGAAATAACCAAGTAGACTGAAGACATAACGTATATCATATTTCATCCCAAATTCAAAATTCACGCTAAAAAAGAAAATAGGGAAGTGCTGATGATCGTACCGGTTCCCAGAGAAGTCAAGAACATGCAGTTCTGTTGCTTGCGAGAGCTCAGACGGGATCCTCGTCAGCCTGTTCTCTCGTACACAGAAGACATTCAGACCGCTACAGCCCCCGATCTAAAGAACAGAACAGATCCTTTGATTAGACAGTGTACAGGTGTCCTGTGAGGCATGAAAACATAGTCACATATATAGGACTCGAGTTGACTTTTTTTGAAGTATAAAATGCAATATTAAATCGTCTTTTTAACAAAGCTGGGACAATAGAAACCAGTGCAAACAGCATTTGTGGACGGGAATTTGTGATGTCAATGTCAAAATAGTTATATTTCAATACAGAGACAGAGGGACCTAAAATAAGGAACAATTAAGCCTGGTAGCCAGCCAAGGCAGAGGCTTAAGAGATTGATCATGTTATAATGTGAAAGTTCAGCTCATCATCTACACAAGTTGATATGATCAGAAAATAAAGCATCAGCAAGAAACTACTTCAGAATAAGTCAAACACCTGAATAGGTCTGCTTCCATGAAAGCACAGACAGAATTCAGAGGGGAAAAAGTGTCTAACAGCGATTAATAAATCGGATCAATCGAATCCATCAAACTGGCCCAATGGTCAAGTAGCTCAGATCCGATGCACTGATCTATACTTGGTTCATGGCCACACTGAGTTTGCAATGGCACTCGTAGAAAAAAGGTGACGCCATGGATTCATTATCTAGGCCGACTGTTATTTTTCTCCACAGTGCAGTCTTTGAGTCCTAAAGACACAAGGGCATTGTACGCCGTCTGAAGAAGCCTTTCAGATGAAGCTCTGAACCCGGCAGAGCGTCACTTAAACAGACGAGAAGTTCAGAAAAGAATGTCACACACAAACACAACGGATACACTCAGAGAAGAGCGGAGCAAACCAAAGGACTGAGCTGCAGACGTGAAATGAGAGAGAGCGCGACAAGGCAGAGCGCTGTTGATCCCAACGGGAATGGACCTTTGAGATTTGGAGCCACTAAAAAAAATCTAAAATGGTTACAATAAACCGCCTACCTTAATAGCTGTGCATCACTGCACTCAAAACAGATTGTATGTGAGTGAAGAAGAAAATCACAGGTTTGTTATAATCTGACATGTTGGTACAGAACTGCAGTTTCATGTACATGTATGAAAAGCTTACCTCTTTAGGTAATGCGGTTAGCTGGTTCCTGTCACAGTTGAAGTTGGATAGTCGCTTTAATTTCCCAACACTCCTCGGCAAACTCTGTAATAAAAACATGTTTTTTAATAGACTGGAATCTTTAAAGGCACAATAAGAGTATTTCCTTTGTTGTTTTACATTGCGATTTGTCAATCCATCCAAAGCACAACAAAGAAAACTAAGTCCTCAGTTTTTCACCAGTACAGGGCAGCGCTCTCGTGCACGGAGACACAAGGAGACGTGTTGATTAGTTAATTTATTCAAATACTCTGGTAAGAGCACCGTGCCTGCGCCCCTGATAATGGCTATTAACCTCTATTTCACTCTCCCTTTCCTCCTGCCACATCCCAGATGTTTTACATCATGAGGCCGTGCTAATATTTTCAATCAGCTCAAAATCATAAAATAGTATAAAAGGCTGTGACTAGAAATACTAAGAGGTGCTCAAAATCAAAAAATAGCATAAAAGGCTGTACCTAGAAATACTAAGAGGTGCTCAATGGCGTTGACACACTGTAAAGATGCACAAACAAACTAATCTATAGCAAGTCATTTCTAATTAAAAAGTAAAACCTTTATTGAGCTAATAATACCAAAACTGTTACACTATGTAGTGCATCTTTCATATTAACTGTCTGCACAAAAACTGTATTTACATATATGTACTAATCCTGTGTTTTCTTTTAAATTTAGATGTGTAAAACAGTTGCAAACCCACCTGTATCTGGTTCTCAGTGAGCACGAGTTCAGTCAGGCTTTCACAGTTACCGATGCTCTCTGGAAGATAAGTTAGCCTATTCTGATCAGCTTTCAAAATAGAAAGTTTCCGTAGTTTTCCTGTAGAGAAAGAAAATATGTTAATCAAGATCAACCTGGCTCAGGGAATAATTAGACTGATGAAGGGTTATATTGAGGAAAATGTATGCATTTACTTTTAGTGGGTTGATTTACTACAACAATAATAACTACTAAATCCATAACATGTGGCATAGTATTATTAATAATATAAACATTCCAGCATGACATTGTAAATTAAACTTTAGGGAAAAAGTTTATGGTTATTACACCAATAGATAAGTAACCTCTCAGGTAAAACAATGCAGCACTAAAAGGTGGTGTAATCATGCTAATAGAGAGCAGGGCGGATTGACATCCTCACCAATACTTTCAGGTAAAGCATCAATTAGGTTCTGAGACACCAGCAGGTCAGTGAGCGCCAACAGGCCACCCAACTCCTCCGGGAGTCGCTCCATTTTGTTTTCGGATACATCCAAACACAACAGGCTTCTCATACTCCCCATCTCCTTAAGTGCAGACCAAAGAGAATTGTGGTTGGCGTAGTTTCAATAATATGGTAGTAAATACGGTCTAGAAATGCTGTATACAATACATTTTGTCTATGCATTTACACTTAAGCTCAAGACTTGGGACACGACAGACGGATTGTATTTGAACACTTATTACGGTGGTGCTCTAATCAATAAGAAGACAATAGAAAAAACACTTAGAAATACAAGGAACAAAATGATCTTACAGAAGGGATTTCGGCCAACTGGTTTCCATCCAGCCACAAGTCCTTTAAGCTGACAAGACCGCCTATTGACTCTGGCTACGTAGGAAGAAGAAATGGAGGGATTAAAAGAGTGATAGCCAGGAAAATTGAATAGAAAGAGACAGTTCAGCTGAAAAACAAACTTATGAAGATTCAAGCATAATGACAATTCAAATGAATAAAAAATAAGGTTCAACAACTCTTCTTTTCCCAGTTTGAGGCTGCACTGCTTTCTTCAAGGGAGCATTTCATCATGAATACTATTATTTTGTCAAAGCCAACTTAAAGATTGGTGTGTTGATGTATTGTAAATGGAATGCATAACTTGTAGAGTAATTGTATGTACAATCTAAGGAAAGTAAGTAATTGGGTTCAATGAACACATGATGGGTCATCAATAAATAGAACAATCAAGAGCCATTTAAGAATACAAGTGGAAACCAAAGCTGAGGGCAGATCCTCCCATCTGGGTGATAAGAGGCGAAAGCCGTTCTCCAGGGAAACTGATCTACTTGGAACTGACAAGGAGGAGGAAATGCGAATTGTTTATTTCCGCTCATTTGGTGTACCATGTGTCATCCTTCTGAGTGAACAAGTCCCCCGGCATCCCGACACAAAAAGCAAACTCACCAAGCTGTACAGCTCATTGTTTCCCAGGTCGAGCTCTTCGAGTCTGTGAAGCATGGAAAGTGACCTGTGGACGACACATGGCAGCAGAGTTCAAATGAGGCCTGCTGCATGTCTTATGAATAACTTTTGTTAACTTTTATCTGATAGCAACACTTACTCTGGTAGGAATGTCAGCAGATTTTCTCTGAGTTCCAGTGATACCAGATTGGAAAGGCTGCAATTATGACAAGAAAAGAGGCACAATTACGCATCTCTGAAAATACTGTGAACCGCAGTTCACTTTCTATAACACTTCGTCTCATACCTCCACCACAAAATTATTATTATTTTATTATTACACATGATGCTTCCAGACAAAAACAACGTTGGTTTTAATGAAGGCTGAAGATTATTGTAAAAAGGCCTCCTCGCAATCAGATATCTGAGAACAGGAAGTACTTTCGGGGGAGTGTCAGTTTTATCAGGTCGGTAAAATTGGAGGAACATAAACAACAAGTCAAGGGCAATATGTCTAAGTGGCTATCATAGAGCAAAGTCCAGGGTTGTCTTCTTGCAGAGGGGCTTATGCAAGCCTCAGTTCTGTAAATGGACCCAATTAATGGAGGCTTTTATGACAACAAGTAGAACCCAGACTTAATAGTTCAGCCCGTGTGTGTGGTTAGAGATTGACTGAGGAGTAAAGCCTTTCCATGCCGTGTGTAGGTGTATAACTGTTTGACCAAAGCCAAAGGGATCAGCTTTATCTAACATCTAACTGTTTTTTACATGGCCCTCAAATGAGACCACATGAACTAAAACACATTTTCATTTATAGTTTGTTGTTTATTCAGCAGGCCGCTGAGCAATATATCAAATAAAACAGCATAGAATGTCTCACGTTTTTCAAGTAAGCATTTTTTTTTTAAAATTTTATTTTCTTTTAAACAGAAAACATTCACATCTCAATAGATAAACATCCAGTATCATTTAACCCCTCCAACGTGAATCTTAACCCACAGCATGTGTTTCATGACCTTCCTCGACAGAGAGCAGGCCTTATGTAAGACAGACGTGGACGTACGTGCTTTACCATGAGCACATCTCTTTAACTCATCTCAGGCGGACTTAGTTTGGAGGGAAATTTGTACACTTCATTAAGGAAAAGCCTAAGAGACCATTTTAAAAATCAGTCATGAACACAGATTTTTATGAAATTAGAACATATCTGCAGCATGGAGAACTCATAAAGAGACATACAATGGCTGTAGCCCAGTTTTAGCCCCTGCAGCTATAATCCATTGCAGTATGAATCTTCTTCAGAAAAGCCATCTGGTGTTTTTGTGTCTTGCACGTAATCTTATTCAGGTCCATTAATATATGTGGAGAATCAGATACACATTAGGCCTAAAAAAAACCCTCGACAAGTAGCAGAGTAGTATTTCCAGCCTACCCCCCTGAGTTATGATCCCTAAGGGAGCAAAGGAATCCCCTCTTGAATCACGCTCCTCCGTCAGCAGAGCGTCGTCCCTTAGAGGCTACGCAGTAATCCTTCATTCATGGCACATTGGCAGCGTAGAACAAAGTCCGTTTGGTTTAGCTCCAACTCCTCCAGCAGTTATCTTTTGGTTAAAATATGCCTGCCAGGGTACTGCCATAATTACTTTAAATATACTACTTGGCAACCACAGCACAGGTTTCACTGTACGATCATATAACTACGCATTTATTGACATGTATTTATGTCTTAAAAATACAGATTGGCAGTGTCTCACCAGTTACACACTAGTGCGTTTTAATCAGCCAAATGTCAGAATACTATTGACATTCTAACTAAAAGGTGCACGTCAAGAGTCATTTCATCCCTTTAACTCCCTCCTGAAAGGGTGAAAGATTAAACTCAGTTTCCCTTTAACCCCGAACTTCTAAACAAAAAGCCATTTTGGCCTCAGAGCGCATAGCTCGGTTATTGAATCCAATTATATGACCCAAGAAGAAGGGGGACCTCATAGGAATACAAATGCTGGCCAGACGTCTCTTTTTACCGCAGCAGATTAAAGGCCATTTCGCGAGAAGGCTTTCAGGAGCCAGCACAATGAGGCCGAGGAGAGGAACCCGACGGATGGCCGCGTGGAGAGTAATGTGGTAGGCATCATTTTACCAGGGCAGATTTTAGAATGACTTCTTACAATCAGGGGACAGTGAGAAAAAAATGTAATTTAAGGCTAAAGCCAACCTGCCGCTCAGCGGTTTGGTTGAGCAACGATCCGAGATCAGTTCCTCTGTATTCTTTGAGTATTTACTAAACGCAACTATAAAATGCAAAAGAGAGATAGTAGTGGGATGTTTGGTGAGAAAAGGTCCCCCGTCGGCATGGTTACATTGAATTCACCTCAAGCTGCTTGGAAAGTGTGTGCTGACTCAGCAAAGGTTTGATACACTCAATAATTTAAAAGTATGTACGATTAAATGATGCATTTACTTACTTCCCAATGTTATCTGGTAGAACTTGTAATGAAATATCATTGATGGAAAGGCATGTTAGATTCCTTAGCTCTGGAAAGCTTTCGGGTAATCTGGGGAAACAAAAAGGGAGGCCACAGGGTGAGGGGCAGGTGGAGAAAAAGTGCATAGTGCCAAAATGCTTTCGACTCTGTGGATGAAATTGGAAAAGCATTTTAAGGCAAACCAGATAAGAGCATTGTAATAGAGGTCAGACTTTTACTGTTCCACATTAAGGCGGGCTGGTGAAACAAAAAAGGCTACTTCTGCTTCAAAATTTCTCTAGCAAGAATAAATATTCAGATTTTATCAACCATCTGATATCATTTTTAATAGTTAGATGGATTAACTTAAACTTAACTTAAATGAATTCTAAGTTAATTTAGATAGAAACTATATCAGTGGGAACTTGACCGTCACCATCACAATGTTTAAATAGGACTAATGAGTGGAAAATCAGGATACTACTGTGGAAAAGAAGAGAGAGTGTGTGTGTGTGTGTGTGTGTGTGTGTGTGTGTGTGTGTGTGTGTGTGTGTGTGTGTGTGTGTGTGTGTGTGTGTGTGTGCACTTTAAAAAGTATTGAACACAAAGGACTGTGTAATCCGGTTCTTTGCTGCCCCCTGAACTAATTACTGAAAAACAATGTGGTTTTGTCCCTGCTGAGGTGCAAATTGTATTTTGTCTCCTGCACACAAAGTAAAGCAAATTATGCAAAGCCTGCAATGTGTCACAGAAAGTGTGTGAATGTCCATGACAGCGAGGCATCTCTAAAACACACACAACACCGAAACAGAAATTACTTTCTACAGGATTTGTTTTTACAGATGTACTCCATGTTTTCCCCCACAAAATATTAATTTATCAAAATAAATGGTTTGAAAATTTTGGGGAAACCCAAAAAGCATTAAGTATCAAAACCCATATGAAATGTAATAAGAGTGGGTTTGAATCTTTGACGGCTGAATGTATTGACTCATTGAGTTATGTGTTCCCTTCTTGAAAATGAAATCCCACATAATCTGAAGAAGTACCTTGTTAATGGATTTCCACTGAAATCTGCCACTTGGAGGAATTTGCAGTATGAAATACTCTCTGGAATTTCCATAATATCTGAATGAAAGACAAAAAAACTTGTTATAACACTTCACAAACAAAAATAAACACAAGACACAATCAGCAGTAATTCAATAATATAAAGACAATTTCTTAAAAACAGTGGGTTTAGATGCAAGAGATAAACAAGGGAAATGAGAACTGGTTCTCAAACAACAACAACAGTAAAGCTATTATTGTAACAAAAAAAAAGAAGGTATTTTCAATGTAAAAACAACTGCTGAGTCAATATGCTATGTTAACCAGGTCTCACTCTACACACACCTCCACTCAACTATGACTCAATACAAACAACAACACTGTGTGTGTAAGTGTGTGTTCTAAATGTTTGTACTCTTAACATTTTAATTCCTTTTTTTATCTATCTTGCTCCACAGCCTTTGAACTGGGAGCAGCCTGCTCTGTTGTATTTTCTCACAGAACATCCGGGTCTACACAGCCGAGTCGGGAGGGTCAGGCTCAATTAAAACCAAGCCTTATCTTGCACCTTTGTTGGATCAGTTTCACCGAGAAAGGAGGAGGAGCAGATCTGTCGAGTCGCTGAATCAGTGGCGTCTTTCTCATTTCGTGAACACATATTCTCGCAGTTGTGAAGAAAATACACGGAGACCCAGTTCATTAGGTGTAATATTCTAGTTTAGGAAAAGCAGTGTTTTCTCTCACCATTTCTAGACACATCCAGTTCTACCAGCTGCATGAAGTTGGCTATTTCTGGTGGAAGTCTGTGAATCTCGTTGTCACTCAGGCCAAGTTTTCTTAGTTTCACCAGCTGGAAAAATGGCTGAAAATTGAAGAAAAAATACATATTTAGTAGAAAGCTTTAAAAGGGTTTTGGATTTAGGCGACGCTCCCTGACGACACTGGTGCCTCCTGACTCAACGAGTGAGACCAAGATCATCTCAGAACATTGTAAACAGCGTGTCACAGTTTGGTCCTTGAACGCCACTAGTTCTAACGAATTCATTAAATTCAAACACAATCCCAGAACTGATCTTTACTGATAATTGTACTCCGTAGGCGGAGTTCACCTTGGACGTCTCACAACCTATTTTTTTTACTTGTCGTCTCCCAGTTAAAAGTCTCCGTTGATCACTTTCATCACAACCTATAAGAAAGAAAACGCAGCTTGGCCCATTTATACAAACGGCAATTACACAATAAACACATTCTTGACGCAGAACAAGAGCGGGCAGAAACCTGCCTGTGTGTTGGTGGAGCAGCTCCCTAACAAGACTGCTTCACGATTCCTGGATTTTTTGGCATGACCAGAAAAAGCAGACTCACAAATTCCCCCTCAGGCCTTTCTTATTTCCACTGCTATTGCTAGTTCCCAGGCAGCTGGCCACCGAGGATCATCCATTAATGCAGTTGCTAGATGCTTACATTTTTACTTTATCCTTTAATCAACCCATTTAATCTCTGTTCTCTTTTGACCCATTCGTTTGCCTCAACGTGGTGAGACAAACTGTTCTTTCTTCTTATGCGCAAGCCTGTTGCACTTGTTTCACATGGAATGCAGGACCGCAACTAAATGGATGTGTATTGCAAGCAGACACAATGATTACGTTACCGTGTTCTTTTCTGTAACTCCACTGTGAGCTTTTACGCTGTAAAAATGTGTTGCCATTGGAATCCATTGCAACCAAATGTGAATTCAAGCTGCAGCGGCTTTTTCCGACCACCTGTTTAAAAGTGAAAATGTTTGGTTGACTTATGGCCTTCCAACCTGACAGTGGAACTCGTTTTAGGTTTTAGGAAATGTGTCTTGGAGGAAAACTGGACCTGTGTTTCCGTTTGGTTCGCCTTCATATCAGCGTATCATATGTTCGGATACAGCTTGCTTGTATTGTCTGGAGGTTCCTGGATATCAACAAGTCCATGAATTTGAATTCCACATTTTATAGAAGCGGTTACAAAAGGCATGTCATTATTATTATCATTATTGCTGGTGCAGAGACAATCAACACAGATCAATACTGTACAACCACCCTCACTTCTTCCACTTGCCTTGATGGATTCTCATTCATTCTTAATCACTGTGGCTCTTTTGATAATGTTTTACTTTTTATCTCTCAAACCACCGAACACGTTGGGGTTCAATTTCTGGAAGTTTAATGTGAGTAAGATGAGAAACAAAAAGCACAATCCAATGTACATCCAATCATGGCTAAGGTCAGCTAGGTGTAATTAAAAGGAAAATAATAACTTATCGTCAGGCTACTCATTATTTGCAGACCATATCCAGATCACATTTTAATAATATGTAAGCAATAAATGGGGCCCAAGAGTCCAAAAGTCAAACACCGCCCTATTACAAAACGCATGTACAAGGCTTAAGACAGTTCAAACAGTCTCTAATCATTCCTCATTTCATAGAGAGTCTCACAAGTAACGACTTGTAAGCCTCATTGTAAGAGATTTGTAAGATTTTGCATCCTAACCACCTTCATTTCACTTTCACATTTTGCTTACACAATCACACGGTGGGTGCAGCCCGTCTCCGATTCTCAAGTACACAGCTCAAACATTTGTCTCTTGATGATATCAAAAGGGGTTTTGGCTTCTACATACTTTTTATTAGCAGAAAATAAAACTGAACTGTGGTGATTCATTAAAATAATGCAAATGATTGTTTGCCGTTGACTAGTTAGACCCATTACACAGGTCGGACTTCCCACTCTGAGCCCGTCCTGCCCTTTGTCCCAAACTAATCCTCTCGTTGACAACTGGGACAATCAGGAGTAACAAAGAGCAATTTATAATGGATTCTGTATTATCCGTCCAGCAGCAAATATGCAGGTCGTGCATTACATCCCAACAGCCAACATGTTCTTCCAGTTGGTCTCACCAGCGCCACGCCCCAAACGATCGGCCGTGTGTGACAAGCAAAAACCAAAACAAGAAAAAAAAAAACATTAACCGTTCTCTTAACTGCAGAGTCAATGTTTGAATGCCCACTGTGCACCTTAAGCACCGTTTGTCAGAGATCAAGCAGTTCCGGGAAAGTAAGTGCATGGATTATTTTGAAAGATGTAAAAAAAAAATAGCCATTAAAACATTCATCCTACAAAAATGTTTTAGTAGTTTTGAAATCCTGACATGATCTTACCGAGAAGATGAAGATTATGCATTAATGTGCCTCAGCCCAACACCCACAAAGCTTGCAGTTAAAGGCATTAGGCTCGAATGCTTCTGAGGTTGCACAGTATGTGTGTATGTGCACAGTATTAAATATCCTACAGCGTAAGCCAGAGTTAGAAACCGTCCAAACCACATGTCAGAAACTCACAAATGCACCAGAATCACAAACCTGATGAGCTTGTAGTTTACATGAGATTCAGTTCAACCGGCATCTTCCTGCTTCGGGATTCATGACACCACTTTATTTACCACTTTAAACATGTGATAAAACCTGCAGCTTCCTCTATCAAAGTGGCTTCTTCTCTCTGCCACTGTGACATTACTTTGCGTGTCATTATTGAAATGTGCTAAAAAGATCCCACAAAAAATAGTACTCTATATGCTCTATATAATACTGTATTTTTTCTATGGAAAATAGAATTCATTTTTAAGTTGTTGCCAAATAAGTGTCTGTTGATTGACAATCGATTCCTCGATTAGTAATTGTTTAAAACACTGCCTGAAAGCATGTTGAGATTTTCTCAATGTACTTTTTTAAACAATTTTTATTTAACCAGCAGTCCGGACACGCAATGAATTCCGCTAACTATCATATATGAGCGAGACAAGCATCACATCTTCACATTTAGGGATCTGCAGCCAGAAAATGTTTGTCATTCTGTTGATGAATGAATGAAATTACTAATATTGTGTAGAATAGCTGCAGATTCATTCCCTTCAATTTATTCATTTCATAAATGAAATAAGTATAACTGTATAAGTAATACAGTTATACATAAGAGTTATCATTACAGATGTGATAAAGCTCTTTATTCTCATTTATTGCTTGTTATTCAAAGCTCTTTCACACATCACTGGACCTGAGAACAGTAGGAACTGTGTTCATCTCAGCGCAACTCTTCTTATCTTCTAATAAACTAACAATTACTTTATACAAACTAGAAGGATGGTGTCCATATTTATTTATTTAGGAAAAGTTACACCAGGGAGATAAAAGTTACCATTTGTCAATTTCTTGTCCTCTGACCCAGAACAAATAATCAGAGGAACAAAAAGGAGTCCAGATAAATGGAGCCTATTGAAACAAAACTGTGCTCCGTGTCTTTATTTTTGTAAAACTACAGACACTAGATGAAGCCCAACTTGTCTCATCATGTCACGGTGAGAAGACACACCTTCCCAGTTCCATCTCGGCGATAGCGCTGCCTCGTGCGTGTCTTTATCTGCCTGCCGGTTGCAGTGATGGACTTGAACTATTTCCCTGTGTCGTATTTCCATCATTGTCTTCACCATAATACGTGTTCAGTGTTTATTCATTCAGCCACCTCGGAGGCAATGGGACCACGCGGCGAGCACTGAACTGGACTAATACAAAAGGTTCATCCACAGGGACGTTTCTTAGGGTTCACTCAGCAGGCATTGACGACATTAGTTACACGCCAAAGAGCACGACAAACAGTTTGTGTTGTTTACACCCCACGTCCCTCTAAACATGCTTTGATTACTTCTGAGCTGAGCGCTGCGACGCCTCGACTGTCACGACACCCAGGGGGGGGGGGGGGGGGGGCATGGGCGATAAGAGGGGTGTACCAACAGCACCCAGGTTTGTCAGGTGCACTGTCATGTGTGCTGGTTCATGGTTTAATGGGTCTGTACTTAACTATTCAGGTCAATGATTCATTGTGACTTTATTAGTAAACAGCAGCGAGCGAGGCGCATAATGCTGGGTTTTGTTTTCGGTCAGAATACCTGTTTCTGTGCTTTTCCCCTCTGGACAAAGTGAGCAGTGTGACACGGCCACGTGAGGTCAGTCACATTATCTCCACCACGTCTCTACGAACACGCCAAGCCAGAAAGTAGTCCTTCGGCTTCATTTACTTTCCTCTATGGAACTCATTTTGTTAAGATGCTTAAAACACAAAATCACTGTATTTTCTTTTGGGATGAAAAGCTAATTGTTCATGCTATTTGGACTTGTTGGGGGATTTAAATGCTAGTTGTATGTATGGCAAAGGTTGAGATGGGGTTTTCTTTAAACTACTGATAATTGTGACTCACAGAAAGGCACGTCAGAGGCACCAAATAGTCCTTTAATCCGAGCTTTACATCGACCCACCATGGGTCCAGTTATACGTGGTCTCGTGGCTTATTCCCTAATCGGTCAATTTGTCTCAAACAGCGGTAAACCCACCCACCATATTACCAAATGCTTTTGAAGGTTACATTGACAAAGTTTTCCCCGGCTTGCAATAAAGATTTTCCAGAGCAACACAGGGAGCAACGTCAGCAAAAGTTAGAAGGTAAAACGTTTTTTTTTTAAAAGAAACCCCTCATCTAGATGCCTACTTAATCCTGAACACTAAGAAAACCAGGTTCTATGATTAGAAGATTTCATCTTGATGGCCTTCATCAGAGGATGCTACTTTTGGTTGTTGTTGTTGTTGTAAAAATGAATTCCACAATCAACAATGAACCTTTGTATATGGGCAGGTTTATGTCTAGAATGTCAAGATTGAAATAGTATCGTTAAACTTTCTGAATGCTCCCTGCATGCAGCCACAGACTCTGCCGTGCAGGAAGCATCAGAGACTGTTGACGTGTATTTCCCACCTCAGAGGGCTCACCTGTCCAAAGAGTTTTGACATATCAGACGCATCGTCGAGGTTTCGTGAGTCAGCCAATAGACACGCGCGAGGCACCCGGATCTCAAATTAAACGTGTTTTACGACCAAAACCCAGACTGTGGCTATGTGCAGTTAACCTGTGGTGGGAGGTGTGGTTCGGGGGAATTTCCACCTCCACAAGGTGCATCTCTTGCTGATCTTGCGTAATGATTGTCCCCAAGGTCCCAGCAGTCTCTCACGGGATGCCTGAGCAACTCCGTGCGTGTGTGTGTGTGCGTGCGCGCGTGCGTGTGTGTGTGTGTTCCCTGCTTACCTTGGGCAAGTCTCGGAGTTGATTGGCATCCAGCAACAGCTCCTCCAAACTTCGTCCGTAGCGATAAATCTCATCGGGCACGTAGAGCAGGGAGCAGTGGCGTTTATCGATCACCTCGACATGACGGTTGCACCGCCACAGGGGGATGCAGTGAAACATCACTGGGGAGTAGAGCCTCCGTGCGGTAAACAAACAGCGGGGAGGACGAGCGATGCAACAGATTGCCTTAGCAGGAGGAAGGGGGGGGCGGGACGGTCCTGCACTGAAATACACCGTCAAACAGTAAATAAAATGAAGGAGGAAAGAAAAAAAAGTGTAGGCGAAACTCACGCACGAGCGAACGCCGAAACTGCGCGTTAAGTGGCGTTACGCCCGTGAGGTCGCGACGAGTGATTCTCCGTCGATGTCTCACTTTGGTTAGTTTTTAGGCACCTGTACTTTTCGCCGCTCGGTTGCTCGCCCTCGCGTCGACCTGCGTCCCCTTTTTTTCTGTTGTTTTGTTATTAAACCTCCCTCTCCTTTAACGTTTAAAATACGCGTTACATCCCCGTGTGGAAGGGGGTAGCATTCTCGTTTTTTTCCTCGTCTCGTCCCGGAGTTATTTCCTCTCCCGTCCAGTTTCTGACCCGGAACATTCACTCCCTCATTCCGATCTACGTCATCATCCGGGTCCCTCCCCCTCCCTCCGGCCCCTCCTCCGGAGAGTAGTGGCGTCCCGCACAGGGCCGCCATGATGAGGCGCAGAGGACCGGCTACAGCGCCGGGGGAGTTAATAAATAACATAACATATATAACGTGACACGGGCTAAGGCAACTCAGTACTCATATACTTTTCATACATTTACTTAAAATATCGCAGTACCTTTGATTGAATTGCCTGTTAAAAGTGAGGAAGATGGAACCTTTTTTTTAACCACCTGAAATCTAGATGAACCTGCTTGGATACCGGAAAGGCCAAAATAAGCTGCTGTACCTCATAATAATCTGCCATTCCTAGATTTGCTTTACACTAATGTGATTAATCTCATACACAGGCATACACACCATGTAAGCGCAACACCAGTTGACAACATTGATTTGGAGACAGGGATACAATAAATCTCTTGCCATTTATTTTCATTGTTATATCTTGTGATGCTGTACATGTTCCAGAACACATTCACAATAAAACATTAACCAGTTAAAGTGAACCTGGGTCTCCAGGTTGGAATACTAACCCCATCCTCATCGGTTTGTCCGTGTGTCTAAAAGCACAGGTATAGGTGTTCAATATTTGTTCACTAAATTTATACGTGAAAGTCCATTTCCTAGCATTAGTTAGAACAGCCCTTTAGACGCCATCATGATGGATGTTGCCCTAATTTGAATTTCTAAATGAAACAATCTTCTTCCTCGTGGAACGTTTTACCACTTTGCTCTTTCTAATTTTGTTAAGGCATCTTTTTTGACAAACATTTTAAATGATCTCTAATTTAGCCTGGAAGAGATTCAAATCAGTCATTGGGATATTGGACCTCGAAGTATTAGAAATTAATAAAACCGTAGTTAATTTTTTTAATCCTTATGTTGATTGAGATTACCAAGGATGATTCTTCCACTTTCAGATTAAATAACGATTAAGTCAGAGGATGGATGAATAATGCGGTCTCTGTAGGCTGCCACAGGTGGTGCTGAAGGCAACAGCAGTTTCAGAGCTCTCCTTTTAAGATCTCAAATCGTTGCTCAAAACAAAAGAAGACGAGAAGGGTCCTTGAGAAGAGGCGGACAGCAGATGCCGTCCCCCACTGAATGGGGATTACAGTGAAGTGAACATAAAACTCATATCTCGCCAATTATTGACATCTTATTTGGCTCAAAATCAGGTGGATGAGAGCAATGATGGAAAACTCTTAACACATATATTTAATACATTTGGTTTGTTGTATTATCAGTTTTAGCACAGACACCATTCTCTTTAGTCTACTTGTATCTTGTTCACTTTAGTGTTTAGAGGGTGCTATTAAACAATGTAGGCGAGATTTGTAAAATATATATAATTTAATCCTCTAGAGGGAGCCACATTCCAAACAACTGACCTGTTGTAGCTCAACCAGGCTACAAGACAAAATATCAAATCGCTTGAATATTTGTTTAATTGTCCCTTTAATAGTGAAGACAATTTACAGTTAAAGAAAATACATTCCTGCATATTCAGACAAACAACATTAAGTAATCCATGATGAGCACAGGCTTCCAAAGTTAATGAACGATGTGAACCGTCTTCAAATCTATTCATTTTTAATAGCAAAGCATTTATCTGCGTCCCAGCTGTTTCTTGAATGCCTTCAAGGACTTTGCCATCATTGGAGCAACTCCTGTGAACAGTAGAAAAAAGGTGATAGGGTCAAATGAAATACGATGTCAATCAGGATTATGCATCTTTTCATATTTACTGAGCATTGCATTTATACCCAAGCTCACTTGTTTTTTTGCGAGGGTCTTGCGCGTTAGGCGCCCCTGAACTGGTGCTGCTAGACCTGCTGGGCTCATTACTCAGCCTCGGCCTGTTGTCTTGAACCTTGACGCTAATAGTTAAGGAAAAAGCACAGTGGAGCATTCAATGGACAGAAAGACATTCACATCTGTCTATGCTACAGTTGGTGAGCATAACATCCATGATGCAACAGATGACAACAAAAGCAACCGGTATAAAAACTCCAATGCTCCAATTCCAGTTTGGCTAAGCTCAAAAAAAGATCTATTACAAGCCGCTGTTATCGCATAAGTGTACGGCAGGTTGTGACCCTACTAAGCTGTACAACATGCCCCGCTACTGCGCTTACAAGCTTTGGTTTGTTTTATAATCCGGTAAACCACATAACTGAAAGGAATATGAATAAATCACAAATTTTCGATTTTCTAAAAGAAAAACTCCTTTTAATAGTTACACATTAGGTAATCAAAAAACCTCTGTAGATATTTTCTTACACTTCCTGTAACCCACCTGGACTTGGGCTGAGGCTGCTGAGACGCTGTTCCATGAATTTCCTGCTGAATCCGCACATCTCTCGGGGGCTTAGCCACCGAGTGAATGAAGGCCATTTTCACCTGCCGACCTAAAGAAAAGTTAGTGTAGAAAACAAGATTAAATGGTATATAGAAACATTCTTTTCACGATCAGCTGTTTTTCCACGGTGATGAACACAAAAGACTGTTCTACTCAAGTTGCAGTCTGCAGCACTAACCTTTGGGTCTGGTAGAATGGGCAGAGACGATGCTTTTTGTGAGCCTTTTGAATTTCCTTTCCCTCTCCTCAGACAGCCTGACGTACATCTCTTTCCATGATTCATACTCTTGAAGTTTGGAGTGTTTGAAGTCCCTCTGGCAATGTTTTCCCCATAAGTGGTCTGTCTCTCCCATGTAGATCTATGGAAACAAACAATTACAGGGCCAGCAACAAAGACACGGTACACAAACTAAATCCTCTACACGACTTTGTAAGACCATTAGAAAATTAACTGACAAACACAACACAGTGGCCACTAGCCGAAGGCGGCTCATTGACATTTAAAACCTGACACATCTCTGCATAGACAAGTATGACAATGGAGTGGACACATTGTACCCACGACTCTCCATTGAAATCTGCAAAAATATCCAATTTGTACACAAGACATCCAACAGGAAGATTTAGCGATTACATTCATACCGCAAAGGGACTTTAAATGAGATATAGCAGTAGGCTAACCAATTAAACAACAGTGGGGTAGACACAGAGTAGACAGGTGTACGTAATCATGTGGCCACTAAGTAAGTAAGTGTGAGTGTGTGTGTGCTGAATTCATTCACATTCTTACTGGGTTGCATTCTTCAATGCGTAGCAGCTGCTCTGGTGTGCACCTCTCCAACACCGGCTCGAGGATTTCAAAGGGGACTCCTCCGGTTTCGTAGAGCACTGAGGAGAGATCCCTGCACCTTATTACGATTCAGACAGACTGACAGCGGGCGATCGCTCTGGGCTTTACTCACGGTTGATGTTATTCTGGAGTGTGCGAATACACTGCTGATGCAAGCTCATCATGGTTGGGAGGAAGGCGGTCTTGGCACCAGAGTACACTTGCATCTTTTTGTTAAGTCGTTGACCAGTGAAGCCTACAGACTCCTCTGAGAAGTCACAGAACTCTGACTCCCGCTCAACTGTTAGGCAGAATGTCAAGAACAATCAAACACTCAATCTGAGGAGGCATCTGTACATCATCTGTACATTTATACAGTACCTTTCCTCTCAAAGTACTCCACTCCATATGGTTTTTCACAGTCTGGCAGACCAGTGGGTGAAGGGATTCTAAATGCTTCCAATACAGACTCCTTAAACTCCTGAAATACAAATGGAAATTTAAAATCAACCGCTTTAAAAGACAAATTTAGAAGTCTATTGTCAAACATACCTGTGTTGGAGAAGTTAAATGCAGTGACATTCCAGGGGAAATTAAAGGTTTCATCTCAGGCCGCTTTGATTCTCGCTCTTTTACTACAGTCTTGAGGGTTTTAGGCAGTTTCTTCCCTCCAGATCGCTCTTTTTTCTTGACATTTCCGTCATAGTTCAAGTACGATTCAAAAGACAAAGAGCGCTCATCGGATTTAGCCTGTTCCTTTTTATGCTTTATTTTGGCCTTTTTGTTTTTTGAAGGTCCTTTTTCTTCAGACTCTTGTTTGTCTTTTAGAGTGCAGTGCTTCTCTTTAGTCATTTTTTTCCTTTTTTTGTTTTGTGCCTCCGAACTCCTCAATATTGTAGAAGATCTGTCCTCTTTGACACTGGCCAGCGCTAATGTTTCCAAGCGTTTGTGACTGGATTTAATGGAAAAGGATTCTTTGCCTTCTTTGGATGATTGCTTTTGTTTCTCATTTGAGCTTGATTGTTGATGAGGGTCCTCTGAGTTTTTTGCGTCCCTCTCTTTCCTTTTAATTTTCTTGGAAACTGAAATGTCCATTGGATTCTCCTGGACATCAATGTTCTTTTTTAAGACGTCATTCTGAGAGATATGCTGGTTTTCCTGTTGACATTTTTCTTGATTTTCATGATGGTCCCTTTTTCTTTTCAATTCTTTACAATGTTTCCCTGAATCAGCTTTCCTGCTGCCCGTTTTGATGAGGGCTTCATCTGAAGAATTCTTAATGTGAGATTTTAAGCAAGTATTGTTTGAATCATCCATTGTAAGACTTCCATTATTTGGACAGTTTTGGTGTTCCAGTTTGTCTTTAACGGACACATTCCCATCATCTGTGAGGCTGCATCAAGGAAAAAAAAGTCATTAAGATAAAAACCAATACCATAAAATGACTGTATACTACTAAATTAAACCAAAATGTTAATACATCACCTTCTAGATTCCTTAGGGACCAATCTTTTCCAACCCATGACTAGCGACTTGGCCAATTCCCCAGCCTGTACATGTCTGCGCAGAGAGTTTACAGTTTTGCCAATTCCAGTTTCCTAAGAGATGGATGGATATATGCATACGCAATTAAGCAGTCAAAGACATTTGAAACCCAACATTAATAGCAACTATAGCTTCACAAAATACATTCTTTGCAAAATATACTCACTGCAAGAAGGTCTAATGTTATATCGAGATCTTTGAGTTTCTGCAAGATCTTTACAACCTGTAAAGAGCATTGAACACATTAATGTGACATGTTGTCAGTGAGCATGGCTTACTAGCATGTTGATGACCCAAAGAAGCCTTTGAAATGGATAGTAAATTGAGGAAAAACTGCCATGCCAAATATGGTGGTGCTGGTTTTGGATCAACACAGTTGCTGACTGTGCATTGGGAGCAGAAGCTATGTATGGGAACCCCACACACCCTCTTAGGCTGCTCCTTTTACCAGGAACTATAAATGGATTAGGCAGCCTGCTGTCATGACGTCCTCCCTATACAACTGAATACTTTTCCCAGATTGTGCTTAAAAAGTTGAATTCGACCCTGAACGCGTCGCAATTTGAATCCAATAGAGACATTGGATGATTTAATGACGTCCAGGATCCAGAGAGTCCCGCAGAGAAGCACCCGGCCTCCTCCATGGTGATGGACAGCAGCCACGAGTTGGACAACTGGAGGAGTTGCCAATTTTAGCAGCAAGGTGCCTCCCATTTTAAAAACAGCCTGACCCTGGAAGTGGAGTGCTGCAAATGCTGCGCGGCAGTAGCGCACGTGTGTCTTAGAATAAACAGCTCCCGTGAGCCCTTATAATCATACGGTACGGGTATGGAGCAAAACGGGGTTTCAAAACAGAGTAGTTCCTTCCTTATTGTTTAGAGAGTAATTATTGACAGTGTAAGGAAATAGCCTGGAGCCTACACAAACAGGAGAGTGGTCGATTGCGTACTGCAAACAATTCCCCCCCCGCAGGCATTGACCGTCTCCTTAAACTCTGCTCTCCTCGTGCGCAAAAAAAAAACAGTATCTACTACCGTGGCAGACTCCGCTGTGTCCGTCAGCTGAAGTTTGAACCGCATGAGTTTCTTCGCCACATCAGAGCTGCTGTCCATCACGGTGATTCACGTGCAGCCGTGTGCACACAGCGGGCAGCGCGCGCCCATTGATGACAGCGTTATTAAAGGCGGAACCGGCGACAGAATCCACGTGGAGAGACGACGATCAATTAGGCACGCGCAAATCAATACAGAGAGAGCGTATTTGGGCCTGCAGTAGGTTATTCGTGCTAACAAAACTCTCTGAAATCTCCCATAAAGCCTTGTGGGTCCCTCGTTGGGATGTTTTGGCCCTTAAAAATACAGGTCAAATGAAACAGAAATGTCTCCTTCAAACTGGAACCAAACCGCATTGTTCTCCCTACATGGCAGGCAAAGATGTGCATTTCTTTTTATGATTGTGGACCTCAGCACTCTAATGATGACATATTTTGAGAAAATGTATGTGTTTAAAAAACTACACGGCTTAGTCAATTACGGTAAGCACAGCCTAGAAACCATAGTATGAGCCAGACAGTTTTTTAGGCCTCTCATTTCTTTCGTCTCTCAGACTTCGTCTTCTGCTTACAAAGTAGCAGGACTATATTATAGCAAACATATGTTCAAATGTTCAGGTAATGAGGTGGTGCTCATGTTTTTTCTGTACACTTTTCCTTACTAAATTCTGCAGGTTTCCATTCAGATTACTTATGAGATTACATCCCATAAATACAATATTCTAAAAATGTCCTATTTCTTTGTTTACTAAAAAATAATAAAATAGTAATTTCTTTCTCACTGGATACTAAAATAAAATTATCTGACCACCCCTAAGATCTCTTTCCAAACAACGGGTGAATGAAACCGTCACATCCCATTGAGGAGGCCGAGCCCATCCACAGTATGTTGACATCAACTGATTGGAGGGACTATTGCGGGACACATTATGGAGGGGGGCGTCGTGTGGTGCTTCTCCTCTGCCACATGCATTGCACAATACTTGATTGGCACTCGCTGCCCGAAAGGAGGAGTTAACTGTATGTCTCCCTCAGCAGAGTGACTGCTGTTCTCTCTCTCTCCTGCTCCAGTAACTGGAGGTGCAAGTACCTTCCTCACCAACCTCAACTTCATTTCTCAGGTAAGTAGGACTTTCCCGTGCTTGATCATTTTGCCAATTTAACATGGGCAATTGAGTGTAGTTTATGCCTCAGCATTTGTCAGTTGAATGGGAAATGTGCTCTTTCTTACTTATGTTGCATGTATGGAGATATGTTGATTAAAGCTGTTGACCTCATTCTAAAATTAGTTTTTTACACATGGTGACGACACGCTTCAGGTTCTCTAGGTTTTTGGTTGAACAATGTGAAGTCGGGCTGTTTATGAAAGGTTTTGGTCTTGTAGATTGTGCGTGTAGAACAAGTCAACAGCTATCCAATTAAATCAAGAAAAGATAGATACAACATGAATGTTGAACAGTGAGACGACATGAGGCCTGGTGCTCAAGTCTCAAAGTCTATAAAAGGAACGTCATGGGTGAGCCGTCCAGCGTTGCTATTCCTGGACGTACTGCTGATAAATTGTGACAGATGCAAAGAGGGGCATGTTGACGCACTCACTTGCTTCAGCATCACCCAGCAGTAGGACACATGGTTTTTTTAAAGGTGTCGGGGTGCAGTGACGTCTAAATTAATTCCCTTGATTGTATGTATGTTCTCATTTCACGCATTATCTTTGATCTATAGAAAATGTACAGCTTGAGGGGAAGAAAGCGGTTCACACGCGGCCCAATTCATGACAAACTGGACCCTAAGACTGCAGACACATCTTTCAAAACTCAACAATATGGGTTAACGTAGTTCAATCTTGTGGATGTGGCGTACCACATAATTTCCCTCTATTTCCAGTTGTCGCTAATACTTTGATGTAAAACACAGATTAGTTATTAGGTTAAATCTTTCTGATGAAAGCTGACATGTTTTACGTCTACTTTCAGAAGCTCTGGGCTGTGTTCTGCTGCTACAGCCATGGCACCCAAAAAGAACAAGGCGACCAAAAAGAGTAAAGGAGACATAAATGAAATCACCATAATGGTCGAGGACAGCCCCGTCAACAAGATCAACGGGCTAAACACCTTGTTGGAAGGAGGAAACGGCTTCAATTCCATTTCCACGGAAGTCACTGATTCTGTGTATGCCCCGAACCTGCTGGAAGGCTTGTGCAACATGAGGCAGGACAGCTTCCTCTGCGACCTGACGGTCGCCACCAAGTCAAAGTCGTTTGATGTCCACAAGGTTGTCATGGCCTCCTGCAGCGAGTACATCCGAAGCATCTTGAAGAAGGATTCGTCCCTCCAGAAGATCGACTTGAACGACCTCTCCCCGGTCGGCCTCGCCACAGCGATTACATACGCATACTCTGGAAAGCTGACCCTGTCGCTGTACAGCATCGGCGGCACTATCGCCGCCGCATTACTGCTGCAGATCGGCACCTTGGTGAAGATGTGCAGTGATTTCCTCATGCAGGAGCTCAGCGTGGAGAACTGCATGTATGTAGCCAACATCGCCGATGCTTATGACCTCAAAGAAAGCAAGGATGCAGCTCAGAAGTTCATGCGCGAGAACTTCATCGAGTTCTCCGAGATGGAGCAGTTCCTGAAGCTCACCTATGAGCAAATCAGCGAATTCCTCTCAGACGACTCTCTGCAGCTTCCCTCTGAGATCACAGCCTTCCAGATCGCCATGAAGTGGTTGGACTTTGACGAGAAGAGATTGAAGTACGCGGCGGAGCTCCTGACTCTCATCCGCTTCGGCACTATCTCCGCCCAAGACCTGGTGAATCACGTCCAGAATGCCCCGAGAATGATGCAAGACCCGGAGTGCCACCGTCTCCTTGTTGATGCCATGAATTACCATCTGCTGCCATACCAACAGAACATCCTCCAGTCACGCAGAACAAAGGTACGCGGCGGCCTCAAGGTGATATTAACAGTCGGTGGACGCCCTGCCCTGACGGAGAAATCTCTCAGCAAAGACGTCCTCTACAGAGATGCAGATAACGTGTGGAATAAGCTGACAGAAATGCCGGCAAAGAGCTTCAATCAGTGTGTGGCAGTCCTGGACGGCTTCCTGTATGTCGCGGGTGGTGAGGACCAGAATGACGCCAGGAACCAGGCCAAACACGCTGTCAGCAACTTCTGCAGGTAAGAACGAACTGCCACGCATGACGTTTTAGTTTGTCACAGTCATCGGTTGGCGTGAGGCAACAAAGTAACTGCAAATCCCTCTGTCGTTCTTCAGATTCGACCCCCGCTTCAACACCTGGATTCACTTGAGCAACATGATCCAGAAGCGCACACACTTCAGCCTCAACATCTTCAACGGCCTCCTGTTTGCCATCGGAGGGCGAAACGGTGACGGCGTTCAGGCCTCCGTGGAGTGCTACGTGCCCTCCTCCAACCACTGGCAAATGAAAGCTCCCATGGAGGTGCCCCGCTGCTGCCACGGCAGCTCCCTCATCGACGGCAAGATCCTCGTAACCGGAGGTTACATCAACAACGCCTACTCGAAGGCCGTGTGCTCGTACGACCCCTCCACCGACACCTGGCACGACAAGAGCAGCCTGAGCACACCTCGGGGCTGGCACTGCGCCGCCACCGTGGGGGACCGGGCGTACGTCATCGGCGGCAGCCAGCTGGGAGGCCGGGGAGAGAGGGTCGACGTCCTCGCCGTGGAGTCGTACAACCCTCACAGCGGGCAGTGGAGCTACTGCACTCCGCTCAACACGGGAGTGAGCACGGCTGGGATTTCCATTTCGAACAACAAGGTCTATCTCCTCGGCGGCTGGAACGAGGGAGAGAAGAAGTACAAGAAATGCATTCAGGTTTACAATCCTGACCTCAATGAATGGACTGAGGATGATGAGTTGCCAGAAGCGACGGTCGGCATCTCATGCTGCGTCGTCACCATACCAACGAGGAAAACCCGGGAGTCCAGAGCCAGTTCAGTGTCCTCTGCACCAGTCAGCATATAAAAGTCGAGATGGTAATAGTTTAGTTTACATGTCTAAAGGTCTCCAGCATTTCCGTTGAATAAATATAGGTTCTAAGCTTTACCAACCATCCCTTTTTCGGGATCTAAGATCTAAGATGTTTATTTAGTCAACTTTCTTCAGATGGGGAAAAAAAGTAATAAGTATTTGTGGACATGTTCTATTGAAAAAGCAATTTCAGGCCTTGAAACACATTTTTGGTATTTGTAGTTATAGGCACCATTTATAATGCAGAAAATGATTAAGCCAAATGTAGCAATAACCAATTTTTATTCGTTTTAGACAGAAATTTACCTTTGGGGCCAACTCAGTTGACGTAATATCATTAACCATTTTCTATAGCAAATATAATGTTATTTGAAACCCAAATGAAAGATCAATCCGTAGCATGATTGTCTTTTTTTTTATCCAGTGTCTGCAAAATAGTTATTACCGGTGAAGGATATTGTGACAGTTTATGTCTGCTGTAGCTCCTGTGATTCTCAGGTACTCAAACAGAATGACGAGCTGAAGCTGAAATGAATATTCACCTCCCAGGAGCAGTAAGGCCGCAGTTTCTCCACATGTATTTCATGTAGTTGTCTTGTCGCGTCTGTGGTGTGATTTTAAAAGCACTATCGCTGCGAAGAAAATGTTGATTATGTTATGGGGAAATGTTGGGATGATGAGAGTTGAATGGGTTTAGATGTGACAGCAATACAATATTTTGTAAAAAGAAAAATAGAAGTTGGGAAAGACGATGTCAGCCTGAGCTTTCCTGGAATTCATGGGTCCACTGACTGCTCATGTCTTTGCATTTTTTGTTTTTAAATTAAAGCGATGAATTGAAGCCTCTACGAGCCATGGTCATTTATTTAAAATCCTTTTCATGGAGGTTTGATTATTTTAACTTAACGCTATTTTTTTGAGTTAACACGTTTAGTTTAGTTTTTTGTTTACCATAAATCAACAGAATTTACATTGTTTGATTTTTGCACTTCAATTTCACTTCATATTTACTCTTTTAGTGGTTCATTTTGGTGATTGTTATTCATTGTGTTGGATGATGAGGCCATATTGAGAGTTACGATTACATTTCTACATTGAATGAGGACTTTTTGTCTTTAATCTGATCATGACATCTGTCAAACCCAGAGAAATGTGTGTCTTTTTCAAACCTATTTCATTTACCAAATTTTAAAATCTAAAACCGTAAGTTCACTTGCTTTAAGTAATCTTACACCTATAGCCGTTGCCTGCCTCCAGTTGGTTGTCTAATTGTAAAGCTGCAAATATTTGAGCTCCTGCTCATTTGCTTTAAACATACTTTTCAGTATTAGACCAAGGAAACAGCTTCAGGCATGAAACATTAACAAAATTAGTATATGTGTCTTACATCAGGCAGAAAACAGTTTTAGAGCACTTTCTCAAAGTATATTATTCCAAAGGTGTAATGAATCTAAAATCGGATTTAACATTATTCATAACAATTTGTTAAACTTGGAGTATTTAAAAAAAGGAAGAAGTATCAAGTCAGCTTCGTAATAGGGTTGTGTTGGTATTTGTGTTTATGAGAAATCACTAAAAAAAGAATGTCTTTAATCAGTTTAAGGGAAAATATTTTAGGAAAATTTGATTTGTTGAGAATTACTACATCTTATTTGGGCCAGTTGTCAGTTCAATGACCTTTAACTTGTTTGATCCATCCTCGTACATTTCAACACGCCCACAAGACGGTTGAGTGCCTTGTCATTCTGGCATTGTTCTCTACGGTGATGCATTCAGGTGTTCCTTAAAAGGTCGTACTTTCAATTCTTGGGTTGTAAGCATGACTAGTCATTTTAATAACGTGGTTCAAAAATAATAAGAAAGGTGTCATTTTGAGTGAACTGCTCAGTGGAAGTAGGTGTTCTTGTGAGCAGCGTTTTTAAATGTGTCTTTCAGAAAAGGACAAGCTTGTGAAAAGGAAATCAACTTGCTAAAATAAGCTGGTTTAGACATAAAAATCGTCTTATGGACACTTATTAGGAATGTATTGAATTTATTGGGAGATCTGATCAATCTCAAACATTTAAAAGGCAAATATATCAGTGTATATAAGTATTCCAAATTGGGCGCTTTAGCATAAAAAATAACCAATTGACTGTGCGAGTTTTTGTACAGCGAGGCAGCACTGAACGTGGCCGTACCTGTTTGACACGTTGGTGGGAGGGGCCTAAAGACGAAGAATGCTGAGTCACCGTTGCGTCACTTCGCTCCGCCGGACGGACGACATCACGTGTGTGAAGCCAGGAGGCGTACATATATATACAACACAGCCCGGACACAAGAACAACTGGTGTGGCAATAACGGTCAAACAAGCGGTGCACCTCGCTGTCATCCCATCACTGAGCTGCACAGTAACACCCAACCCCCATTATTACATATCGGGCTTTCTTTTCTTTTTTTTGCGGGGGGAGAAGCCACATCGTTGTCCGGCGTGCTTCGGGGAGCTAACGTCAACCCAGACATTAGCAAGCGATGTGAGCAGAGCGGCCTGCTTCTTCTGGATGCCCCGCTGAGGTTCACCGACAGGGCACGCCACCAACGGACTCCGCTGCGGGCTTTTTTTTCGACCCAACGCTATCGACACCACCCTGAGGATCCCGTGCTCTCCCGTTTTGTCTGGACCGAGGCTTCATGCTAGTTCCGCGTTAGCTGGACGCACTAGCTAGCCATTAGCTAACGCTCGGCGCGTGAGCTCGAGACGAGACAACCAGCCGTCAGGTCGCACTCCCGAGCCCGGTAGGTGCCATGGGTCTACTGTCTCAGGGGTCTCCGCTGAACTGGGAAGAAACCAAGAAGTACGCCGACCACATCCGGAAGCACGGCATCATTCAGTTCCTCAACATCTACAACAAGTTGAAGGAGCGCCAGAAGGACGTGTTGAAATGGGGCGACGAGGTGAGAATCGAGCCTTGAAATGATTCAACGCGCTTGCACCGGCTCTCCAGGTCATTGCGCATGATGCAGTAATGGCCTTTTATTGAGCTAACGTTAGATAACCACTTTCCTGTCTTTATTCTCGGTCCACTCCTCCAAACAACATTTAAATGAATGGAACCTGCAACCCTGCTCCAATACATAACAATTCAAAATATCTAACTTGAGTGCCGAGGTAATAGTTCATTTTGGTTGCATTTCCAGTACTATTGGCAGTTAACCAGCTCAATATTTGAGCAGACAGTGATTATTATCAATAATTTAGTGTAACTGTATACATATACTAATGTAACCAGGCAGCACTACCATTGATTCAGGAAGACACTCCCTGTTGAGCATTGTCTGCTTGATCACACGTTAGCCATCAATGAAAAAAGCCTCTGCTGAGACTTGTGAATTTCATTCAGAACTTCACGTTCAGTTTTTGCCCGCCAGCAGCCCACAAAAGGTTCAGTGTACTACAGCGTGACCCAAAGTGTTTTGATTTCGTGGAATGCTGTTGTTGTAGATTAATCCTCCTTTCAGACAGGGGGATTAAAGGGTACCACAGTCAAGGAAACATGACCAATGATGATTGGAATTGATGTGACAGCGTCGTCTAATTTGTGCAGTCTGGTGTGCATTGCAAACTTTGTTCGGAAGTCAGAAGAGTGAATAAATCAATGGCTGTTTGACTGACAATGTGTTCTGTTTGTCTTTTAATGATTTACTGTTAGGTTGAGTACATGCTGGTGGAATTGGATGACACGGATGAAAAAGTTCGACTTGTCCTCAACGGAAAAGATGTTTTGGAAACTCTGCAAGACCAGGGGGAAAAGATCAACCCCAAGTAAGTGAACTTGACACAGAATACATTCAGTTGAATTTACTGCAGGTATTAACAGATATAAATGTATTCACACTGTCATTTTGAATAGATTTCACTTTTGTACAATATTATTTACTGACTTTATTTTTACCCAACCTTAAACGAGCTGAATGTTTGACTGCAGCGTTACACATGGTTATGTAGTGTTTACTGTAAATCAAATTGTACAAAGTAGATTGTAGCACACTAGTCAACGGTAATCAAATAAAACATACAATTTGTCTCATAAAGCTTCAGAAAACCACACCCCACAGTGGCTGTTGTGCACAAAAAAGCAATGCTCAAAAGCTTTTTCAGACAAAACTGAAGCTAAAACCTCAATGGTCACCACACAAACTTACACGGGTATTTGTTTTGCTATCAAAACCTGCAGATCCGGCATGTGTTGGCATAGTTCCACCACCCATTGTCAAGGTGAACAGTTCTCTAACCAGCAGGACAAATTTGAAACACTTGTGTCACACTTGTGTGCAGGGAGGCATTCAGCTCCATGATGAAGTCTCATCACATAATTTCCCTAACCCCGAGTTTGCCTGAAAGCCTTTGCGTCAATTTGACTTCTAATGTCATATTGCATTCACTCGTCATATCAAACAGGAAATCTTCATGCTTTTCCTCACATGCACATGGCAAGTTTTGCATTTTTTTATTTATGCTGTGTCCCAGAGGAGTTTGTTTTCAAGTCATCATGACATAAATTACATCCAAATTGTAGGTGACTACACTTGCACTTCAATACATTTGCAAAGTTGCTCTAATAATTTTCCTCCTAATTGAAGCCTTAATGTGAGGATAATTTTCAGTGGGAAACCATTAGATATCGGAGCTCCTCCATCGTGACACGGTTTGCGTGTCCAAACTGAAGTAACATTAGTTAAAAAAGAGGAATTTCCTGCAGGCAGAGTAGGTTTGTTTGTACAAGCTTGCGAGTGTTATGCTTGCTCGCTGCTCATGACGTCGGTCTGAATCCGTGGAGCCAAGTTCACCCAAGGGAAATACCAGTGGGAGTGGGGCCGAAGCATTCCTCATTACTGCCTCTCTGTCGCGCACGCCAAAGAGCACGCTCCGCAGCACAAATACGTCGCGCTCGTCTGCCGTGGCGAGATTGCGGCTGACATATTATACAGTGACGCCGCCCAGTTCATTCAATCCGAAAGGTCACCGTGATGCAGAGATCAAGATGGCCTCCTTCCATGTTGGCCTGTAGAAGTGGAATGTGGTCACAGCACCGTGTCGTGTTGTGTTTGTGCAGTCACCCCACCCTCTGGAGACCAGAGTATGGCAGCTACATGATCGAAGGAACGCCGGGGCAGCCGTACGGCGGGACCATGTCAGAGTTCAACACCGTGGAGGGCAACATGGGGAAGAGACGACGAGAGGCCTGTGCTGTCCTCAACCCCAATGAAACCCTCTGCACCGTCACCGCATTTCCAAGGTGCTTTGTATATAGAATACATAACTGGTCCATATTTTGATGTACAGAGGAGCAATGGCAGAATAATCCTTGATAGTAGTTAGTTGCAGTCCTGTAATAGTTCTGTGTGTTTTATCCTTTTTATTTAGGTTGGGCTGCCCAGGCTTTACCAGACCAGAGCACCGGCCAACCCCGGTGGAGAAGGGAGTGTCAAAGTCACTGTTTTTCCCTGATGAAGCCATCAACAGCCACCCAAGATTCAGGTAGGCATCCTGTATATAGCTTCCTTTCAGATCAGCTTATGTTTACATTGCTCAACAGTTGACTCTTTTTAGGCCTAATGACCCAAAAGACATATAAATAGGTTTTCTTTAAGGCCCATTTTTACTGCTTTTACTAATGATGTGATTATGTGGATTTGCCATTCCAGCACCCTGACCAGAAACATACGTCACAGAAGAGGAGAGAAAGTTGTGATTAATGTGCCAAGTGAGTTTGAAGGAAATGACATATATGAGTAGCACTATAAACTAGTTTTGAATCATATCATATATCTATGTAGTTACATTCACTTCAATTAAAATGGGACATTTAGTTTGTTGTGATTTATTCTTTTTAATTAATCAATATTTATATATGTGGGCTCTAGTATTAATGCTACAGCTAGCTGAGACATAATGAAGACTTTCTGATATTTCCCCAACTACCTTTTTAATTCCTAATTTTCAATGATAAAAAGTATTAACCATACATTAAAGCCAATGTGTTATTGTTAATATGAATTTACTGGGCGGTTTTGTTTTGCTTCTCGTGTTTCAGTCTTGCTTCGCAGTTAAAACATTGTGGAAAAAGATGTAACTGTATTGCTTCTCGTGTTTCAGTCTTCAAAGACAAGTGCACCCCGTCTCCCTTTGTGGAGGAGTTTCCGGAGGACGACGGGGAAGCGGCGAGGGCGGCTCTGCCTGACCACATCTACATGGACGCCATGGGCTTCGGGATGGGCAACTGCTGTCTGCAGGTACTGAATGAACACTTTTGTTTGTTTTTGTTGCCTTCCAAACAATCCTTTTGCATTCAAACAACGATGCAAACGAGGCGCCGTAAACGGGACTACTTTCTACTTTACAATCTCAATAAGTGATTCATAAATGTACTTCAGCCTCTTTTTCTCTGGTGCTTTCGCAGGTGACATTCCAAGCTTGTAGCATTGATGAAGCAAGATACCTTTATGACCAACTAGCAACATTCTGCCCCATAGTGGTGAGTAAATAAATGATGATTAGTCACCTGACCTTTTCTTCAACTGGATTATTATATTGACCACTAATCCTCAAACTGAATTAAAGGTTTTAAAAATAACTTTTCTCTCCTGCAGATGGCGCTGAGTGCAGCCTCTCCCTTCTACAGAGGCCTCGTGTCGGATAATGATTGTCGCTGGGGGGTTATTTCTGCCTCGGTGGACGACAGGACAGTGGAAGAACGCGGCCTGAAGGTGAGAAAACATCTACACCATCTTTCGTCAAGTTATTTCTTTAAAATATGCATTAAGATTTACCTCTTTATATAATCGTTCATTATTGTGGAATAAGGGATTTATGTACATAAGGCAACAACATAAGTCAGCCAAGTAATGGTTAAATGATTGATACATTTTATTAAGTCATTTATTTTGTCCAATTAGGGGAACTCTACTGTTTCCTCTGAACTGCTGGAGCTTGTTATTGTGTGAACCATGCAATCCAATTTCACTTGCTGCTTCTTTAAACTGTTCTCAATCAAAAGGAAAAAACACCATGCAGATATCACAGTACAAATTCTTGTTTTAGGTCGGTATTTTAATTTAAAGTATAATGTAGGAAAATTAAAATTTCCCCTTGCAGCCTCTGAAAAACAACAAATACAGGATCTTCAAGTCCAGATACGATTCAATCGACAGCTACCTGTCCAGCTGCGGTGAGAAGTACAACGACATTGACTTGACAATAGACGAGGAGATCTACAAGCAGCTGCTCGACGCAGGTAACGTGAAGGAAGTGATGCGTCTAAAATACTGTCATCTACTGAAATATCAGAAATAAATGGAAAATACTCAACTCGGGTCAAAATCTGCTGATTCTTGTGCAATGAATGAATGAATAATCAACTTCCTGTTTGTAGGAATTGACAAGCTGCTGGCCCAGCACATAGCACACCTCTTCATCCGAGATCCACTCTCCATCTTTGAGGAGAAAATCCACTTGGACGATGAGAACGAGTCCGACCACTTTGAGGTGTCCTTCATTTCTAGTTATTAAAAGAATTATTTAATATTTTAATGAATTAATTAAATGCCGACAATCATTTCAGATCCCGCCAACATTTTTTAATGTTTTTTTTTCTGATATTCTCCAAAGGAAATCCAGTAAAGATATGAACTTGACAGACTAAATATTCCCTGCACAGTAAATCCCTGCTGTTTAGTTTGTGCTCTGCTACTTTACTTCACTCTAACAGGGACACTTGCTACTGAACATAGATTGATGGACTGTTTTTACTGTTTACTTAATTAATTGCTGATTCATTTCAGAAAATCGTGTCATTAATCGAGATTAAATAATTGAATCCTTGCACCAGCACTATCAAAAAGTCACTAGAGGCTTACCTCCAGTATGTAAGCGTATTTTCCCACACTTGTCTCCTTGCAGAACCTCCAGTCGACCAACTGGCAGACGATGAGGTTCAAACCTCCACCTCCAAACTCCGACATCGGCTGGAGAGTGGAGTTCCGCCCCATGGAGGTAAAGAAAAAACAACTGCACTGTATTCTGTTTGTGTGCTCGATGGCCTTTAAACACAGGTGGGAAAAAAGATAGTAAGCTGAGTCTTCTTTTTCAGGTGCAGCTAACTGACTTTGAAAACGCTGCATACGTGGTCTTTGTCGTCCTGCTCACCAGGGTGATCTTGTCCTACAAACTGGACTTTCTGATCCCTTTGTCCAAGGTAAAAACGGCATCGTAGTTCTATTCTTGTATAATCTTTCAAAATGAATTCAAAACATGAAGTAGGAAAACCCGGTGCTCCGATCCAACGAGCTCTCGTCCTCCATCAGGTTGATGAAAACATGAAGGCTGCGCAGAAGAGAAACTCTGTCCAGGAGGGCATGTTTTACTTCCGAAAGGACATCTTCAAAGGTGGGCAAAACAAAAAGGTGCAACCTCTGGGTCGACGCCTTGCAAGGGAGTCGCTGATCCCTTTTTTTATATTTATATTCACCAACAGGCTGCAACCCGGGGCTCGATGGCGCATCCTCGGCTGAGAACGGCTGCGGGAATGATGGTGCTAATGAGGAGTACATGCTGATGAGCATCGACACAATCATCAATGGAAAGGTGATTATGGCCTGACACTTGTTGACTCAACAAGCATCAGATGGATTCAAACGTTCGCGGTGCCCAGAGGATGAATCCCACGAACCCAAAGATGCTGTGGCTGTACCTCTAGCACCACCCTGAGGTCTACCTTTGGAGTTACAAGACAAAAGTCTTGCCATGAACGCAGACCTTCATGTTCCCTCAGGAATAATTTTAATATCTTTTAGGTTTTTCATTGTGAGCATGCTGTCATGACACATTCAACATTCAAATGGTGTCGTTTAGACCACGTTTTTTAATCTGGTTCTATTGATCACGCAAGCTACAAATATTAAACAATAACAGAAGTGAATTGAGTATTTTTAAATGATACGACTACAAAGGTTCAGTGTTTATAAAGGGCTTAGAATAAGCCTTAACATTTGAGTTGCTCAAAGCGATGAATGTTGATGTAAGCATTTTGTTTAAACTGCAGCTGTGCATTATTAAGGCCTCACAGCACGGCTGCAGGCTCTTGGTGCTGTTTATGCCCCTCATAACTACTGCTGTTCTGTTTCTATCAACAGGAGGGAGTGTTTCAAGGGCTTATCCCGATCCTTAACTGCTATCTGGAAAACATGGAGGTGGATGTGGATACCAGGTGCACCATTTTAAATTACCTGAAGCTCATAAAGAAACGTGCCTCAGGTAAATTCACATTAAACATCAAACCCTAGTGTTAACAAAAGCAGATTTCTCTTTGTGCAGCTTCCCCACTGAGCCTAACCGTAAATGTTTCTGATCTACACCAGGCGAACTAATGACGATGGCCAAGTGGATGAGGGAGTTTGTCGCCAAGCACCCGCAGTATAAGCAGGACAGCGTCCTGACTGACAAGATAAACTACGACCTGTTCAAGAAGTGCGACAGGATCGCGAAAGGTGAAGAGCAGTGTCCGGAGCTCATTGGAAACCCAGTGAACCGGTTCAAATGAGAGCAGCTGTACATGTGCACAGTTGTTATACAAACTTGCATGTAAAGAAAGACCAAATGTGTGGCTCAGAACGACAGCGGCCCAATTTTAAGAGGATGCAAAACAGCATGTGTGTGTTGAAAGAAACACATCAAATGTATGTGTATATATACTGTATCAGATTTTTTATGATTGCAGAATTATTTTAATAGGGTTAAGACATGCAAATGGTTGTGTAATAGAAATCAGATGTGTATTTATTTTTCTCTGGAAATTAAGCCTATCTGTTTGATGTAAATGTAGCAAAGAGTTGTACAGTAGTCTGCTTTTAATCTTGTGTTCGATAAATACTGTACTTCAGCTCTTCAGAACATCACACGCCTCTATTTAACGCGGAGTAAACGCTTCTTGCTTTTGGTAGAGGCTGTTTTTTCTTTTTGCTTAAGAGACTGACAGTGCAGTAGGACCTTTTTTAAAGTAGTGCCGCACGCATTCACGGGCAAAGACTCAACCATTTTTCTTTCTTTGCCAAATTATGCTGCTTCAAAATAAGTCCGTGCAGCAGCTGGTTAGTCAGTCTTGTATGGGACGCTTTTCAATTCAAGGAGCCGAAGAAGGTGATTCAATTAGATCAAATAAGTTGGTTGAGCCAACGTTATCAACAAGCCTTCACAAAATCGTCCAAATACTCGAACTTGGCAGTGTTTTGGCCGATCTGCCCAAAGGAATGCCTGCAGTCACATTTACATAATTCCTATTGTGGTTAGCAACCAAAAGCTTTATAGAAAGTCATGCCGACTGTTCTTTGTCCATTTTCAATTATGTTCTTTCACATAACATGAGATTCTGTACAGACCGTGAAAAAATGTGCTTTGGGCTAAACGCTACGTCGCCATAGCAACATGCCGAGGTTAAATGAAGACTCACTAGCTTACTTTAGTAAGCAGATATAGAATAATTGGCACTTAACACAATCTAACTGAGGCAGACTGAATGTGCTGGGGAGTGATGTTGTTCTTGCTCAACATGAATGTGTGTCCCAAATATCACAGCTGTTTTTCTGATTGTTCACATGGAGAGACCAGCTTTACCGGGCCTAAAATGAATGGTTGACCCACTGGTACTTGGGAGGAGGAGGAACAGTTATTCTTTCCCACCACTGAAAGGATGAGATGTGGGAAATCCAAATCCAGGCACACAAGTGCCCCCCCCAGGTCCAACCAAAGACCACTTGCTATATGATTTTGAAAAATGCAATAAAAGTGGGAAAGCACTGAGAGATGTTCTGATTACATGGTGTTAACAATCTTTGATTTCATCACGTACAATTATCTCAAACAGCCTTGAAGGATTGTGATTGATTAAATTGATGGAATTCTGAGACTTTTTCAAACTTGGAATGCCTTTTTTCTTCTTAAATTTCATTTAAAATGTCAACATTCAAAGCAGCATCTGTGTTTATCATCAACAAATATCAACAAGCCTTTTTTTTATTGCAAAGCATTTTAACTCAATTCTTAATGGTTCAAAAAATGAACATTCACAGCCACAAGATGGTAGTATCAAACCACAACTCCACATAAAGCTGAGCTGCTGATAGAATGAGAGTTTACCTGTTTGACCTCTGACCAGGCTGGAAAAAAAGGACCCATTAGGTGGAGGGACCAGAAACCAAAATCAGATCACACACAAAGCTCTTTTCGTATTTTCTTCCCAAATTGATCAAGCTAACAAAGTCTTTTGTCAGAACGTCAGTCATTGTTAGAATTCCCTGGATTAACTGCATCCATCTGATGCACTGTTTTATTAAATCAAAACTACCTGACTGATTCGATTGTTAATGTTACTTTCTGCTTGAGCTGAAATAGTTAAGGGGTAGAAATCCTTAAGATTTGGCTGGTCTGAGTTCAGCCCTGAGGTGTCTACGGTCTCCCAGTGGTCCTCCAACAGTTTGACATGATGTCACACAATAGTCCGAGTACCGGATGAAGCACTCGTACAGTGGGAATCGAGGTGTAAAATCCTCCTCATTCTCAATGTTGATTTGAGGCAAAAATCACTCTTGGGAGTCCAATAATTCATTTTTTAAAATTGGTATGCTATTGGTTAAACATTTATTAGAAGATTTTACTCACATACTCCTTTCACCTGCATCCAGCCTGAAGTGATATCGTGTTTATTGATGAGTGTGTCCCTGGTTCGATGATGCTCAGCACACGATGCTTTCATTCCCTCGTCCATCTGTTTACACACCCAACCATGGCTGATGTCCAATGTCCCGTCACCTACCTGTGGTCACCGTGGTCCTAATGCCCAATGGCTTGTTGCCATGGGGATTATTGTATGGGGATTGATAGGTACCATCTAAAATCAGTCACAAGCTCCAGGGAGGGAGCTAACAGATGACAATGGCCTGTTTCATTGGGGGGAAATAAAGGAACAGAAAGCATTAGTTGTTGCCTTGATTCATGCTAAACATGTCTTTGCCTCACGCGTGCTTTTGTTGTTTCTTAAATCTCTCTAAATAAAAATGTGCAAAAAGATCTCTTTGCAACAAGCCATTTTCCTTTACATAAACACACGTATTTCTTCAGCTCAGTTACTTAAAATGCACATCAAATTAACATTAGAGAATTCGACTTAATTTGGTATTATAATATATTGGGCGAGTGGTTGAAATGAGCTCCACTTCTACAGAAATGGGTATTTTTTCTTTTTTTAACAAAAAAAAATGCAAAAAGAAAAAAAGGCGGATCCCAGCTTGTAGTATCAGCATACTGACAGGAATTTAACTGCAATTACAGTCCGGCACAGATCAACTTGATGCCATCTTTGTGAGTCTGTGTGTGTGTGCGCGGTTGCAACACACCGGGTCACCTCTTGGCTGTATCCCTCCTGCGGGGCAATGGGCCAGTCTGCGTGTTCCTCCCACTATTTTCCACTGAGCGACAAGGCTGCACATTGTGCTCAGACCGGCCAGCCAGCCAAGGTTACGCAGGCGCCCCCCCCCCTCCTCCCCCCGCCCCCTCCCTCTCCCCTCCTCCCTCCCTCCCTCATCCCTTCCTCCCCGCCTCCTAAGGTAGGCAGTCCGCGGCGCACAGCTGCATCTCTTCATCCACTCTCGGTATTTCGCTCCCCCTTCTGACGCGACCGGGCCGGGCAGCTTCATGGTGAGGCGCTTTCTCTTCCATCGTTGTTCTATTGTTTCTTTTAAGGGAAAAAAAGGGTTTCCCGCATCACCCCTGGAAGCGATGCGCTTTTGGGGGTGATGCTGAAGCGGTGACCTCGCGCATGTGGCTGCGATCGAGAGGATGCGATAAGTGTTTTTTTTTTCATTAATCACTCTGAAAGTTTGATTTGGGGTATTAGAGAATGATGTAATGAGGTAACCGCCGTCATCACGTAAGCGCTTCCATCTTTTGTTGTTAAACTGGAGACCGGGCTGCTGCTTCATTCTGTGCACTGAGCGGTGCGTAAAGAGCACGTGTGTCCCCGATGGAAGACCCTCTATGCTATATATACACACATATATATCTATATATATACACATATGTATCTGTATCTGGGGACGTGGATTCAGCAGCAAAGAATTGTAAAATGTATCCGTGTTAATCCAAACGTTCATCGTGGTCTTGTTGCTCAAAACTTTTCAATGATGCCTGTGGTGCTGTTTAGAATTCAAGTTCAGATTTCAGATTTTTACAAATCCCACCATGGATTTATTAAATGCGTGTATGGCGGCCAGTTTAACTTAAAATAACGCCTTAATGGCAAAAGAGAGGATTCCCTTGCAAGGACTTAAGAAGCCAACATGCATCCTCGGTCCTATGTTCTTACAACAGTTACAACACCTCCCAATGACAATGAACAGAGAGTAACATTGTAACGCCTGTATTTGGACATTTTAAATGTCATTGAAATCAAAACACTTAACAAATACAGGTCATCATATTGATGTTAAAATCCTGTTATGTTGAAATAAATCGCTGCTGATTGATTTGCAGCATTCAGATGAGGGCGAGCTACCTTTGTGTAAAGCAAAATACATGGTGCTAGATATACTTATATGGTTGTATAGGGGCTGTCATACTGTCCAAATCTTACTCTTACAGCCGTTATCTTCTTCAGTGACGAAACCTCTCATTTTGACCACAGCATTGTTTTTTCCTGATGTCGTATTTCTAATGGCTCCATCCTTTAGCACAGACTGACTAGCTGGCTCCCCTGTTGGTGCTCATCATGCTCTGATTAAAGCCTTGCAGATTATCATGTTTTGTTGCAGCCTAATGCATCTCTGATAATCAGAGCATGGATATTACTGCTGGATATGCCGTATTCTGTTCCTTTAGACCAGTGACTTTGTACGAGAGCAACTGTCAATACTCTGCTCCCTCGAAGTTTATCAGAACTTTCATCTCTCTGTTTATACTGTGCGCAGTTTCACAATAGCACCCAAGGTACAACTATATAGCATAGATATTATGTAATAAGCATTTCTGAGTTCTCAGTCCTAACGTTGTAAATCAACATTTTTGAACATAATCATGAGGGTTGATGATTTAAAATACTTATGTTTTCCATCTTTTTAAGTGAGTACTTCTTGATATGGAATAAATTAAAAGTATTAAATGCATGAAATCAAAGGCACAGGTGTGTCCTGCTCTGACATGACTTTGCTTATGAGCTGCATGCTTATTGGAATGAGATGCTTTGTCTAAATGTACCAGTTGGACTGAGATTTATGGCTACAAAATCCAAGGGTATTTTGTACAGCTGTGTTTACACTTACCTCAAACATACGCAAATCTGACTGGAGCCAAAATACCGGAACCCATCTGCAGTTCAAATCAGATTAGTTGATCATATTATGTTAGATTATGTTAAGAGTCCTTTGTTGGAATACAGGCCAACCAGCAGAAATTCACATGGCCCTCCGTCATATATTATAACCGCCACAATATTTTGCATCTGTTGGAGTCACGTGAGAAAGACATTGAGTACATAGAACATATTTTGTTTTGCAGCAGGAGACGCAGGTGTAGGAACTGTCCACTAGTGCTGCAGTCTGTGACCTAATTGGACTGAATTGAGTGCATATTGCAGAAACATGTCAGTGTACCTACAGAATTTCTATGGCTGCGATGAGGTATTTTGTGCAAAGCCGGAGGTGAGAAACAAGGAAAAGGCCTGCGGGATTGTGCAAGTATCTCTAAGGTGACAATACATAAAGATGTATCCAGTAAGAACATCAGATGCAGGGATTTGTTTGTGTGTGTGTGTGTGTGTGTGTGTGTGTGTGTGTGTGTGTGTGTGTGTGTGTGTGTGTGTGTGTGAATGATCTTGTCATAACTTAATTTGATATTGTTCTGGAGAAGGTGGCTACAGAGCTGTACGTTTTGTGTGAGAAAGCTGTATCAACGCTATTACTAAGCAAGAATTCCAGGTAGGGAATTTTGTCTATTCTAAAAACGGGACTATAAAACTTCAAATGTTTGTCCAAAGTTGGATCTCAAAAAACCTTCAGCAATTTGAGCATAAATGAGTAGGTGGACAAAGAAGTAATTATAACTTGTTAAAGAAAAATGATCCAGACATTCATATAGCCTTACATTAACTACATGGCCTTCAGAGTTACATCACTGGGTGGATGTGACTGTCACCAGCATAGTAGTGGAATCTGAATTACGTAAAAAAAATACTCGCCTCTTATCGGCGAAATCTGCACTTTTCAGCTGGATTGCACCAAACAAGGGCTCCAACTCTCACAAAGGTGAGAGCGATCAATAATGTACCAACACAATTTGACAGCTTTGGAAAAAGAACATGCACATAGTTTAGAGATTGGTTAATGGCGCGTTTCCACCGACACAATCTTTTCCGTAAAAAAAAGCTCTCAATAACTCAAAATGCAAACTTCCTGTTCGGCTCCAAAAGATGCTCAGGTGGTCACTTGCAACTAAATGCTGAGCGTCAAGCTGCTACAGAAGCAGACGCATTTCCTTCAGGAGTTGGTGGAGACCAAAACATGGCAAAAAGTTGCCTGAATATTCAACTTAGATTCAACATCAATTCATGTCAATATTGATATGCAAATAATTTATGTTTTCTCCGAATTTTAGGTGACAAATGGAGTCTTTCAATCAAAAACTGAACAGTCAGTTAGAGTCATGGATGGGACCCAGGGGTAAGTCAAGTTTATATTCTCATCAGTAGTTGTTAAATGTGTTGCTGTTTAATGTGATTGACGAGCTCAGCTGCGTATTTAACACAACGCCATGGTAACCGCCAAATTAAGAATCAACTAAAACCATTGATATGTTGCCATTACTCTGCACTGCACACATCATATGACTCTTAAAGGAAAAAAGTCTGCTGGGGTTTTTCCTCTCCATGCAGCCAGCACTCCTTTGTGTCAACATTTGTCAGTGAGCACTGCTGCTGCTTCTCACTTTTCAAGTTCGTCCGCTGTTTCACGATGAGGCCTTCGGCACCGAGGGGAAAAACAGTCCTCTTTATCTCCACGTTTCAGATCAGCGGGTTCGGGGATGGCTGCTGCTCGACAACTACCCACCAACCTTTGCACTCACCGTCGTGTACCTTCTGATCGTGTGGATCGGGCCCAAGTACATGAGACACAGGCAGCCGTGCTCCTGCAGAGGCCTCCTGGTGCTCTACAATCTGGGCCTCACACTCTTGTCCTTCTACATGTTCTATGAGGTAAACAGACTGCTCGGCACCGAGGGAGGTCTCCAAGTAGGCCAAAGCGATCTCTGCGACGTCGCACTACGAGTCGAGTGTAAAACACAAAACAGGAGACGTTAATCTTTTGGATGCGTGTTTTCTCATCAATAGTCTGTTAGCTGTAAAACTCAAATTAAGAACAAGTTAGGTTAGCTTGGAATTAAGGCCGGAAACTGGATTAACAGCTACGCTGGCTTCGTCCAAACAGGGAACAAAATCATTCTATAAATTAGATTAACATTGATTATTTGGAGAGCTGACAGAGCTAAATGTGCTGTTTAAGCGGCTGTGCGCTCACTTCAGTCAGGAAGTTATAAAAATATGATATAATAATATAAGCGGTTTCTTATACGTGTAAGTCCAAAGTATATGTACTCCCCATCTAGCTGGCAGAACAGGCTCTGTGTCTCTCCCTTTGCATTTTATAAGGCCCCCGTGGAGGGTTGGCTTTGTGATTCATTAAACCCTGTACTCTGACAATGCCCCGGCCATGGGGTGAACTTTTGGCAGCCTAAAATCAATGTCACCTGATTGTGGATCAAAGTACAAAGTCAGTTGTGTTCTTGTCAGCGTTCCAGGTCACAGCGGTTTGTCACATAATGATTGTGACTAAATCTGATTGTGATTAAATTTGTTCATCTAAAAGCTGACTAACGCTGCTGTCGGTTTGACGAAACAATCGAGGGGTTATAAAAACTTGCACCTCATACATGATGAAATACTTGAAGTCTATAAACCACATACTTCACTATGTTGATAGTCCTTAACTGGCTGTTTATTGGCTTCTGAGGATCTTTATACAGCAGCAACAAAAGCAGTGTATCAGTGAATCAACATCATGCCTCGCTTTAGAATAATTGTTGTTGGACATAGGACAACACTGTCTGTACACACACAGAACAAGAGTACTACTCAGAAAAGTAATAATCTCAATAATTGTTATTAGAATGAGGTATTTTGTTAAGTCTGAAAAAATAACCCTGTAGAGTCTGTGATAAAGATTATGTTTAGTCTGAAAGACGCAGGCTCATGCCAAACAGGGACGACCTTTTTATCCTTGGTTTTAATCGTATAATTGCTTTTACTTACAATATACACTTGATGTGTATGTGATGTGATGAGTTTCTTAATGGGAGGGTGGGATGCTATTTTATTGTTATTTTCCAGTTGAACCTATAGGGAAGAATGGTCAGGATATTTAAGATATTAACAGATCTGTCTCCTGCAAGTTTACCAGCATTATGAATAATTCACTACCTGTTCACCCCTCTAGTAAAGCACAGGTGGATTGTTACTATTGAGGGTTTTATACATACATTCTTGTATTTGCACATTACATAGTTTCCCCATGTGTGTTACATGTTTTGTGTTAGTTAACTTCCAACACGCTTTGTGATAAAATGAGGGGAAATGAGGGCCATTAAACATCATATCATGCAGTTTATTTCAGTGATTTCCTTTTTGTCTTTTGGGAATCAATTAGATTACATCATTGTAACATTGGTGACCGCAAGCTGACACCAAACCGATAAGGGAGCAAATGTAGTTATCTAACCTGCCATGTGTCCGTGCATGTGCTCATCAATGGTAGGAAAGGGAAAGTTGTTGTTATCATATTGTCACGTTTACCTTGTGTTTTCATGTTTTTGTGCATTGCTGTTTGTGTAGCTGTCGTATTGGTAAAATATTCATTCACCTTTCTTTAGCTTGTTTCTGCCGTGTGGAGTGGTGACTACAACTTCTACTGCCAGGACACCCACAGTGCACAGGAGGTGGATAATAAGGTGAGTCAGTCTAATGTACACTGTGCAAACCTTTTTTTTACTGTTAAGTCAATTTCCGTTTCATTTGATCACATGTTTAGCATCTTAATTTCTATTCTTCTTTTTGATATTATTAATATGACAGTGAACATATAAATACTGGTTATTGTTGGAAAGTATACAATATAGTATATATATATATATGCACACACACATATATATAAAAGATTTCTTTATTGCTTGGATTTCTGTATCTGTAACTCCCAGCGATAAGCTGCAGAGACATGAGAGTCAATTTAATCTGACTCATGGCATCATGACTCTCTTCAGTTGCCCTACTGAGCTCATTGGAGGTGAAAACAAGGCTCACAGTGAAATTTGCACAGCTTTGCAATTCCTGGGTGATTAAATCACAGGGTTTATCAATGTGCTGCTGCTACAGTACAGATAGTTAAACTGCTTTACAATCCTGAACTTTTAAGGGCCTTTGAGAAAGACTTCTGCTTATCACCCATTCTGATAGATAGCATATGCTGGAATTTACATGAGAACTTCTTAACTGTATTTTTCTGATTTGCCAGCTCTGTGCTATACATTGTTCTCTTCAAGAGGTTTTTCTTCTGTTTTATTTCCCTTTAACCATTTTTTGTTTTGCTGCGTCTTGTCTCAGATTACAAATGTCCTCTGGTGGTACTACTTCTCCAAGGTCATCGAGTTCATGGACACCTTTTTCTTCATATTACGAAAGAACAATCACCAGATCACATTCCTTCACATCTACCACCACGCTAGCATGCTGAATATCTGGTGGTTTGTCATGAACTGGGTCCCCTGCGGCCATTGTGAGTGTTCTAACACAACTTCTCCCTCCGGTGATTCAAATCACTGCAGTAACCACACTTAGAGAACTAAATCATTCCGGTGCTCTGATGTTGAACCCATTTCCTCCGAAACACGTTAAAGGACACTAAGGGACCTGAATGCAGCTGCACTGTGTTAAATATCCTTTTGTGCTTTTCTTTTAAAGTTCAGTGTTCATTGTGCGAGTTATGCAGGTGTGGATTTTCATACACTGACTGATTCTCCACAATAATGTGCCTTTTACCATAGAAATAAATAGAATGTGACACTTCCAATCTATAAACGTGTTTCATTATTCATCAGCTGTTCACTCTATTATTTCTGTATTACTTTACTGTTAACAGCTTCCATTGATTTCACATGAACTTTATAGTAATGGCTCCACGCTATCAATAAGCTATTCCTTATCACTTGCCATCTACGAACACTTACTGCTGGCAGTAAATGAATGACTTCCTGTTTCTGTCCCCTGTGTCTCTTCAGCGTACTTTGGCGCTTCGCTGAACAGCTTCGTCCATGTGGTGATGTATTCTTATTACGCCCTGTCGGCCATCCCAGCCGTACGGCCCTACCTTTGGTGGAAGAAGTACATCACGCAGTTACAGCTGGTGGGTTCACCTCGTTTTACGTAGGTAAAACCAGTAGTAAGAGAATAATGATTTGAGTTAGTATCAGCTCAATTTAAAACCACAGAAGTAGAAGTAATGCAGGCTTGCTTCATCCTAATACAGTAAGCATACATATACTGCATATTATTGGAGTGTACTTGTATCGGCCACTCATTCACCTACTCACATGAATTCATATACTGAGGCAAGGGGTCACCTGCCCATCAGAACCATCTGACATTCAACGAGGTGTCTTCCCTCATTGCAAATATTTTCCTTTAAAAAATACAGGGCTGTCAAAAAAAGCTTTTATCTTTGGTTTCGTATGTGATAATTATTAAATTCATTTTATATATTGTGGAGCTTGATTTTGCTATTTAGATGTTGAAAATCTTCTAATACAGTACAGACTTTCCCCCTGTCCACTAAAAGATATTTCAGGCTCTGCGTCAATATTATATATTATTCATGTGTCATGTTTCATCCACAGATCCAGTTCTTTCTAACCATGTCCCAAACGATGTGTGCAGTCATATGGCCATGTAGCTTCCCCAGGGGATGGCTGTACTTTCAAATAAGTTACATGGTCACGCTCATCTTCCTTTTCTCAAACTTCTACATTCAGGTCAGTTGGTTCCTTCATTTTAAATAGTTGATTAATGAGTTTAAAGCAGACATGGTGTGGTTTTATTGTGCCATTAGAAGAGTGAAACTAGCAATGAGTTGATCTCACTGAGAAATCCTCTGATCCATTGTTGTACAAAAAAATAAGAGGAACTCAGTGTTGCTCTTAGTGAATTGTTACTTCACTTTGATGACGATGACCATTTCAGTTAGTTTGGATTCAATGCAACAAACTCCACCTTGCTGCTTTGAACAAAGAACTAAATGCATGATAATCCATGGCTGGAAATAGTCCCCACAGTAAGTTTGCTAAAAACAACCTTGTTTCACTGTTAGAATTGTACAACGCGTCCTTTTTAAATTAAACTATTTATGACCCGTTTCAAAGATTCTTCAGTAAGACACAAACGGAGTGGAAAGGATGAAGGAACGTGTTGGAAATATTCAGGATACATGTTGACTGTAAAAATAAAAAAGCGAATTATAACTTATTATTTCTGCTTCTCTTTCAAGACTTACAAGAAATCGAGTGGTTCTCTAAAGAAGGAGCACGAAAACGGCTCCCCGGCATCAAAAAATGGACACGCAAACGGGACGCCAGCCACGGAGCGCAGCACACACAAGAAACTGAGGGCGGATTGACCTTTGAGAATCAGTGACCTAATTCTCGCTGTAGCATGCAAGCTAATGCTGCTACGAGGTTTATGTATCTTCTTATCTAGAATAGTTCAGCACTCACATAGACACATAGAGACTTTCCATGTTTTTGCACAGGTTCCTACTCGTTGGTATTGAATAATAAATTCATTTAGTAGAGCATTGTTGTATGCTCACTAAATGCTTACCTCACCCACTTTCTAGAAGTAATTCACTCCAAAGCAAAAAAGCTGTTGCTACCAGCAACCCAACACACATTTTGACTCATTCAATGATGCTTTTTCGCGGAAAAGTTCTAAAGATGAAAGCTCATAGCGTTTGTGTTGGTTACAGCTAAAGGTTTTATCCCACTGAACGACGTCTCTTTCAACAGCCAGGGAAGAATAAAATAACAATGCTTAATATGGCCCTTAATGTGTAACTAGAGTATGTATCATGTGTCTTTCTTTACATGACTCCTTCCTGTTGTTGCATATTCCTAAAGTTTGCACAGGGTAACGCTGTAACATGTTTTTATTGACAGATTGCAGCAGCATTCGTTTTGCTGTAGGGCCTATATATATATATATTTAAAGAGCAGGTTCTTACGTTAATATTTAGCTGTCAAACCAAAGCATTGTGTACTTTAGGGGCTAATATTCAAACCAGTTTGAGGGCAAGTTTTGTTTTTGGAGCACAATATGAAACAATTCTCCTTAAAGTCCCCCATGTTATTAAATCAATTTGTCTCCTCTCAAATTAATAAAATATCTACTGTAGCCCTATCTATTAAATATAATGAAAACATTAACTCATAAAATTAATTAATTAAACATAGGTCTGCTCATTGGTCAAGTAAATTATATTAGATAAAGATAAGATAAACACCCAAGTAGACTATATTAAGACAAACCTGAATATGTTGTCATTTCTGACCGTGGCAACAGCAGATGAAAAAACCTCCATTTGGTAGATGCTGTAGAGCTTTTGACTTCCACGGGATCTCCCTCAACTCATTAAACTAAAAGAGTAGAAATCCATGACAACTTGCCAAATCTACTCAGGCAGATGATTTGATACGATCAAAAGCTCCAAAACAAGTTCCGAATGCATCATGAGATGGAATTGTTTTGCCAATTAATATGTAGTAGTTTTTATCTCTTTACATAAATATGGTGCCTTCTGGACCAGTTTATTTGGTTTATAATTTAGCATTTTTCATCTTTTCAATATGATATCATCAGATTCATGTTGGTCCATTTCACCTGTCAAACTTCCAGTTCAAATCCTGTGCCTGATGTTTCTTTTTTTTCGATATATCAAAAACAACTGAAACATACTGAAACAACAGTGATGTTTATCTGGTATTAAACACATAGTTGGGGGATATGCTTCACACTGTCTCGCTCAGACTTAAGATGAGAAGAGGCTCTCGGCAAGAAAGTTAACAAGAATATTTCCCAAAATTTGGAATTGATCAGGACACTTTACATTTTAACATATTAAGATGTTATTAAAGTTAAAGCATAGTGTTATGACAAGATAATGGATTGTTGTTGACTTTCTGAGGAAAAAGAGGTTGTAGAGTTTTAACTATTTATTCCTTTGTCGTCCTTATGTTTATGTCATTGAGTTTTTAACCAAACCACTGTTAGGTAACTGCTGGTATTGAAGTCAACGGTACAAGGATGTTTAAATGATGAACTCTGCGTGACATATATTTTCTCAGTGGAGCGTTGCTGCATTCCACCATGCTGAATCCATTTAATGAGGTACTGCGTGGCCTTAGCATGAGCAGAACATGATGCTCAAATGTATATATGACCTAGATTTATGTTTAGTGCTGCAGAAGTTGTCTTTAAAGTCTTAAGAATTCATTCAATTTTGTCTGCATGATCAATCTGATTTGTAGATAACGGCCAATAAGAGAAAGCCTGTTGAACATGCATGAGCTGTGTCTGATCAAAAATGTAATAACGTGAACGCGCTAAAGGTAATAGGGTCGATATATTTAAGAGCTGGATTAGCATTTAACAACATCCCAATTGGCAAAAGCCAAGTAAGCAAATGTAAAGATATATTACATGCATTTTTATAGGCATGTTTAGATATATACGGTGGATAAATACGGTATAGATTTTCTGAAATGTGGGGTGAATCTGGGTTGACATGTTGTGAGTTACGCTTTAATCTCTGTAACTCATTCAAAATAAACTGAGATTGTAAACCTTCTTGTTTTGTCTCCTCGAAAATGATGTAAATGCTAGAAACAGCTTGTAGACACACAATATCTGTACAGCAGAGAAGTAGTTCACCAAGCCCCATTATTATTCACATTTTATTTCTACATATGTATCGGCCGGCCTGGTGCTAATTCACCAAATGTTAACACGCTAAGACAGTGAACATGGTTAGAGCTATATGTTCATCATCAAGAGCATGTCTGCATGATTAGCATTTACCTCAAAGCACCATTTGGCCTCTCGTCTGGTTGGTTAACTTGAATATGTCAAAAGGCAGATTTTTAAAAGACTGGCACCAAATTAGATATCCTATAACGGCAACTACGCTGTGTGTATTGGTCTACTGCAACTTATCTACATAGAAATATGATGCTTTGTGACATCAGGTATGGGTGTGAGTTTTAAAGTCTACAGCTTTCAATCTTTCATCAGGTCGATGTCAGAATCAAATATTCAGTTTGATCACCAAACTTGGTTGGCAATAAACTAATCTAAACTAATCTAATTAATTAATATTAATTAGGTTGGCCTGTAGTGGTGGAAAATATGGGACTAGTTTATTTTCAAGTTCAAGCATTTTTGATTTCAGAGACTATTAAATAGACAATCTTTTTTTTCTGCTTTACTTAATTCCCTTCTCAACTGCTCTGAGTGGCTCGAGGTTGAATTCAGGGAATCTTTTCTTGGATGTTTCTGTGTGTTTACTCGGTCATGACATCAGTCTTCAACTCTTCAAATACTCTCTAAAAAATCCTCTTTCCCTGACTGGTGCTTTGACTAAAATAGCCTTTCCACTTAAGAGTTACCACTCTGACCTGCTCCTCCTCCTCAGCATGGTGTGTGTCACGCAGCTTGCATCTGATAGGAGGAAGGCGTGTCTGCCCGCACATGCACCAATAAATGGTTCAAAGTGAGAAGGCAGCGCAGGCTCCTCCCACTTCAACCACCTCAGGGCCCTTGAGCAAGGCCTCAACTTCCCCCGCAGATTAGACTGTGGTTGCACAGGGAAGCTTCCACGTGTCACATGATGAGGTAATGAGTATACAGGAGAGTTAATGCCTCACAAACAGTCAGACCAGCAGGTTCCTGGTCTATATGCTATGCGAAGCTAAGCTAAGCTAAACACTGGCTGGTTCTAGCAATATATTGAATTTCTAGGCATGACAACCGAAGTGACAAAGATATTAGCAATAAATCCTCTACAAGGCTCAAAAAAACGTTTTTCATCATCTTCATGATTCAAAAATGATTTAGCAAAAAGAAGAGAATAAAACCAAGATAAACAAAAAGCTTATACTAAAACTAGAGCCTGGGAATTTTAAAATAAAAAAAGCAAAGCAGTTATTGCAATAATAACAAAAATAAAAAACTTGCTCCTGACTGCAGTCATTCCTTTAGAATATTTTTTGAAAACCCAACTATAGTAAAGTCAGCAAGGCAGACATCATTTTGGCCTAATCCAACACAACTTTCCCATTTATTTATTTTTCTCTGCAAATCCTTTTTGATCTGTCAAGCTAGGTTCCCAGAAAACGTAATGCGTGGATTATTCCCGTGTCCCCAGCGTGTCAAATGATCCAGTGTAGGAGTCTCTGAATCAAATCAATTGAACCTCTATAATTCTACTATGAGGTATCATTCTTGCCTGTAGCCGTGTGTGCAAGAATTGTTCGATACAATCAAGAAAATCAATACCGTGAGGCTGATATTATACTTAAAACAATTCAAACTATAGAGCAACATTTTATTCACCACTGTTTATTTGAGGGAGAAAGTGCGCCGTGAAACTATATGAACATTCATTGTTTGGGGCGGGTGGAAAGGTTGCTAATTCCTTTAGCTCCCAGAAGATTACCATAATTTCTGAAATCAGAACATAAGTAGTATACTATCATGTAAACCTGAAACATAAAGTGCCTGCACGTAGGAGACCAGAGGATTCAAATGCCAAGACTGTAATGCTGCAGCAACACAAACTAAACAAGCTGAGTGTGACTTCTCTTTCAATGGAGGAGGAACCGTAGCTATGGTGTTTAATGGGATCAGATGCATGTTATGGAATCAGCTTAAAGCGGCTGATCAGAAAAAGCAGTGTAGCTCTTCACACGCGCGAAGAAGAAGGGAGTGTACATGCTGTCCAGATCAAACGCTGTGATGACCGTCTCCCCGCTCAGCCTAAAAACACAATCACGGTCAATTTAGAAACAAATAGGAAATATTGTTCTTCACCAATTATTTTCAAACTCATGTCTCTCACTTGTAGGTGATGTGGCAGGAGTGGTGGATCCACACCAGCTTGCTGAAACTCTGACGCCCCCCAGAGCACAGCTGCAGTCCCACGTGGAAGCTGTGCTCTGCCTCTGGAGGCGGGTTCCGCCTGCAGAACCGATTCCTTTGAAACTCGGTCGCTTTCTGTTAAAAAAACATAACACCGATTACAGCCTGTTTTAATTTTTGGATATTTTAAATTAACGACGAAAACCTGTAAACTCAGGTTAACCTGACGTGTCAGGTAGTCATGAAAAAAAAAAATCTTTGATTTTCACAGCCTCAACCGCTGTGGAGGGCTGTGTGAATGAATCTTATCAGAATTGTGAATGTTTGACTAAATACAAAAATCCTAATCTGTATTTAGATTCGTAAATGCGTACCAAATGTGTAATTGCATGTACATAGTACATAACTGAAGTATTTATCTCCAAATGCTGGAGGAACAGACAAGCCAGCCTACATTTTCTTTCTATAAAGTGAAAATAATTTTTCTACAATAATGGCCCAATAGGTTACTTTGTAAAAATCACATTACAAAAAAGTCTGCAGCTGTGCTTTAAGAAGGTTGCACAATGGCCACTTAAACTTCCCACCAGCATACATCTTCCTCTCATCCCATAAAAACTTATTTTCTCACCTCCTTTTTCTTACAGACAACAGCAAAAACTTTGGTTTGATTGTCCGTCTCCTGTGACAGACGGAAATGTCCGAGCAGAACAGAATCCATTCTAGAAAACAAAACAAAATTCAACAATCGTGAGAAGTGCCGTCGCTCGCTGAGGAATTAATTATTTATGTTCCGACGTCCACTCTAGCTGAGCTGGTAGGAAATAAGCGTCGGTATACCTGATGTTCTTAGTGCGCAAGCGAGGAACAACCAACAGAGGGTCTTCAGGGGTGGTCACCATGACGACGTGTCCATCCGGGAAGAAGCGGAGGTACCTGTGAGAACAACGTCAACTCATATCTGTGATATCCATTCATGTCACAATGAAGCAATGGGAGTTAACGTCAAACTAATCTACCTGTAGTACTCAACGTGATGCCAAGCTCTGTAAAATCCATCCAGAGATTCCTCTCCTTGGCGAATGTATGATGTCTTGCTGATGTAAACACCTGCGAAAGGAAAATCCGATGACAAAGTGCAACATCCAGTACCAAACTGGTACATTGGCCAGTGTTCAATTGTTGCCAGATGGCTATTTGAGACTATTGGCTTTGGACCTGGTGTTTTTTATATAATTATATAAATTTGCATCTTTGACTTTTTAATCAAGAAATCCTTATTATATTTTCATATGGTGGTACTATGACTGTACTAAAACTGAAAACAAAAACCTAATTACCATCGAAACGAACTCTAGGCCTTTGCAGAAACATCTCCCTCCAGGATTTAAAGGGCACAAGTTTGGTACACTTCCGTCCCCAAACTCTGGAACAGGCCAAATGCCAAATCTCCGGGTCTCTGGAGGAATAACAAAAAAAAGAAAAGAAGATTGAGTTGAACTTAAAGCATGCACATAGAAATGGAGAAGCGAGCTGTTCAAAGAGAAGCTGTCCCTCATCTAATCAGTTATGACAGAAGCTCTGACCTTGAACAGATGTAAAACCCACGGCAAACCAGAGAGAGCTGCTCCAAGGCTCGCATGTCCAGATCACTCGACACAACCCAACGGAAGATGTACATCAGGATTTCACGCGGCAAGGCTGCAGACAAAAAAAAAAAAACATTCATTAAAATACATGCATGAATACAAATTGATATGTAGAAACCCAAAAGAAATATAGATTTGACCTGAAATGTGCATCTGAGTCAAATCCATCTCAGGAGTGCAGATCTTTGGAAATGAGCTTTCCAGAGTGAGCTCCTGCTCAAAGTAGGAAAGTAGATCCTCGATTTCACCGTCGACATCGTTGTCCATGCTGGAATCAAACATTTGTTTGGTTTTAGACGTGAGAGTATCGCTGTCCGTCACAGCGGCCTGCAGACCACATCATTCACCTTTCAGACATGAGCGAGATCTAATCATTCACCAACGGACCTTTCATACTGTATTGTTACATCAGGGAGTAAGATTCAGTAATAAAAAATAAAATAATTCCACTTACTAGCTTCCTCCACCCCGGTCTGCATCAGGAGGACGGCTGTAGTTGATTTTAAACTCAATGTCAGGCACCAGCTGCATAGCCATGCGATAGAACTTGATTGCTGCAAGTAAATAAAGACGTCTGATGACACTTTAACAAAGATATCAACGCTTTCAAGCTTACTCTGAAAACGATTATAGCATTTCTGTTAGTTCCTGAAGAAGTTTTTTGTGATAAAGTGAACACTAGTGACCGTGACCACCGTACATCCTGCACACGTACCCTCGTATACGGCTCCATTCTGCTCTTCCTGAACAGCTCTTAAGAACAGCTCCGTGGCCTGAAGGAAGAGGACGTCCGTCACTCAAAGGCGCCGTGGCTTTTCAGTACATGACCCGGAGGAATCGTCTCGCAACTTACCTTCTCCTCCCGGGCAATGTCCTGTGTCCTCTTCAGACCTTTAGCTCGCAGCAGTCGGCCACTCAAATCACTTGCTCCGGAGCAGAGCGTGAGCTCAGACATCCACTGCGTTCTGAACGTGTTGAGCTCCAGCTGCAATGCCAAAAGGGATTAAGGGCCAAAATAAACGGCGGACTTCTGTGTTCTCAATCGATTATGCTAAAAAATGAACCATGTGAAATTGTGTGTGTCAAACTTCGAAGTAGGTCATATTTTATTCTATTATAGAGTAAGTGTATTTATGTACTAACACATGTTATACTTGCCCCGCACATTATGGATTTGTTTGACACGTTCAACCAATGAGATTAACGTATTCAAATTTGAGTGAGTGGATCTAGCTGTTTTTTAAGGCAGTAACCTGTGAACCATATATTAAAACCAAAACAGCTCACATAAGAAAACAGCAAAGCAAAGAAATAATACTCTAACTGAAGGGGTAAGAGATAATAGCAGAAGATGGTGATTGTCATCTACTTTATGTCTATGTAAGATTCCCCACCTGAAGGTTTGGGTCATCTGCACCTTCATCTTCATCCTCAAGTGTTCCTCCAGTATCATTTTTTTCTTCAGCCTATACAAAGAAGAAGTTAAGTTTTACTTAAGTTCATCAATCAATAATAAATATTTGTATGTCCTCAGAAGCTGTTAATCTGTAGTTGTTTAGTTACACAAGTTGTAACTGCAATTACCACACTATTTTATTGAAGTTATTGGTTACCCCCCTTTTTTAAATAAAAACATTGACAAACATTGATTTTCAGCTGCCTCTAGCTTTCATTAAGCATTTTTAGCTTATATTGTCTCAGCTATGTAAGCACAATTTGTAATGTGTTTCTTTTGCACTTCGACTTCCAAAATGGTATGTATCGATGGACGTTGCCTAAAGAGAAACACATAACACACCTCAATCCTTTTTTTGGTTAATATTGCAAACCTATTTTATACTTTCAATCAGTTTAATGGCATATAATGATTTCTCATCGATATTACAAATAGTTTTGTTGAGTCTTTGCATAGTTGTGTGAGCATGTGGACGTCCATGTGATCAATCGACACTACTGAATTCCTCCATTATTTCTTCACGGTTAGAGTGTCACTACTTTAGTCAAAACACCTGGTGCACGCTGTGGAATAAACACAACGATCACGTGGATAACAGCCACCGTGCGACCTTAACGTGCCCACTAGACTGCACTGCTGGAGTAGAAGTTCAAAAGCTACGGATCATTTAATCATTAAAGCTCGCTAACAGCAACACGACTGAGTCAAACCCGCCCCCCAATGTCCATGCTAACAGACGACAAAGATAATGAAATCTCATGCGAACACGTCGTTCGTTTTGTTGTTGTTGTTGTTGTTGCGTAAGGTCCACAACCAGGTTGTTGTTGTTGTTTGTTAACAAGCTCGAGCCCAGCGGCGGCTGATGTGACGTCACAGCTAATGCCACGGAGGGGTGCGTTAGCATGCTATGTAGCTAGCTAGCTAGCAGGCTAACGCACTTCTCTCTGGATAAACAGCGAAACAAAAAAAGCGCGGAGAGACCCACCATGACAGCTGGGCTAGTAGGCGTCCGTTTTTTTTAAAAGATATTCCTCACAAGCGTTCAACACCGGGGCTTACAGTTCACGGTCGGAGAAACGCATAACGCAACGAACATATTTACGAGCTCGCAGGAACGCAGCCATTCCGCCGAGTGGCCCCGAGCTCCGGTGCACAGGAAGTCAGGAAGGGCGGCGAAGTTAGAAAGAGACAGACAGAGAAGAGCAGGTTGTTTCCCGCGTGTGCGCAGGTCGAAGAAAATGACTTGTTAGTCAATGAGAAGCTGGAATCAAAACTTTGACGTTAATGTGTAATTATATTGTTATGGCCTGTGAATTATAACAACGGAGAGTGCCAGGGGATGCGTCAAAACTAAATAAAATATACCGAAAATCCTGGTCCCATTTGGTATATTACTATGGTACTATGAATATTCCCAGAAGGCTATTTCTTTGCATCAATTGTATGATTTGTAGAAGTACCAGTATATAAAAAATGGGGCTGCAACCAACTTGTATTTCCATTGTGGATTAATCTGTCAAATATCTCAATTAGTCAGTTTATTTCATAATAACGCCCGAACAGCATTTCATTCCTGTCGCTGAAGCATTTCATGCATGTATATACTGTATTCATTGAACTGCCATTCAGCTGTAGAATGAAATAAACTGCATTTTAAACATTACCTGATTTCAAATGGCAAAAAGCTGTTCCCTGAAAAGCAGTGCCTGATATATCTACTTGAGGGTTGCTATAAGGACAAATGTCTTGTTCTTGGTATTACAAAAGCTGCTTGTATGACAGTATTATCTGTTTCAAGTAAACCACCAAAATGATATAGTTTTACCTTTAATACACATTTTTCTACTCCAATTATTATTGGAGTGACCATGTAGATTATGTATGTTCCCTTTTACAGCAGAGACCCGTTTACAGCAGAGACTGTATTTTTTACGCAGACTAAGGGTGTCAGTCAGAACATTATGTTTTTATTTTATCAGACAGTGATAGAAAGTGTCATCAGGTATGGGATGACAGCGTGGTTCGGCAATCTCTCCACACAGTCAAAATCAAAGTTGCAGTGCCTGGTACAGACTGCTATGAAGGTGATGGGGAGGACTGAAAAGCTCTCCCTTCAGTCCATCTATGAGCAGTCTGTACTGCAGGCGCAGAGAGTTCTTTCGGACCCGTCCCACATCCTTCGAACAGAATACGAACTCTTGCCTTCTGGTAGAAGGTACACAATACCTAAAACTAGATTGAACCGGTTTAAATACTCCTTTGTACCAGTTTCCATCAAAATTTTAAATCAAAATCTAAATTAGAAGTTGTATGATGATTTGTATGAGATAGGCCTGAGGTTTGTGCAATAACCCTGTGTGCTGTATTTTATTATTTTTATCTTTAGCTATTTATATTTCTGTTTATGTAGTTTTGTGTATTTTTTCTATTTTCTATGTGTATTTTATCGTCTGTAATGGCAGCGATTGCACTAAGCACTTTTGAGTCCATAACAAATTTCCCCCAGGGGACAATAAAAGTATATTCTATTCTATTCTATTAATAAATAACGTGTTACCCTTATATGTTTAGTGTAGTATTTATATAGTAGATGTTTAACTATGTAGTACAGTACATTTTGTACGTCTGCACAAAATACATTTATATGCTTTAGGGTCTTGAAGAGGACTTTATGATCGCAACCATCCTCCTCACATGAGGACAACATTCTGAGCAGAGAAGAAGAAAGCAAAACAAGAGAACTCCACCCTGATCACTTCCGGCTTTGCGCCGAAAATCCTTTCTGGTTCTTCGTGGTATTTCTTGAACATCGGCCCTATAATAATATGAATTATTATGCATGATGCTTATTAGGACATTGAACACACATTAATATGCATCCAGATGCTCGACGTGGATTGCAATGGCAACGTGTTGGGACTTTACAGCTCGCGGGTGCAGAGATCTTTTCCTTCTTCTTCGTCGGCTGCGCAGAGCTGTGATTTTTTTGTAACGGGAGCGCAAACTATTTTTTTTTATAGCAACGCGAGACTACGACGAGAGGGCCGGAATAAAATGTGTTTATGTTGCGTGTTAGGAGCCTCTGGATGCGAGTGTCTGTCTTCTGTCGGCGCCAGGCAGCTTATCCCGTTTAAGCCATTTGTTGAACGTCGACCACGAACGCCCGACTATGTGTTGCTGTCCAATTGACGCGAGGAGGGTGAGTCATGTCCGCTGTTTCTCGTTTTGTCTTCAATGAGCAGAACATCATTTCAAACGGGCCTTTTCTTCCCCTTCCTCCTCTTCCTCTTCTTCTGTGCAGCGATTGAATGTTCGCTGCATCAGGGCCAGCACCACAACACCATCATATGCTGTCTTCATTGCACTGCCTTCGCTCCATTTGGCTGCACGGGTTGCCCAGTTGTTGTAAAGTAGGAATACCTACTGGCTTAGCGCAAGAAAGAATGTGTAAATATATGATGCCATGCCGATGGAGGATGCATATGGGCGCGTTTTTCTCTTACGTACTTTTCATCGTAAGACGTGATTAACGTTGTGATTCACGTCGACAGACGACAACCGAGAGCATTAGACAATTTAATCACTTTTCATGGTGTTGTACCACACACACTTTACAGTCAACTTATGTGTAACGAGTTGTGGGCTCATGCGATCCTCGTCAGGCATCATTCTGCACATTGAAGCTCAAACATCAAAGTGGAGTCCAAACAGTCCAAATCTCACAGGGCCTCCATCCTTGTAAAAACGATTATTCATTCATTTTCAGAAGTAGCTTGGATTGTGGGGATGATCTGAGCCTGCCTGCTCCATACAAACCGGACATTGTGCCTATTTTGTGATTGTTTGCAGAAGAATATTCATTACGTGTAGCAGCCTGGATGGAAATTTAGTGAGAATTGATCATTTGATTTGATTTGCATGACTGACAAACTGTTAATTGTTTAAATGGACAACATCGTTGCATGTTTTTGTGGCTGATTTATACACAGAAATGCCAATATAGGAATGTCAAAGATTCATATAGTTTCACTAATGTTTTCCAACTGTTAAATGCTTAATAACTAACCGGCTTTTCCCCCTCTTGAATCTCTCATCCACCCAGCTAGGAGGAGGCAGTCCCATGAAACCATGAGTCCTCCAGCTCTGCCTGTGGTCTCCTGCTGTTGTCACAGGAAAATCTGGTTGCATTCAGCGGCGGGAGGCAAACACTCAGTTATCATCTCTGCCCTGGATGCCATGGATGGACGAGCATAATGAATAGATACACAACCATCAGACAACTCGGGGATGGTACGTATGGCTCCGTTATCCTCGGCCGCAGTCTGGAGTCAGGAGAGCTTGTTGCCATAAAGAAGTGAGTATCCAAAACATTTGTTTGCAATCTGCAACACCTTTTTCTTCTGACACACAACTTGATGCTGTTTGCACAGAAAATGAGTAAAATGCTGAAATATTTTTCAGAATGAAAAGAAAATTCTACTCCTGGGAAGAATGCATGAACCTTCGAGAAGTTAAGGTAAGTCTATTCTTTCGCTCCTTTTGTTCCTTGGTTGTAGGATTTGCTTTTGAATGTGTTGCATTGACCCGTGTGTGTTGTCCCTCATGGTTGGATTGACTTTTTTCTATTTACATTTTTTTGTTTATCTATGTCAGATTTCTTACATGATCTGTTTAATTTATTCCTACAGTCCTTAAAGAAACTCAACCATGCAAATGTGATCAAACTTAAGGAGGTTATTCGAGAAAATGACCACTTGTACTTCATATTTGAGTACATGAAGGAAAATCTCTATCAGCTAATGAAAGATAGGTACGTAAAATTACATTTTACTTTATTAAACCCACTTTTATGAATGCATTCAGTTCATTAACCATGTTTTCTTTTTCTGCAGGACTCGACTGTTTCCCGAATCTGCTGTAAGAAATATTATGTTTCAGATACTCCAGGGGCTCACGTTCATTCATAAACACGGTACGTCTGTTTTCCACCCTGCAAGGTTTCATTAAATGTGGCACATTCAACGTTTTGTGTTACGTTTTGTGTTACGTTTTGTGTTATCGGGTTGAGATGGTCACGCAGCGTTCTTCTTTCTTAGGGTTTTTTCACAGGGACATGAAACCTGAGAATCTTCTGTGCATGGGACCAGAGCTGGTGAAAATAGCTGACTTTGGGCTGGCCCGTGAAATCAGATCTCGACCACCATACACAGACTATGTCTCGACCAGATGGTGAGTGGCTTTCATTGTGAACGTAGCGCACCTCGTTTGATAGCTTGGTGCACTCAGGTCAGAGTACCTTCTCTTTGTGGACCAGGTACAGAGCCCCAGAAGTGCTCCTCAGATCCACATCCTACAGTTCGCCCATAGACCAGTGGGCCGTCGGCTGCATCATGGCAGAGCTTTACACCCTCAGGCCTCTATTCCCAGGCTCCAGTGAAGTAGACACCATATTCAAAGTTTGCACAGTCCTGGGTACACCAAAGAAGGTAAGGTTCTATAATAGGTAAAGTAAGATAATCCTTTATTCGTGCCACTTATAATTAACTTGAATGAGAAAATGTGTCCAAACCTTTGACTATTACTGTAGTACACAAAACTACATAAAGAGAATATTCTAACTAATCCGTAATAAAATATAAGAATCTACAATAACTGGATGAAAACTAGTATATGTACAGACCGAACCTTTACAATTGGTTATGTTCTTTTTGTGGTCCACTTGGAGCTGAGCTGGTCCACACATGTGCAGCAGCATTACAAACAAAAGGAGATGCATATGTTGGCACGCAACTGAGTGATTAAATAAGATGTATTGTACACAGTATATTTGTGTCCCAGGTATTGCTTTTTTGTTAGAGGTCACCTCTTATTTAAAGTTACAAAATAACTAGTCCCACTAATGTTGCGTGTGTGTTTTCCCACCTCTAGAATGATTGGCCGGAGGGATACCATCTGGCAAGTGCCATGAATTTCCGTTGGCCTCAGTTTGTTCCGAGTAATCTAAAGACACTGATCCCAAATGCCAGTCCCGAAGCCATCCATCTGATGACGGACCTGCTCCAGTGGGATCCCAAAAAGAGACCAGCTGCAGCACAGGTAGTGTCTGACCCACACATCCTCTTCATAGCTCAACAAACGGAATGGAAGCTGATGTTGCTTTGTTCCCATCTTGATGTCTGTTCAGGCTATAAGGTACTCTTACTTCCATGTGGGCCAGGCTCTGGGCACTCCTCAACAGATCCTGGAGCAGGGTAGACCTCAGCCGGGCCTCGTGCCACTGCAGGCTCCTTTACAGACCCAGCAGATGCTGCAGCAGCAGCCCTTGCTGCTTAAGCCTGTGCCCCCCTCCCAGCCTCCACCTCCCAACACGCACTGCTCCCCCTCCAGGCCTCTCCAGCAGGTCCAGCCCTCCACCGTGGCTGCAGCCGCGCAGGCGGCAGCGTACCAACGGCACACAGAGCTGCTGCGAGAGCAACAACCGAAGCACATCATGAGGCAGGAGCAGAGCGGAGGATCGCCACACAGCCATCTTCCGTATATTGTTGATAAGAGTCTTCAGAGCAAGGTATGGTTGGAAACATGATATATATGCTAGCAATGCTGTAAACCCGGCCTCGTATACGATTCCTGATAACGGCAAATCAATGTAAATAGTGTTTACGGTAATTCAAATACTAGAATAACTTGTTATTTATAAGACATGGGATTGTGGTGCATATTCCTTGCATTTATGTTTGATGTTGTTCTCTTTTAGCAATCAAGACAGGAGATGGAAAAAGCAAACCTACTGAGCTACCAGTTGAAACCTAAAGGTGGTGGGCGGCGGCGCTGGGGCCACGGCACAGGACACATCAAGGGGGAAGACTGGGACGACTATGAAGAAACAGAGCCGACCTCTATTAGTATTCTTGGAAAAGGTACCTACTCCACGGAGAAGTCGAGGCGAGGAGAGGACACACTAAGCAGGTGAGGCCAAGATCTGTCATCTCGTGGTACCTGTTAGCAGGGAGGAAGGGTGGGGGGGGGGCGGAGTCCAAGGCATTTGCGGTGGAGTTATGTACAAGGGAAATATGCAATGAGCACTAACGACCTCACATCACTATTACACTTTTGTCTCATTCACTGCCTGCTGTCTTTTCAGATACGGCCACGTTCTGGATTTCAGTCGACCCAATGGGAAGGAAGAGGCACCTTTGAACCTGAACAAGAGTACAGCCTACCAGGAGCCGCTGAGAACCGCCTCCGCCAAACAACATTACTTGAGGCAGTCAAGATATTTACCAGGTACTGTTGGAAAGTTAAGTGGACGGAGAGTAGCCTTGAATAAATTAGTTCTTTATCGTCTGTGTCTGCTTTCGTGTCCAACCTGTTAGAATTAAATTAGCTGGTTTGGTTTGCATAAAATATGGCCCATTTGCAGCTTTGATGCTCATTATGTCTTCTTTGTGACAACAGGAAATTCAAATTAACACACGTTGTCCTCTCTGTTGGTCCTACTTTTTTTCTTATCAATTTCTCTGAAAAATCTATGTGATAATCTCTTATTGTCTCCCTCAGGCATTAGCACAAAGAAGAACATGGCCATAAATGCCGGTAAAGACTCAACAGGAAGCCATCTTTGGGGCAACGGCGGTATTCCATTTGGAGGGACTCTGCCGAGCAGAGGCGCTCACGGTAACAACCCCGGACGTCCTCTGCTACATCTTTAATGTAATGTTCACTACCGTTCAAGTGAACGCGTCCGTTATTGTTTGTTTGTTTGTTCAGGTACAAATACAATCCCGGGTGGATACATGCCATCCTTTTACAAAAAAGACGTGGGTTCAGCCGGTCACAGAAGGCACCAGAGTCCTTCTGTGGAATCAACCGCATCAAGTGAGGAATCGTTTTTCAGAGCTCGTAGTTTTCTGTAAAGTTCAGCCTGACCATGCCTTAGAATCCCCCGTTGTTTCTGTTATTTCAGATTATGCAACATGGCAGTCAGGCCGCAGTCCGATGAACACCGCTACCAACATGCCATCGACCAACAAGAGCAGCCCTGGTCTGCTGCCTCGCCCGCCGTTGCAGTCGATCCACGGGCGAACCGACTGGTCTGCCAAATATGGACACCGCTAGTGCCCCGCCCGGAGCGCCGAACTGTGCATACGTCTTACACAGCAATAAAAAAAAAAAATGTTACTATGGATGTTGTAAAATATCTACGTGTATGTGTATATTTAAATGCAAACGGACAGAATGTGTTTTTTTATTTTGCTTTTCTGTATCATAGATAATGTAATACAGGGATTACAACATCAGTTTTGTATCAGGTTTATCATTGAATGTTCACCAACCTGTACACATATTACGCATATTATGATTTTATAAAAAAATGTCACTGTGACTTGTTTTGGCTACAACTAATTACTTTGCCTCTGTAAAGTTGTCTTTTTTATATTGGACCTGTCTTTCTTGTATGATGGTAGCCTTGCAATAAGGTTTGTTATTAAAAGTATAATGAATACAATGCAAGTGGTTGCAACAATGTTCAAATCAATGTACTTTCTAAAGTAAAGTTATCCAAGTTAACACATGCCACCCCGTTGCCAAAGTGAGTGTGAGTATTGAAATGCTAAAGTATAATTAAATGTTTGACTGGAAACCCATCTGCACAAGTTGTGTATTTTTTTTTCATTAGAATAATTGATATTTTATTATTTTATTTGGAATAAAAAGGTTACATGATCACAGCTGAGTGGTAAAGGCCAACACTATTCTTATCTAGAGATAAGGGACACATCATGCTGAAAAAAAATATGAAGTGCATTTCTAGAAGTGTGAGCTACCATGTTGAAGTTATGCTAGTAATTGTAAAAGGAAGGCAGACTGCCACGTGCAGCGCCTCACTTGGATGTGTCTGACGCTTGGAGCTTAACTTCCCTACGATTCTCCTACAAATGGGCCTTGAGCTTGTTTGGAGGTTCTAGCAGGGGAGCGTAGCTACTGGTACACCGATGGATGGTCGTCCGCCGGGGGGGACCTCGTCCTCTGCCACCGAGCGCGGGGCTTCGGGAGGGACACACATGGAGCGGTGAGGGAGGAAGGGGACACCCGCCTAGCCAGCCAGATCAGCCGAAATCAAACCTAGCGATCAATGGGGTGACAGATGTCGCAGCCAGATCGCCCTCACATCCACCAATGATAGCTCGTGGAGGCGTATATATATCACATGGATGTGACAAGAGATTCTACCACGGTGTAACATATGCGGCTCATACTGGACTCATCGATGCAGCCTATATAAGTTCAGTTTTATCGTGCCGGTCATGGTTTAAAAAGTAAAATACGCAAAATAGCCGTGAAATTATGGAACAAACGCGGCTGGTTTGGTGTTTTACCCACGACGCCTAGCGGTAATATGTTAATGAGCTCTGTTTGCATTGGTCGGTTCCAGCCAATCATGGTGGTCAACATTTTTTTCCACACCTTTATCATTCGCACAAATCTCCGAGAAAACAACATTATATAAGGACTTATCTTAATGTGTGACCGCGTTCCTCTCTGGCTCCTTCCCCACAGCGCGGCACGTCAACACGCAGGTACAGTGTGAGGCACGGCACCAAGTTATCTAACACACTTTCCTAAAACTGTATTTGGCTTCAGAAAATATTTCTCTTCTGTCTCTTTTTAGTTTAACTTGACACTTGCAATACTGTAAGCCATGGCTGGAAAGGTTGTGCTGCACTACTTCAATGGCAGAGGGAAAATGGAGTCGATCCGATGGCTTTTGACTGTTGCAGAAGTTGAGGTAATTAATTTCTGCAACATTGCTGTTATTTTACACCCCCCCCCCCTCTGAATGTGTTATGTTATCTCCCGTTCACAGTTTGATGAGGTCTTTCTGACAACTCGTGAGCAGTATGAAAAACTCCTTAGTGGTGAGTTGGTTTCGAATAAAGGCTTTAAAACTGTATTGAATCTCTTTCCAAGTCAAATGTTGCCTAATCGGTTGAACTGTTTGAACTGCTTTAACCCACTATATTGTGCAACCATTTGAGGTGAAGGTCTAATTTGATTTATGGCCCTTTTTTTTCCAGTTAAAACTACAAGGGTGTGCCCCTTTGACAAGCTGCTGCTGTGCTTGCTTTGCAGATGGAGCGCTCATGTTTCAACAAGTCCCTTTAGTGGAGATTGATGGCATGAAGCTCATTCAGACAAAAGCAATCTTGAATTACATCGCAGAGAAGTACAATCTTCATGGGAAAGACCTCAAAGACCGGGTCATGTATGGTCCAATTTGTAAAAAGCTTAATTATTGAGTGTATTCCAAAACATGGCATTTTAGTGGATGAATGGTGTTTGTATGCTTTCGCCTTAGGGTCAACATGTATTCGGAGGGAGTGATGGATCTCATGGAAATGATCATGATGTTGCCCTTCAGTAAGGATAAAAATGCACAACTGGAGCTCATTAAAACTAAAGCAAAAAGCCGCTACCTTCCTGTGTTCGACAAGGTATCACGTTGCTGCCTCAACATATCATACAAAAGGGGATGTTCTTGAAACAGATTGATCTTTTGTTAAAAACCCTTAAGATGGAAAATAGAGCTGGTATTGTGTGTCTTTTGATGACCATCTCAGGCACTATCTGGGCCCATTTACCTGGTGGGAGGTAAACTAAGCTGTGCAGATGTGCAGCTGCTTGAATGCACCCTGATGTTGGAGGAGAAATTTCCTGAAATCCTCGCCGAGTTTGGAAACGTGAAGGTAACTTGCCATACTACAGACGACTGGAAATACAAAGGGAGAAAAAGGCAACCTGTTGCTCTTAAATCTCTAAATCACTGTTTAGTGTTTTTATATTAACAAAACTAGTCAGATTACTGAATGCTCCAGTTAAGAATACGTTTGTTTCCCTTCAGTCTTTCCAGGGCAGGATGACCAGGATTCCTGCCATCAGCAGGTTCCTGCAGCCAGGCAGTAAGAGGAAGCCGCAGCCAGATGAAACCTATGTGAAGACCATCATGGAGGTCTTCCAAATCACGGCGCCTCTCGCTGGGAAATGAGTAATTATGCAGGGCACAGTGTGAACAACGACATATGGAATATGGAATTACTTGCTGGTATATGTTGATAATACTAATAAACCATCCATTTCAAATTGAATTAGCTGGAATCCACGTCATCATATTATCTTGAGTGATGTATGTGATCTTTACTTAATAAATGCATCAAAGTCATTTAATAAATTGTGTTTGTTCTGGTCATTCTGTTACATCATTTGAATTATATCCACACCATGTACATGAAAACAAATATTATTTTAACAGTTACATTTGTTAAGCTTATTTCAGTTGTTAATCGCTTACAAAACAATGGACGTCAATGGTTTGTCAAAGTTGGACATGAGAGCGTCGAGAATACACATTTTATTCTTTAAACTTTTACCTTTTTTAATGATTTTAATATTTGCAATTCCTAACCGTGACTATTTGCAGCCTGCAAAAATAAAGTTGAAGTGTTTACAGTAAACCACCTGCCAAGAAAAACTGCACCCACAAAACTAATGTGCATCTGTTCATCCTATTCAGTAGATTCACATTCATGTAAATGCTCAAACGAAAAAAAGCAGTTTCATTTATACACAATTTCCAAAACTGATTTACTTCATAAGATTAACAGGCAAGTTAACCTTGTTAAATGTTAAACACCCACTGGTAGCTTTTGGTCACAAGAGTTAAACTACCAAACAAAAGAGGGCTTGTTTTACTATTCAAACTGGGAATGCGGTTTCCTTTATAACTGCTCTGTCTTGTCAGTGTTGCTCCTCCAGTCACCCAACGAGGAGGAGTAGCAGTCGAAACACTATCAACAAACTGTAAAAGAGACAGCAAATCAAAAAAAATTGACAATGTGATTTCGAAATAAACTACATGTTGAGTCACTCTGACCTTAGCCCGGCCATAATGCCAGCAGGCATTAGTTTTCCAGATTTCTTGTATCTCATTCCCATGACGAGTGACAGGACTCCCGAAGAAACTGCAGACAGAAAACACTATGGCGTGATATGGACTCTGTGACTCATAAAATTGTAAAATTGATTCCTTCAAATGTGCTTAGTCATACTTACGCAATGAAATCTTGATGTCTTTAGGATCATAAGAGACGTTGTATGCCCCGTAAGCAGAAAAACAACCAAAAACTAAACCAGCCATCAGAGACATGACGCTGCCTAGAATGACACGGAAGCATGTGATGATAATGAGGGAAAATAAAAATGACAGACTTTAAGTTGAGCCATAGAAGATATTTCAACCTTTTCTCTTGTAGCCCATGAATCCCCCAAAGGCGATGGCTGCGGCATAGCCGAATCCAATCCAGTCCACTGCCATCACAAAGCTGCAAAACCAACAGGAGTACAGCTAAAGGTACGTTTTATTTTGAAGCTTACACAAATGAAAATAAATCTAATACAGACAGGATATCCAACGTGAAGGTAATTCAATTATACAAATTGTACCTACGAGATTATTTAGTGGCCACAAACGAGATATGCACTAAAAATATTTGAAATTCAACACGTTTATCTCTTTTAAAACTTAATCACAATAATACTTTGGTTGTGGTACCCATGGCGTCGACCCAGTAAGTGAAACAGACCGCTAGGTGTCGCTGTGACACCTTTAGTGGTTTCAGCATAAGGCAACAGACGAAGCGTAAAACAGGCCAACGCTACACGCACATTATATGTTCATTTGAACTACGCATTTTTATCATGTGATCACTATACACTAAGTTGATTCGTTCGGTAAACATTACAAACCTGGCGTCCAAAAAAAGCAGCAGCACGTAGAAACGTTGCCTTCAATTTATGACTGCACTTCCGTGTTACTGCTCTCAAATCACGCCGCGCATGCGCAGTCAGTTCGTGGTGTGTTCCTTGACTTCTGATAAAGTGGGAAAGTAGTACTTCAAAACGTAGATATAAATACTGGTTGTATTTTCAAAACTATTCAATGTATTTAAGTAATTTCAATACTGTTACACATTACAATTCCAAATCAATTAACAGTTTTTGATTTGTTGTCATAATACATAGTATCATTGTTTATGTATCTGCAGGAGTTTTGGTAATTTCCAAACCAAAGTCCACTTTTTGAGTACAAAGTACAAAGAGTCTAAAACTCTCAAACACATTATTTGTTAAAATGTGATATTCTTACATTCAGAAAGCCAGAATTTTTTTGTTTTCTACTAAAAACGTTCTGTAATTGAATCTGTAGAGGTAGTCAGACTATATCAACCCTTTCTTTAAAATCGGTCTACAGATACATACACAAGAGGGCCATGCAAAAGTATCCATCCAAAAAACATTGTTTCCCAAATTCCCCGAGAAAATAGAAAAGTTCCGTGGCCACATATATCCCCTGCCCTTTACTAAGTAACCCCTGAATAAGATATGATGCAACCAATTGTTTTCAGAAGTCCCCTAATTACCTAAAAGTATTGTCCATCTGTGTGGGAGGGTTTCATGATCTGTCATGTCTTATCTGAAAACTGTTTGGAAGTCCAAAACGTGTTTAAAAACATTTTAATTCCAGGTTATAATGGAACCAAAATGCAAAGGCGTTGATTACTTTTCAAAGGCTTAGCTAGTATTTTATGAACAGACTGGAGGTCATAAGGGGAAGTCAGTAGGAGCTAGTTTGTTCAATCAAAATATTGAAGCAAAAAAATATTGTGGCAACTGTGAAAGAGACAGAATTTGAAATGAATGTGTTCAAGGCAATAATACAACAGAAAGAACTTGACTCACCCAAACGAAAACCATTTTATTTATCATTCACTAACCCTCTTTTTTCAGAACTTACTTTAAAAGGGTTTCATCGTTTTACAGTAGTCCTCAAAAAGTGATTATTAATGCATTCTTTGAGCAAAATAAGCCACTATGAACTGTAGACAATGAGACCTGCCGCTACAGCGCCTCTGTGCAGTCGCCGGTTTGAGAAGAGCCACCGAGGCCCTGTGGGAGAAAGATGAGGACCAACTCCTCCAAAGAGAAGGCACACATTTCCAAAACCTGTTGGCCTTTAAAACACTGTCTAGGTAGAGATTTCAGAGTTTGAGTTACAGTGTGGTTTTGTCAGGATAGAAATGACTATAAAATTGCTGACAAGCCATTTACAAAGAAGGACGTATTATTGGAGTGAGGTACTGGATAAACAAACGATGAGATTTGCAGTACTGTCCACGTGAGGAAAACATCTGACTAACTTTAGACGAGAACGAAACGGCAAACAATTAAAAGTGACTCATGGAAAAAAATGCAATAGTTTCATAACAGTAAACAACAATGGACAAACAGTGCATTTTACAATACAGTGGCATTTATAATACAAATGGTTGAGTGCACAGGAACCTGCGGTATACTGTCAACATGGCTTTGACATGTTATGGCTCGGTACATTCTTTTGTATGAGCTGTAACATGGCGTTTAAAGAAACAAATGAATATCAAATGTATGGATCTAGGAATAAACCATTGTAAAAATGAATTAAATAAAGAAAAAGAAATTAGAAATAGAAAGGAGACATCAGGTTTGTTTGCTGTCATCCAGGCTGGTATTAAACTGATTTGCTCAACTCAAACACATGTAGAACATCATGGTAAATACAACAGGTTTTGGCAATAATTTACATTTTAAGGTTAAAGCAATATTTATTTATTTTTTAAACACGTATTCTTTCATATGAGCTCACTGTGGCATCGGTCATTGTTTGGCTCAAAAACATAAAGTAGATTGTTTTCTTTTTAAAGGATAACAAGGTTAGTACAACACACATTGTCTGTGTTGTTGGGGATTTAATTTTTAAAAAGCCATTTCATATATGCATAAACATTTACGGCTACATTCATTAAATTAGGTGATGTCATATGAACATTTATGGTACACAATGCAGCTGGTTTCATGTTTCTGAGCCCCGATTGAGGACTGCATGCTACTTTTGTTCTACAAATGTAAAACCCCACTTTAATAAATGCTAATTTGCATAAACCTCCTGAGATGTGAATTTGCAAGAATTACATTACAACATTGAGTCGGATCATTAATTATATAAGTGCACTATTAGCAGTCAGCTGGTGTACTGAGTCAACCAAATGCAGTAGCTGAACATGATCAATTAACTGGTTTTCTGAGCACATCTGGCTCTCAAACATCTTATACGCGCTTTGGCCAATGTTTGATGGAAAAGTGGGCATGCATAAATACTAATTTGGGGGATTAGTTTAAGTATATAGCTATTTTTATTTAATAGATAATAAGGGGTATTTTTGAGAATTACTTTCACGTGATTTTGAACGTTTCAGGCTGCAAATCCAAACAACGCGGAGGGAACGAGTAGCACACAAACAAAACAAAAAAGAAGAAAAAAGAAGCATATAACATTTCTCCGTATCCCCGCGCTGCTTGCAGCTCACGGTCAACAGTGAGCCAGACTTGAGGGGTAAATCTCGGAGCCTCTCATCAGATACTGCTCCGCATCTGGACCGCGCCTCGTGTTGATGCGATACAGCAGAATGGTTGTCGTCTCTCCGTGTCTTTTGTGTGCGTCTCATGGTGGCGGCCGCTGGCCCGTCGGTTAAGGAAAGGCGTTGACCCACAGCCAGCCCAGCAGAGTCCCGTACACCCAGGTCCTCACGTACAGTCTCCTGCCGCTCTCAGTCAGCAGCAATGGCAGTGTCAGCCCCCCCAGGATCATCACCGACGGGAGGGTTTTGGAGAGGAGGAGCGGAGAAGGCTTCCCTTCCCCGGGAAACCTGCAGATTTTGTTGTCGTCCTCCGACTCGTAGAAATCCGTCAGCAGCCTTTGAAAAGACAGATTGCTCTCTGAGGAATTCAGCCGGTCTTAGAGAAGCACAGCGGCTACAGACGCGAAACACTGCAAAGGGCTCAATCAGGAAGAGCTCTTTTTCTTTATTGCAGTTAGGGCACAACAACCTGCACCCAAATGACACCAGGGCTTGTAGTTGCAACCTGGCGGATTTGTCAATGTCAGGCTCAGTGAATAACTATTTTCTGTCCTCAACAATAACACATCATGAGCTGTGATGCGATAAAGAAAACAAAGAATCAGATTTATTAATCAACCAACCAACTACAACATGAATTCTATGTTTGATGTTATTCACCACAAGTCTTTTAGCAGCTACGATACACATCTGTGAACAGCAACAACAACGTGATTCTTTGCTTCCCCCCACACACCCACACACACACACACACACACACACACACTCACACACACACAAACTCACCGGTCCTTGATTTCAAAACGCTCGTGGAGCCACCTGCGGAAAAACAGTGGCTCTAGTGGAATTTCCTTTATGTCCACACGGTCAAAGTGTATGTGGACGCGGGGACATTCTTTGCACAGGAATTCTGTCAAACACAAAAATAATAATAATTAAAAACCTAAACAAAAACAGGAAAAGCTTTTCAGCAAAACGACACGTAGGGTAAAAACTGCAAATCAACACGAGGTGACAGTGATGGAGTGGAACCGCTGAGATGCCGAGGCCCCAAGAGAGTGAAGAAAACTAACATGCAACGGCTCTGCTGGTTGAGGTGGTGCAATAGAGCACCAGACCAGTGCCATCCGATCGAGCTAATAGTATAGCTATAAGGTATAAATAATGAGAATAAATGAATATAGGGTGTAAATAATGAGACACAAACACTTAAGTTCCAGTATCACCTGTGCAGTTTCCTCAAATAAATATGAAAAAAATCAAGTAAAAATGATACGGTCAGAGAACCAAGCAAAGAAAGAAACCCGTATGACAAGGACAGACATAAAAAAGTAACGTAGTGTGAAGGCTCAAGGCTACACGTGTACCCCAGGGAGCTTCAGCTTCCTGTTTCCACAACATGCAACATTATCATCAGGAAACCTGGCAGCCAAACGAGGAAACTTGATCGAAGTCAGCAGCAGAATAACGCTTCAATGGCAGAGAGCACCTCAATCAGGGGGATTTAAATCTACCGTCAGACACAATATCACAATATGTACCACTGTCGATGGAGGACGTGTTGGTGTGGACAAAGGCTCTGGAGGGGAGACATTGGATTTATTTGCGCACACAGACACAACGTTCCAAAACATACTTTGAGAACTTACTGGAATAGCAGGCCAATCAGGTCTGCAACCTTCAGACACATACAATGAGGAGACAGACTACAAAGAGACAGACTTCAGCAAAAGGAGAGGCAGAGCTCATTTAACCATAAAGAGGTGCGATCAGCCGAATCAGGTGTGCCTACGAAAAACACTGCTGAATTGTGTAATTAAAAGTCTAAAACCCATAATTGGCTAATGCCCCAATTTGTATATGGCCATTTAACGAGGCAAGAGAATATCACACAATACTGTACACGACCCGCAACTCAGGGTCCGCATCACGTCCCGGTACGGGGAGCGGTTTCGGTTTTCGGCAGTGTGAACGCCGCCTCGAGTCGCTTCCACTTCCTCGTGAAATCACTAAAGCCACTTTCACCACATGAGGCCAGGAAGTGCGTGACGGTGACAAGAATGCTTCTCTGTTCTCTGTTCCGTTTGCTAGAAACACATTAATGTTTATTCCTGAATGAAACAGGATGTTTTTTAACATGCGAACAGAACAGAACAACACCCGAGCACGCAGAATAATCAAAGGCTCCAAAACAGACTCGCGCTGTTTACAGGAAGGCACGACCGTTAATAGCTCTCGTTTGCTATGTGATTATTTACCAAGGGGGCGTACACAATATTGCAAGATTGATGATACAACGCCTGTGTGTTTGTGGCTGGCCGATCGACAGAAGATAGAGCCACAGTGTAGCTGCTTTTGTATCTGGCGTTAAAATGTCCATACGATGTCGGATAGGAGTGAACGTCTAACACAACTGCCTTAAACGCTACAGACCATAGAACGAGAGCAGCTTGAACGACATAAGCGGTCGACTGATTTTTACCTGGCATCGACGGCGCAGATTTTCTTTGCCGCGAGACTGTGTGCGTTGACTCGTAGGCCACGGTGACGTCATACACAGCGTGCAGGTGGTCCTTCATGGCCTCCAGGGCAATGTGAGAGGCCTTCATTCTGGGCGTCAGCGTGTGCTTCAGGACAGCCAGCCCTATGGAGGGGAACACATACATTAGCTCCTCAATCGGGTCCCCTTGTGACATGACGGGTTGTATTCACAGCCTGAACATGAAGCACAGCCACTAGATAGAACATAGACGATGAGAATGAGTTACACTTAATCACCATATCCGTCCACGGATTTCCTGTCAACGCTTTATTGTTCTAAATCAATAAATGATGGTGTGAAACCCCCCAAAATACCGTAATTGTGAATACACACATGATGTTAAAATAGGCTTTCTATGTGAATGCTTGTGTCAGTCACTGCACAGTGTGATGTTCCTCTGTCAATGTGGCACCTCCCTCTGCTCACTAATAGCAGATAATGTCATGTGCACATGCTGGCCCTCCGGAGCGATTTATTTTGGATTAATGGGGGAAGGTGATATGCAGAGCTGTGGTGCAGAGATTAATCTCTGCAGAATGGATGCAGTTTGATATCGGACGTTGACCCCACACCGCCCTACAGCATCACAATAATAACGCTAAGGGAAACCAATTAATTTAGCTAAACAACTGGAAAGCTATATTGAAATGTACATTGCAATTAAATAACAGCAACATTTAAACAATTAGATAATTTCACTTCCTAAAACTACAGAAATAGTCAGAGGAGACTGCTCTCTCAAATGTTCTCTTATCAATGTGGTGGGACTGCAGGTTGAGGTCTTAATGAGTTTTACTAATTAATTATCCTACAAATGGAATGTAAAAAAAGTCTCCCAAAGACAGACATCACTTTGTCAAAGTTCTAAAGGAATGACACAATTGAAATCCAAACTTTGAAACAAGGAATTTTATAAATTGGTAAACAGCACTCGATGCTCACTAGTCACACAACAGAACTTTGTCAGCCGTTTTACAGGCTGCGTTTACCAAATTAGAATAACGCAGCAGTGTCTGTACCTTCTTTTGTAGCAAACGCCTGACTGTCAGCGATAACATTCTTGAGCTCTGGATTATACCGAGTTCCTTCTGGGAAGATGACAAGGTACATCTGTAAGGGAGAAACAAAACAGAACAAACACTTGAAATCAAAGTCTCCTGTGTTAATTTTCTCAACAAAAAACATTTTTTAAATGGACAGGAGATGTGGAACAAGAAAAATTGGAACCCAAACACAGCAATGAACTGTTTAGAAGAAACACTGTTGACATCCCTTATTCTTTCACATCAGCTTGGATTACAACAGTAACCAAATAGTTTTTAGGGGAATAGACTCAACCTGCTGCTGTAACGCTTTGTCTCGCAATGTTCCCATTTCAGGGACACCAGATAACACAACAGAAATAACTACGGCTAATAATTACCGTACCAAAAGAATAGGACAGACATCTATTATATATTTAAATGCATTTAAGCCCCGGTACTAAATGAACGTGTATAACAAGCTTTCGTTTTTCACCTTCTGCAAAACACTGCAGATGTGAAGGCTTTTTAGATAATAACACCTTCACACAAATGATGAACTAATGCAGAAGTTTGGGGTGAACTATTAGTATCAACAGGCAAGTTTAACAACTTTGAGTCGCACGAGAACAAAGATGGAAATAAGTAAAGGGCAGAATGAACACGGAGAATGTTTATTTGTCCACTTCCGAACAGAGCTTTCATTGTCCACCTACAGGTCACCAGAACTACTTCTGCACACACACACACACACACACACACACACACACACACACACACACACACACACACACACACACACACACACACACACACACACACACACACACACACACACACACACACACACACACACACACACACACACACACACACACACACACACACACACACACACACACACACACACACACAAATCCCCCACTGTTAATCCCCAAAAAGTAATTAAAAACATGCCATTTCAATAGAATAGCGACCATGTTACAAAAACATAGTCTATGTTAACTTTTGAACAGAACTTTTTGACTTTGAAGTCCTGAGCGCACAGTACTTCAAACTTAAGATGCACTTACAGGCTCATTTAGGACATATATAATGTGTACTTACTGGGGTTCCAGATTGAGTCTGATTGTAGAGCTTCTTCTTCATTGCCATTTCACTGAACCTCGCACTTCGCTTCACGTAGGCTCCTCCATGCTAACAAGGAAAAACAATCTGATGACCGCAGCACTGGGGAATGCGATTTTTAGTCTTCTCTGCATCTGTGATTTAGAATAACAAATGCCATTCAAATACTCACACAGTTGCATTACCTGAGAGAAATACCAGCCGTACAGCGGGAGCCACTTGAGTCCATCTTTAAGGACGTATCTGACGTGGCCGAGAGCACTCTGCCTGATGGCCAGCATGTCAGCAATGATCCAGTCAGCTACAACGAGAAACGTTGTTAAAGATCGGATGTTTACAACAATCGGTAACATACGCTTCAATTTATAAATGTGTTACCTGTACATTGATGATTGGACAGGTAGATCACGTTCTCTTTGTTCTTTGGTATATCTCCATATATAATAATCTAGAGAGAAAGAAAGTTAGTATTAAAGAGCAAAATAATTAATTAATAATTTGAAAGTATACTCTGCAGCTGTACAATAAACTATAACTAATTGAAAGGTTGTGTTATGTTGCCTCTGGTTAGCCATACAGTGCAGACTATTTTATTACACAACACACTAGGACTGTTATTTCGCTGCAAACTATGCTACACAATAAACACCAATAATACAAGTAGTGCCAACAAGTAGACACACGAATGCAGACCTCCTTGTCATAAATCTGGTTCATCAAGATCATGTTCCGGAGAACCTGGCACCACTTTACTATTATTTGAGGAGGGCCAGAAATGCACACACCTCCAAAAATGCGGTGATCTGCACGAGGTGCGTGCAATACAATTTGAGTTCAAGGCATGGAGGCACAGCCGGTCAGATAAAGCTGGCGGTCACTTGACTGAGCATATCTTTGCATTTATAGGATCAGGACATAGGATCATAGATTCGACACATTGAGTCCAGGGATTTATCTGACTAGCGTATGTGTGAATGGACATCTGGTATCTGTGGGATCACTCACCTCTACTCCGGTGTAGTTTTCAAAGAAGAACAGAACCATACTCTGGTACATGGAGTACAACCGATCGTCTAACTTGTGATACATTCTCGCTGGTAAGACGGTTGAAAGTAAACGCCAGGCCCCCCACGACAGCAGGTACGCCGGGGCTGAGCCCAGCATGATCGTGGCTGGAAACCAGTACCGCAGCGAGTATGTGTGCACCACCAGGGAGAGCAGCATTGTCCCCACCTCTGGCTGCACTAATTAAAGGAACAAAAAAAGGGGACTTCTCCTGTGAGCACAGTTATGAAGTTGCAGACCCTATCTGCCCCACGCCGCACCGGGTCTACTTTCTGCACACCTGTCCTTAAAAGACAGCATAAGAAAGTGAGGAGCTAGCTGGCTAAAGCTAATGTTAACCTTGTGTTAAAATGCAGCTAGCTAAGAAGGCTTACGCGTTAACGGCTGGCCATACTGTACTAAAAATAACGAACGCAACGACTCATCAACGTTATCTGATAAGTTTCAGCATTTCACGAAATGACAGAACACCGGCTCAACTAGAACCTCCAGTTAGAGTATAACTTCGGAGAAGAGGTTAGCTTACTGTGCACCGGTTTTAGGCAGATAGGAAGTTTCACCATAAACTACATTTGATATAAACTCTATTACGTAACGTAGATAAGATATCAAACTGTAGCGCGAACGTCAGATCGGTCGTTGCGATGCAATATCTTTTGTATTTACTTCCTTAGTTGCGCATCTTTATCCGGCTAGCTGCTCATTAACTAGCTTCATGCAGCAAATGTCACACACGCCTCACAACGTAAGGTGACCACGTGACATTGACGAAGCGGCCTTGTCGTGTGACGCAGTAGAGGCCAGCCAATGGGCGGGCGGCACCGTGAGTTCCATACCCCTCCGTTATTAAAGCGATGCAACGCTTTCTTTTGTTTCTGTGATTCTGCACACCTCACACATACGTATTTTAATAGGATGTCGTGGTGTTTACGCTTGTCTAAATAGAGGAGATAACACAGGGTTTCGCTTAGTATGCAAACAGCGCCACATTGTACTGGCAGGAATTAAACGATTGATACCGTTCTATATTTGGTTGGCCTGATGAAGTTGCCCCAGAAAGTTGTCAAAAAAATCAAATCAGCATTTATTAAAACACTATTTACCACAGTTCTTCTGTTATAAGCAAACATATGACACGTATTGTGCATGTATTACAAAGATTACAAATGGGAGTTGCAGGATGTCTGAATACTACACATTCTCAGGTAATATTCTAGTACATTTAAAGAATAGCATTATAGTTACTATAGTATGTGTATTAATATTAATGTGACTTACATGACACTAAAAGATGATCAGCATGTTTATTTGTCATCAATATTGCTAAGTGTCTCTGGCAAAACAGATCCAGCAAACCATTGCGCTTTGTTTTCAAAACCAAGTTGACATTCTCAAAACGGTGTTTCATTCATTACGTGCTTGTGCAAAATGTTCCGGGATATCTAAAGTAATCTCTCTATAATGCAATTAATTAAACTTGGCGAAAATTAAAATGAGATCACAGAATATAAGAAAACCACAGTCAAAAAGTATTTATTAATAATGGCAGCACAAAACATTTTTGTATGAATAAAGTATGTTGTCTCCATTTAAGTATTGAACTGGCTCAGAAAGCATCTTTAAAATCACAGTGTTAGAATTGAAAACAGTCAATGCTCACGCTAATGTCTTGTTAAAATCATCACATTGTACAATAAATTCAAACAACAAAAGTCAAAGCAGTTTGTAATGTTGTAGTAGTATGTAAAAAAGATGTTATTGAATGGTTAATAGTTTGTAGTTTTTTATATTTACCAGGGACTGAAAACGGAATATTTGAGAGGATTCCCTGAACAACAACAAGCAAGAGAACAAAGTTAGAAACTGAACTTCACAGCTTTCACTCCAAGAGGTAGTCGTCATATGAGAGCCGCTTCAAATGGGTGATACTATCTGAAATAAAATCACAAAAAAAGAGAAATAATGAATAGTGAGATCACAAAGGAATTTAGCATTTAACAGAATGATTGGCAGGAACATACTTACCCAGCACCCACTGCTCAGACAGGACCCTGCTTCCCTCGGGCCTCCTGCCGCTGTGCTTCCCGATGCAGATACCTGCCTGTCGCACGGATTTGGTGACTGTTCCTCCACAGAGCTGGATCAGCTCCTCCAGACTGTGAGTGGGAGGCTGGGAGTGCTGGGACACAAACATGGCGGGCTGGCCGTGGAACAGATCCTGCTGGTGTTCCCCGGCAGACAGGTGCCTCTGGAGACGACAGATCTGGCAGCAGAAACTGACGGTTAACGCTCGGTTTTCAGGTTTTTGTTTAAGAACAGATGCTGGAAGAACAGCCTTGTAAGAGTATCTCGGGAAATGTTACGGGAATAGTTTGTATCCTAAGAAAATGCACTTTTTAAATGTTCTTGCGTGGAGTTAGACTGATAGACTCTTAGGTCCACATGCATAATAAATGCACATAAATTCAGCCAGAAGCTCATTATTTTAGCTCAGCATAAGAACTGGTTCAATACACAGAACAAAAAGCCACGACAGTGTGACAGCATGCACACTAAGTCAGCTTATTTGAACAATAAACACTTTTATTATTCACACCTGTGCTTTTCCAGCAGTGACAAATCAAAATGTCTCCAGATGATAATGATCTAAATTCTCCCGTGTGACCAGTGCAGCAAAGCTAAGTGGAGTGGAGGAGCGCTCAGTGGAGAACAGTACGTACAAGCACGCACAGTCCAGAGAAAAGGTCTCAGCCAACTGAAAACACCTGTCTGGGTGGACTACGGGTATATAGGGCCTTTAAGAATTCAGAATATTGGTAATTTTGTGTGACATGCAGTAAATTATCAATTGAATTAAAATTTTCTGACTAAAATCTTGAAATCAGTTTGTTCTGAAACATACATTGTTGAGAGTTTTTCATACTTCTCAGCCTTCATGGTGTGTTAAAATTGTCAAGAACTTTCCTCTGTTTTAGTTCTGGTTATAATTGAAACTCACACATGCTTCACGGATGTATATCTCTCATAAACATGACAGTAATATGGACCATGGACCCCCAACCTGACATAACTGACATTTGTGTCAATACTGAAACTGACCTGAAGGTGGCTACTACAGATACAGATACTGGTTCCGGAGGCCAGTAAGAACAGCCTTTACTACAATCCATCCATTCAATTATCCACCATTAAAGCTAATTTAAAAAGCAACTAGCTGTATGACAAAATACTTCAGAGTCATTGCTGAACTTACAGCAGTTTATGACATAAAAAACCAAACCATCCAAGACTATTTCTGTTTACTTGCAACTTCAGGGAAGACTGATATTTTCTTTTGTTGAAATGAGAAAAAATCCGAAGCACATTACTGTGTTGAACTCTGAGTGAGGTGAGCTTCAATGACGTTTGTGCTGGCGGCCCACATTGTTCAGAGTACTGTCAGCTCTGTCGGACTAAATGAGAGCATGTGTATATCACTGAGGCTGTGTTTCTTCTTGGGTTTGGTGAGTGATGCTCTGAGTTCTCACTACGGGGCCACTCTCTATCCAGCAAGGGTCAGTTGCTAAACTGAAGGGGACAATTGGCTCTATTCTAAAGTTGAATGCCAGGAAACAAGCGTTAATGCTTTCGGTCTTTTGTCAATGTTCACACAGGTTTCCCTTTAGGTCGAGTAATCAGGGTTTGGTCAGAGGGTTCAGAGACGAGGTCAAGTTAAGATTAACCCACATTGTAAACTTAAAAGAGAATGATTGAAGATGAAGCAATTTAAACTAGGAGCAACAGTCCATCAAAAAAGGGCAACAAGAAAAAGGCAGCAAGATAAAGTGGTTTGATCAATTTGACCACCCACACACACACACACACACACACACAAGCACATGCACACAGGGCGCATGCATGTCAATTTTATGTAAGTATAGATAGCTACAACTTCAGCTACAACAATTTACTTTCCGAGTTGAGTTCGACAGCTGTGTGAATTCGCATAAATGTACTATAACACCCAGAAAACTGCAGCATTAAAGAAACATTTTTCATGGCCCACATCTCTGCGCTTAAAAAGGATGTCTGTTGCATTCCTCAGTATCACGGCACTGAAATAATTCAAATCTCTAGAGCAGTGGTTCTCAACTGGTCTGGCTCCGGGACCCACCATCGGCGCCAAACATGGACGGACGAATTGTATTCAATTGTAACACATAAAAAACAATCAAACTGCGCGGTGCGGCTTTGTAGTTTACCAAAGTCGTACTAAAACATTTTTTTTTTGACTTAGCACCGTGAGCACCTTGTACTACACAAAATCGCTAGTAAGCAAAACCAGAATTAATCCATAGGTAAGGATAAGGCGCTTGGGATTATAAGGCGCACTGTCGTTTTTTAAGAAAATGAAAGGCTTTTAAGTGCGCCCTATAGTGCAGAAAATACGGTAAATGTTTTTTCAGGATTTACCATTTTCTCATGTGTGGTACGGCAGAGCATTCAGGTTTGGGCGATATAATTTACACAAAGCTCGGGTGAACCCCCAGAAAAAGGAAGAACAGTAAGACTGTGACCTATATTATCTGCCAGTATTTGATATGGCATCATGACATCCACGTTGAGACGATACAGCATAGCTTGTGGTAAAGAGCTTTCTCCGATAAGCACTCTTGAAATTGAGAATATCTTTTTATTCTTCACATGGGAAATTCCACCACTTCGACATCCGGATCAATGTCCATTAACGTCTACTCACATTTCTGTTGTACATGAGTCTGTAGGGACGCAGAATGATTTGGAAGCTCTGCAAACAACCAATACCAGAAAGCAATTAAGGAACTGTGTATAAAAATGAAGTGCAATCCGGAGGCAGATTGCACATATAGCAATTAGGGCTGTCAAAAATAGCGCGTTAACGGCGTTAATTAGCTGTTTGTTGTTAATTACGTCAATTTTTTTGACGCATTTCACGCATGCGCAGTGTGACAAATTATTCAGGTCCGGAAAGAACCTCTTCTTCTAGGGAATGCACTTCATCCTATACAACACATTACTGCCACCTGCAGGCATTTGTCATGCCGTCAGGTTCAGCAAGTTGTTTGCGCCAGAGACCCGCTCCCCCCCCCCCCCCCCCCGTTCTCGCGCAGCAGAACAGAGAAGAAGAAAAGCTCCGCCCAGCAGAGCAAGAGCAGCGCTGTTCTGAAACATGCGGAGGAAGAGAAACCAATGCGATCTAAATCCTCCCAGGTATGGGAATATTTCACACTGAAATGGGGGTGGTAGCGGATTTCTTTGCAGCGCCAGTCGTTCTAATCGCCGCGCTCGACTTCAAGGTGTAACCTTTATTATTGTTCGGTCTGAAACGGCGCGCCCAGTGACGGGTGGTGCAGCAATATTGTTGTTCGGGTGGAAATCGGGAGAAAGGTCGGTCCGGGAGATTTTCGGGGGGGGCTTTGAAACATCGGGAGGGTTGACATGTCTGGTCATGTCTGGTCATCGCAGGAGCACAAACTCACAGCAGAGTGGGATAAACTGCAGAGGCTCGAGACCCTTCTAGAGCCATGCAGGGAAATCAGTCTGTAACTTATCAAATAACATTGATTTGATTATTTTCTGGAATGAATTAAAAAATCAAATATCAATAACATATATTTATGTAAAAAATAATAATTATGATAATAATAATGATAATTATGTATCTGTGTCCTGTTATTTATCTTTAGTATGCATTTCAGAAAGAAAAAATGGTTAGGATTCAGGTGTGATTAATCATGATTAATCCACTGAAAATTCTGATTAATTTGATTAAAATTTTTAATCATTTGACACCCCTAATAGCAATTAAAGCTTATTCTGAACACCTGAAAAGAGTTAATGTTTGGAATGACGGCAAGTCCTTCCTCTTTGGTAATGTTCTTTAAATATGTTGCATTTCCCTTATACCGCAAGTATGACATCAGCTTACTTCCTACAATTCTGTTTCGGCATTTCAATCCAAATGCAGATTGCAATTCTGAACACTTCCTGGCAAAAAAGAAAAAGAAACATGGGTGCAGTTTACATTATAATGTGGCCAGTCCAAAGCTAAATGACTATTCACTACACAATATGAAGCCAAATATATCTACGGTTAAAAGGGAGACTGTTGGATGGAACCTGAGGGATTTTAATGTTCGGGGAGGTAAAGAGTGAAGCTATTGAATCAATAAGACAGAGTCTGTGATGGAAGCACCTTCCTGCAGTATGGGACAAAACATCCTTCTGTATCATTGCCTTTCCTGCATCACACACCTGCACTCTGCTCCCCCACTGCAACATCAAAAATAAACCAAAATAAGGTTGGGAAATCCTTCACTTGGGGAAAAATTCCCCAAACCTCCCATCTATGCCTTGCAGGACAGTTCTTATTCTTAAGAAGATATATATTGTGGTAGCATTATAAGATGGGAAAAGGAATTCAGGGGGGGGGATTCATTTTCATAACCGTTTTTAACTGAAAAACCTTTTCAAGCCACAGAATAATAGCAAGGATTTTAGGCACGTTGTGCACAAACCGTGGCTGAAAATATTAAAACCTCTCGACAACATTGGAGCGTGCTTCAAAATGATAAAGCCGTGTTAAATACGCCTGGAACCCATCCAACCCATCCTGTGTCATACTATTCCAGTAGATGGTGTCAAAACCTGGGACAGGAGACAGAAAACACCCACAACCCAATAAATATTCATCCCCATCTAACAGGATCGCCTACACTTACAAATTGCAAGTTTCTTGTCAGAGAAAATAAGGAAACCACTTTTCTGATTCATGACATTACCATCAAGCAAAAAAAAAACTGTTTTGATCAGAGATCAGCAAGTGGCGACTTCGGTTTCTACTAAGAACATGTTATGAGACTTTATTAAGGACCATGAGAACCAAAAAAAGGTCTGGAAATAATGTATTTTTCCACTATAAAGTAAAAATGGAATTCATAACGGCCAGAAAAACCTTAAAATGAATTAACAGCTAGTAAAAACGTAGAGGAAAAACACATTCTCAAGAAAAAGGAATAATGAATAGGTTTCTGGGGATTATGTATTTAACATAGATTAAGCAACAGTGTAAGAAAATGTTTGGAATAATACATTTCCCCCATTCAAAGCTGCACGTGTGTTTGTGGTTTTTCAATGAATGGGATGGACACTGCTACTATCACAGCTGCATCCTGAGGAGCTGTTCAGCCGGAGAAGAGAAAAAAAACAAGCGGGTATTACAGAGGATATTGTGGAACGTGTGTAGTTTTGTGCATCTGCTTCTCTGTGTTAAGTAAGTGCGCACTGAAAGGAATCTCCACCTCGCTGCTCTGCACAGCGGCCATTGACGGGGAGGAGGGGGGGAGTGGTTTAAACTCACAGTTAGCTAATCAGAGGGGGCCATGGGCAGCTCAAACAACTGGTTGGGGGCTTGATGAAAAGCGAGCACATGCAGTCTGGCAGTTAACCTAAAAGGAATAACACACCACCTCTAATTCCTGATTGCTTTTCCTCTTCCTACCACTGAGAGGTAATAAAAGGAATCTGCAGAGTCCCAAGAGGATTATATACACTTGGATCCCTGCCGGGAAAGAAACCCAGGCATTAAGAGAAGCTTAACAGTTATAAGTGTACTAACTTCCTTTTTTAGGTGAAGAGCTCTGCTATGAAGATGCTGCATGCAAAGTTGCTAGTTTTAGGTCTTTGCCTCGTTCTGGGTTCAGGATACAGTGCCGTTGCTAAGAGACAGTATCAGATCCAAAACGGGCCGTGCAGCTACACCTTTCTGCTGCCGGAGCAGGAGAACTGCCAAAGCCAGAGCAGCAACTACGCGGTTCAAAAAGATGGACCCGAGGACAACGAGGAGTCGACTCAGAGGCTGGAACAACTGGAGATCATCATGGAGAACAACACACAGTGGCTGCACAAGGTGAAGTTGTGTCCCACACACACACACTATTTCACACATTAGTTTGGGATGTCAATGACTTGAGTGATGGTTTCAGAGGAGAAGAGAGGACAAAGTCCATTTAGGTATCCCAGAGACCCTTATGGACTAAATGAGTACACGGGTGTCAGTGGAGACATTCATACTTCCTTTCCAAAAAGTTGGAAAAAGGGATGTACACCCAGTACATGGGATATATCATTTGTGTGATTAGTCGACTAAACTTCCATATACAATAAAACATTTGTATGATTATTGAATATACTTAAGCATGTGGAACATCTGCATACTTTAACAACCAGAATGACAAAAATAGATTTTTCTGACTCTTAAACATATCATTGAAACTGCTGCTTGTTTTCATGTGATGGGCTGATTATTCAATCCTGTACTAAACCGATAGCTTTTTGTTGAGTACTAACTCCCTACTAACATCAGCCAGGCTTCACTTAACAAAAGACACCAAAGGAACATCAACACTGTCGTTTAAATGTGTAGTATTAGAACCCAAACAACCACACACAGTGTCATTTCTTTGAGAATCAATTCTATTGTAGCAAACGCTGAAACCAGTATAACGAATGTGTCAATTGTCTGTGAGAGCCTTTCCCTCAGTGCTAATGGGCATGTTGACTGACAAAGAGTGTGTGCAGGTGCCCCCACGAGGGATGCAAGTGGCCGGCTTCTTGTCTAGCTCCCCCTCTTCTCCCTCTTTAGAGTGTCATCGCTGATCAGAACTTTAGAAAACTAGCGAGACAGAGCGGGAGCACCTCGCTGTACGATCACACCACTCCCGCCTCGTGGCACAAAACAAGCTGTGATCTGTTCCGCGGGAGAGCTCTGAGGGCACAAAAGCTTAAGTGCTGCCTCAGAAATCAAAGCATGCCTGCAACACAAACTTTACAAAGTCCAACGGCAGGTCTGGTGGAGACAGGTTACTTATTTCTCACAGTCAAAAAGGCATCGCTGCGAAAAATGTGTCAACAGAATTGGAGCCGTACCATGGAGGAAGACGTTGGTGCCTCCTTTTCTTGTTTCTCCAACATATGCATGTGCACAAGTCACAAGTAAAACAACGTGGTAGAAGAGATCTCAGCCAAGGATTGTGGACAAAGTGAAACAAGAGTTGATTTGCTTAAACTATTTCCCCCAAACATAAGACACATGATCACGTTCAGGTATGAAACCTTACTAGAGCTCTGTATTAACTGAGATGCAGAATTCATCTTTGTAAACGTCTCTCAGCGGGCTACGTGTGCCAGAATTACCTCAGCTACCCGGCAATACGGGGTTTGGCACCCTATACACTGAAATAATAATAAGCAGATAAAGAAATTAGATGCATATGACTTTACTTCATCATATCCCTTGAGGTTGCACACCTCTCAAACAAGTGGGGCTCGGCTGATCAAATTACTTTAGTTGTAGCCGACGACAACTGAGGGAAACAATCTTTTTTTTACTGACGCCTTTTGAGTCGCACAAAGTAAACAGCGGATTTCATCATTGACTGTAAATGGGACATCCTGCCAGCATTTCAAATGACAGCCTCCCACCTACCACACATCCCTTTGTGTCTCCAAGAACAAAAACAAACTGGACGTCATGAAAGGAAGACAAACAAAATCAGCACTGATTGCAGAAGTTATTTGTATAAATATTATCTGCATAATATACCATGACATTAAAATTAAAATTGGCTGTTTGGGGTTGCGTTGCTGATTGATGAGTAAATAACAAATTCCGCAACCTGACGGCAGTATTTAAGGGACTCTGGTTTCCACGTGAACACACACACACACGTCGTACTGTCATGAAGGATGTAACTCCTCACTCAACACTTCCATCCTGTTTACCAGTCGTGTGACCTGATTGCCACTCAGGAACACCATGCAGGAAATAACTTAATGATTGGTGTCGTTCTAAATCTGGCGATACTATAAGGTAGATTAGGACAAATCTTTCACAGATGAAACATTGACCTTTTCCCACCCTGAGGGCAACCTTGCTCATTATTCACAGGATTCAGAGGTCCCATTTGGGCATGGTTACATTTTATAGGTGTAAAACGTAGTGTAAACTTGAGTCAAGTTGATATTAATAACATAATAAATTAATTTGTTAAGAAAACATTACAATTCAGTAGTTTAAGATTTCAGGCCATATAGCATGTACAGCATACACGTAGTTAACATTTGACAGCAGTTGAGATAATACCATTGCTATGTCACGTGGAGACCAGAGTCTTACACAGCACATGGTTAAATAATTCAACAACATTGTATGGCTGTTGTGTAACTAAGGAGTAAAATGTACGTGGTTACGCACTTAATAACAACACACAGTTTATCCAAACTTCACTTTCAATGGTGTTCACTGCAGTCAGTGCAAACAGGATTGTGCGGGCACTGCTAATCCGGTTAATCATACTAATCAATGACTTTCCAGCTTAAGCCTTTTTTTCTTTTCTTTTCTTTTTTGCGCTGTAGCTGGAGAACTACATACAGGACAGCATGAAGCAAGACATGATCCACCTCCAACACACGGCTGTGCAAAACCACACGGCCACGATGATAGAAATCGGAACCAACCTGCTGAGTCAAACCGTGGAGCAATCGAGGAAAATGAGCAGCGTGGAGGCCCAGGTGAGGCCGTACAACCCGCAGCACGCTTACATGCAAATAAACCGCGCAACACAGTAGAATATCACAAAAGAACGGGGAAAGTTGTTTTCTGTGACTCAGTGGGCCGAGCAATACAATGCATGTAATGGTCAAAGAAAAAGAAAATAAGCACAGGGGGGGAAAAACAGGCATGACTAAGTCGGTTTATTATTGTGGCTACACGTCAGTGACCTTACGTGAGCAAACTGTACAGCATTTCCTGTTATTAGCACATTCTTATTCCCACAGAAAGGTCTATCAGTTTGTCACGATCACACATCCGTCTGTTCAAAGGCATCAACAGCCCCATTGGAGACACACAGCTAGGATCCATGTAAACAACCTGCTTTTTGCTGAGTTCAGTTCCTCCTCACTGGGAAAATTAGAGGCAAGGTCCCCAACCCCAGAGCTCAGTTCAATACGTCTGCCTGGGCTGGGTTTGAACGTTTCCCATGCTCAGGTATGTCTGCTGTGTGGCTCACTCTGGAGGTGCAAACAGGGCTGAACTTGTTCCACTAAGGACAGACAGAACTCACAAGAATCCACGCAATTTGAACAGATTGCTTATTGACACCTTATTGACACTTTGTTTGCTGAACCCTTCTTTAAGCTTGCTTTTTTAAATTCATTTCAATTGGAGTAACAAGTGGCATACGTGGAGGATCTTGAGTACTTTTTGAGGCGATGGTGAATAAAAACAGTGTTTAAACAGAGGTATGGAGAATTAAACCTCACAGCCTTACCTTGTTCTTCCGTCTCAAGGTTATTCGTCATTCAACTCGACTTGAGCGTCAACTGCTTGAAAATTCCTTGTCAACCAACAAGTTGGAAAAACAACTAATTGTCCAAACGAATGACATCAGCAAGCTGAATGACAAAAACAGGTGAATACACCAATTGCTAATTCCAACTTTCAGGCCCGCAAAGTGAAGTTTTGTGCCGACGTGAAAACATGGCTGAACCTTTTCCTTCTCTACAGCTATCTGGAGAAAAAGGTGGACGAGATGGAGCAGCAGAGGCAGGCGGAGCTGAAGCTGCTTCGAAATGAAAAAGAGCAGCTTCAGGCCCTGATACTCCGGCAGACGGCCGTCATCGGCGAACTGGAGCAGCAGCTCCTCAAAGTCTCCTCCAACAACACGGCGCTGCAGCGCCAGCAGCAGGAGCTGCTGGACACCGTCAACAACCTCATTCACACCGTCTCCCTCGGCTCGGCTCCAGGTGATTCTGCACTTCAGGTCGCCTTGACCGTCAGCTTTTATATTTACTTTAGTAAGACAACAAAGACAAGTCTGCTGAATTAAATGATACGCCGGCGAACCAATCAAATCAAATGCACCTGCAAAACAAATACAAACCGAGTATCATTGTTTAAGCCATGTAGGTGTGTGTGTGTTTGTGTTTGGATTGCACAAAAAGAAATGGTCACCTGACTTGAAATATCACACGCCTCAATGTAAAGGCTGCAACACCAATGCAATGGATGTGACCGTTTCCCCCCTCAGAACATGTAAACTTATCAACTTATCAAACTTTCTTGCAGCGAGCAAAGCTGCCATGATGCAGGACACTCCGACCACCTTCATGGACTGCGCCGCTGTCTTCAAGTCAGGAAACACGCAGAGTGGCGTTTACACTCTCACGTTGCCCAACACTACAACCGAGGTTAAGGTAAAGTCTTTCTGTTGAAGTGATTGGGACTCGGCACGCACAGCCCCACCCGCAATCACACCACCCGTTCAATAAAACGCTGGACGTGCTCCGTGTTGTGTTTGAAGGCCCAGCAGTTGAGTGCAAATGTTCTCAGACACTTTTCATTAGTGACGCGCATGCTTGAGCTCTAGCTCTGATCTCCTTAGAAACATTTCAGCGAATATGACCTAGACTTTGATTCTCTGTCCTTTCCTTTGTTTTGACCAGCTCAAATACGGCCAACGGCATTTTTTTCAAATCATAAACAAGGATTAAGTCTCTGCACAGCCTTCATTTTGGGGTCTTAATTGCAGCAACTCCCATCTCCTTGTGTTTAAAGGCTTTCTGCGACATGCAAACAGAAGGAGGAGGGTGGACCGTGATACAAAAACGCTTTGACGGCCATGTTGACTTTCACCGAACGTGGCAGGAGTACAGAAAGGTAAAACCAATCAAGAAGAAATTCTTCCCTTAAAAAGATACAACCTAGGCTACGGTTTTCATTCCTAAATCACAAAACAGTGAGCTGATTCGGCTTTGGCCATCGACTGAACGTGTTCTTAAGGCCTGCCGGACTCTGCTCTGCAAGAGGCAACAGCAAAGAGGAGCCGTGTCCCGCAGAAACAACCAAAACATGAAATCACTATAATTTGTTGCATTTTAAGCACTAGATTAAATCACACTATATTCAATATGTCTGCAAGTGCGTCTGAAACTGTGCTTAAATTCTCTAATTAAAAAGGGGGTTATATAACTCGCAAAAATTGAACAGCACTGTCAAGAGGAAGATTAATGATTTTATTTTCAGTGACCAGAGCTGCAGCCGAGGAAATGTAATGCTGGTGCTGTTGCTAATGGAAAAAGAGACTAACAAAGCCCCCCTGCAAGACATAATTACATTTCTTTTATGGATTTTCAGGGGTTTGGAGACCCTTCGGGAGAATTCTGGTTGGGAAATGAGTTTGTCTCCAGACTGTCGATTCAACAGTCCTACAGACTAAGGATCCAGCTGAGCGACTGGGAAGGAAACTCTGGATTCTCACAGTACGACCAGTTTTCCCTCGAAGGTGAAGCACAGAATTACAGGTACGTTGTGCTGACAACATCAAAGAAGCGAGTGTGTCGGATGCTCAACGGCAATTACTGAACATTTTGTATTATTTTCATTATGGTTTCAAGCCAATATTTTGCAACTCAGGTTTCTCAAGTTATTAAGGGCAAAGACGCCCATCAGCAAATAGAGAAGTTACAAACGTGCTTTTGAAGTCTGCAATCCAGAACACGCACCATGAACAGGTGCCAGATTTTGAACGGAGCATAAAGCCAAAGCATAGCCTCAAATTTCAAAGCCTTAAAATGATAAAGAAGGAATAACAACTATATGTTAGTAACCACATTAAGAGGTAGAAGTAACAACAGTATATTTGGAATAACTCACATGTAGTGCTGTATATTTGTCATTTATGAATATTTTGCAGTGAAACACATCTCGTTATAGAAGATGTTCTTATAAATGGAATAATAATATATCATATAATAACACTCTACATTGAAGATGAGACCATGTTAATGGACACACTGCCGGGGCTCGTGGGGATTTTCCACTGAATTAGCTCTTGTTGTTAACTACTAGCACCATTGTGCATGAAGTATGATTCGGAGACTCATCAATGCTAATTTATTCTGACGGTGTCTTGGACCTTATCACACGTGTGTATATCAACCAAAAACAAGCTACGGGTCCTAAATGTTGACTTCCTACCTACTTCCTACATCTTTTTAAAAGCAAAACACATTATGGAAAGTCCTCCAGATGATTATTTGCTGTATACGACGGTCTACTTCCTGGTACTGGCATCTGCCCAAAGAAAATGTAATAAAATTGGTTAGTGTTTAAAAAATAGGAAATACATCAAATGTCTCTTAGACGTCTAACATTCGGTCTGCTTCTCTGGGCAATAACATAACCATCAGAAGTGTTTTCCTTTCTGAACCTAAGCTGATTTCAGGAGTGGAATGGATACTTCCTTTGAATTTGACAAACAGACCTTGAAATGCTCCAATTCAACACAGTTCTTTTCAGCTCTCAGGTCTACTTGACAATGACCAATTAGGTCTACGGTTAGCGGGCTCAGTAATTCCAAATCACTCCGACAAAGTAGCTGCCCAACGAGCACAATGGGAATTCCTCAGCATTCAAATAAAAATAGAACAACAACGTATGAAATCAGCAAGACGCTTGTAAAAATCCCAAAGAGAACAAACTGTGGTGTAAATGGGACATACTGTATTCCCTATGCCAAACCACAGACCCAACTCAATTAGATCCAGTATTACTGAAGCCGAACTGCAGATATAAATTGCACGTTACACTTTTCCCTTTTCTATTCTACAGGATACACCTTAAAGGCTTCAGTGGAACGGCGGGCAAAATAAGCAGCATTGGGCAGCCAGGAAGTGATTTCAGTACAAAGGATGCAGACAACGACAAATGTGTTTGCAAATGTTCACAACTGACAACAGGGGGTAAGAAACACATTTTTATAAATAGCTTGTGCTTCTGAATATTTGTGCTCGTCGGGAAAATTCAAATATCGGGTTGATTTGTGTGGAACAAATTCCCACTCACCCTAATCTTGCCACTTGCCCTGAAAGTATTCAAGGGCATCTTAAGGGCTGCCGTTCTTTTGTGGCCAGGTCAAAGGGCACAATTAGCTCTGAGTTAATCACTGATCGACTCATTGGGGAATTCAGCCCCCTACAATGCCTGACATTAATAGCCTGGGAACAGAGCTGCTCTCTCCTCTTGTAGCTTAAAGGTCCTCCTCCATTCCCTTGAAAGTAACTCCGCTGCCAGAAGTTTGTCTCCCTCCGTATCGCGGTCTGCCGAGCAAGCACGAAGGCATGAAAACTCTAGCCCTCTCCCTTTTTTTCCCATGAGAGACGGGGAACTCCGTTTGCACGTTACGCACAATCGTCGCACTGACCCAGTAAGAAGGAGCCAAGCAGGATCCCGTATGACGGCCCGGTTACTACTGCTGGGCAAAACCCTAAATCCAGAGTCATGAAGCCAGTCAGTCTCGTAGCAGCGAGTCTACGATCAGTGACAAAACCTCTACATGTGAGCAGTAGCAATGTGACTGTCACATCCAATTGGATGCTGCCAAATGGGATTTGCCTTAACACAGGGACACGCACTGCCGCTCTATGACGAGAGGCTTCTAGCTGCTCATTTGAAGCCATGTTAATGGTTGAGTTACAGTGTCAAAGTGAATAGAATAACCTGAAAATATTTTTTCACCATTTATTTGTTCTCTAAAATCTAATATTCATTATATATGGAGTATGTCTTACATAGTGTCTCCAGGTGGCAGTTTATAAAAATTCCATAGACATTATTTTAATTTGTTTAGATTAATAAAAGTGTAGATGGTTTACCTGAAGTACACGTTTTTTCAGCCCATCAAACCAGGTCTTCCTTAAAACAGGCTACTATATCACTCATCTTGGTCCGACACAATGACGTGTGTAACAACATATATATTTACGTTTTTTTATGTTCTAGGTTGGTGGTTTGAAGCCTGCGGTCCGTCCAACTTGAATGGAATGTTTTACCAGCAAGGCCAAAACTCAAATCGCTTCAATGGAATCAAATGGTACTACTGGAAAGGCTCGGGCTACTCGCTGAAGTCCACCACAATGATGATCAGACCAGCAGACTTCTCAGGTTCCCTCTGAACTGACTCAAACAATATAACCAGCTGGTGGGAAATCCTGCCTGAAAGCTACAAAAAAGAAAAGTATCAAGCGAACCAAAGTACTTCATTAAGGGATTTTACATAACTTTTCGAAATTATATTTTGTGCAATTTTATGTTTAGTAATTTAAATCAGATGGGTTGTTGCAAAAAGTGTTACTTATGGATTATCAAAATGAGAAATATGTATAGTGTAAATGTTGCTATGTATAGATTACTACAGTTATAGTAATTACTTTGGGAATAACTAGACAATCACACTGAACATTAAAATGTGATATTCATTATATTTCATTAAAGTTCATAATTCTTTGAACCATCCATGTTTTGAATAATAGCAGCCTGTGTCATTGTAAAAAAGAAAAGGAGACTATGGTACAACACGCAGAAAACCAAAGCTCAAAGTTATTATGGTTTTGTTAAATGCCTAAAATGCAAATGTAAAAAAATGCCACAGGAATTGTTTCTCTAATGATTATTGTTGTTTTTCTCCCAGGAATGTAGGCTATGTCTATTTGTTGTTTAATTTATATGCCGTTTTTTAAGTTTTATATTTAACATTATATATGAGGAAAATTAGATTATTAGGTATTAACTATTTCATGCACATTCCCAATAGGAGGAATTCCTTTAATATGGTTCTGCAGTACCCTTCCACAGGCTCATAAATGCCGATTGTCTTTTTGCTGTATTCTGGGGATGTTTAACTTTATTCCTCTTGTGTTTCTTTTGAAGCTTCAACAAGCAAACGTTACGATAACTATGTAAGAGGGAAGACGCTACGTTTCTCACCAGCTTTTTGAAGTGATTGTCTGTAATTTTCTACCAGTCGCTATGTACCTGAAGTTGAATATTAAACACAAGCACAAGGCAGAGGGCTTCAGACGTGAGCTCTAAAGTCCTTCTCGTCCTCAGTCCTGTTCTACCTGATGACACCGCACAGCCGGCCCGAAGCACAGTCGCTGGAGCAGGACGCATATTTTTAAGCTTTGTCTATTTTCAAGGGCAAAACAAAAACCCTAAATGCTTAAATGTTGCATATCTTGTTGCTTTTTATGGATCTTTTGGTACCTAATTCATATTATATTCAATATAGTGAATTATTGACAGATAAAAGAAAACTACTTCTTCAGATTAATAGGATAATCAATCCAATACAGCTATAAATGATTCCTGATCATTGGATTGTAACGTTTTCTCTGTTGTTGAGTAATATTAAAATGGAAAAAGTCTTTTATCCTACTGCCCATTCACTCAGTTCAGGCCTCATTCAAATCCACAGTGAAAATCATCTGTTTCAACACTAGTTCCAATAACTGATATACTGATGACCATTGATGATCATTGCGCTCCAGAGGACACACGTGCACACCAGGCATGTGGTTTGCACACCGCTGGTAAGAGAAAAATAATGATAAACGGCCATAGGGACGTTTAGAGAGGAAACGTGATGGCAATTGTCCGCATTCAAACTCCACATCGTCCTTCACGTTAGCAGGAGCCAACAAAGATTTTAATACCTGAATGCGGAATTCAGGAAAAAGCAACATTCACAGTCCACACAGGAAGCTTCAGGAAAAACAGGCCAACTGACAATGGACGACTGGCAATGAAAATGTTAAAAATTGCATACAGTATAAAATGTACAGGCTTGTATATGGTTTTTGTCACATTCAGAATATAAATACATGAACAGCCTTTTTTATCTGTTAATTTAATGTCATTCAATATAAACACAGAGAGGTTTACTGCAGAGGTTAATGCTGCTAGTACCCGTGTGCTGCACCGTTCTATAGTACTACTAAACAAGAATTGGTTCTCACCTGTGCTGCAGGAAACTGGTCTGAGAGTTCATATGGCTCCTCTGGAATCCACTGCCTTTGCTCCAAACACCACAGGATCTACTCCGGAAAAACATAAGATATTAAGACACCTCTCCATCAGTTTACATACCATCACGTAGTTGCTTTTAAAACACTTACAAACTACACACCCATTCAAACGACAGGATCCAACAGCCTCGAGCTATGCCCAACAGAATATTGAGAGTCCGCCGGTGACCGCAGGACACCACGTGAGTTGTGCTCTCACAAACTCGGTCAACGATTGAAAACCCGCCCAGAGTCGTCACAACCTGAACCAACGTGTGCTGCTTCCTACAAGAGGTGGATGAAATAGAAAGAATCCGGCACAAACGCTTAAATAAGATCCCACCGAAGCGTTCAAAATGGGATAAAAGCGTCAGCTAAATGACACGTGTTACATGTTTGTACTCACTCAGTGGGCATGCTCGTCATGACCAATGTTCTCATAACCTGAAAGAAATACAAACAAACGTTCCTGATGACAGGATGAAACATTTTCTGAACTTACTGATCGTGAACACTTTTGTGAACCGATAACGTGAAAACATTATACCGATGTGAAGCAATTAGACAAGACTGGAAAAAAATCAATTGAACCCCATATGGCATTATGCACATCTTATTTTTCGGGAAGTAGTTCTTGGCCTCTGGTGTGTTGTATGGTTTCACAATACCCACGTATAAGCTACTCTATAGCTGCTCCAGATTTGTTTCTCAGCTTCTGTAGGAGTTCAAATCTGTTAAATCTGTAGAACAAATGCACACCTTATAGTAGCCAATAATACAGTAGCCATAAATAGGAAATGTGTCAGAGACACTAGTAAATAAAGTGCATGTGTGTTTCTTTTGTGTGTGAGTTGGTTTGTTGAACAGCACGGGGCAGGTAAAAGGACCGCTACTCAGCGAACACACAGGCCGTGCACTTTCAACAACCCTGCCGGATGAAGAGTTGCGTAGAGACCAAAAAGGAAATCGAACAACCAAGGCCGCGAGGGGAGAAAAACATATTTGGAGCCAGCGAAACGGAACTGTACATTTGACGCCTGTGGTCAATCCATTCTCGTTCTTTGGCCCCAAAACAGCGAGCCGTCATGGACACAAACACCTGAGGACCACCGGGGGCCTTCCTGCCACACCGGTACGTACTGATGTCAGCTCCCCCAGCTGGAAGTCAAGGGTTAAGGCCTGCAGCACACAGCGGTGCCAAAACGGTGCGACGGCCCCTCCCACACCATCATCACATTGTCCCCTGGAATTCATGGAGGTGGTTACCGTCGCCCCGTGACTGCTGGTCCTCTGGGCCGCACCGACAGCAGGTTTTCTTCAAAAGGAAAAATGTTTTGCTATTTCACTTTGTCAACGATCTCTTCTGACACCTCAGCGAGGCCGAAAGGCAACGAGAAAATCTGCCCATCTTCAGGTCGTTCAAACTCAGTCAAACAACTCAAAACACGGGCAGCCTTTCTAAAACGTTTCCTCAGAGGGAACCTTGGCTTATCTTATGCAGGGGACGTGTTCTGGCAGCGGCACAAAAAACACGGGCATTGAAAAACGAGTTGGACATAATGAGCCTGTGACAAAGAGCTGGTGTGCAGCATGGCCTTAGAGCGCCGCCAGCACAAATGAAGGAAGTTCTCCACTGAATAAGTGAGTCTCCATGACGGCTGCTAAACCGCACAAAACGAAAAGACAAATGTAATAGAGATGAGGACCGGTCTCTCTGCAAAGGGTTGAGCTCAACTGAAGCGGTGAGAACGAATTAAAAGCACCAGTTGAGTTGAGTTCAAAAAGATCAAAATAAAAATAAAAAACACTCTTTACAAATGATTGTAATTTTTTTTATTAAACATAGCGTGGGCAGACTGAGCAATTACGGAATAAACCTGCTGCATAAAAGGATTTATGAAAAATAGCTTACTTTAAACCCACAGGGATCTGTCTTCAAGCCACATGAACTGTGTGATTGCTTACAATCTACACTGTCAAAGATCGGTTAAGCCACGCAGGTGTTACCTATTAAAAGCTTATGTTTACCGACACCGCCTCACATCGGAACAGGAATTATTCAATATTATGGGGATCGTTACAGAAACACATAACTATCATCTTCACTGCATTCAGGCCACAATGAAGTCAACCCTGGGGGGGGGAGAAAGACATGTTTGGCTCTTTTCAGGCCACGGCTTTTTGAGGTTACCAGCGTAACGAAAACAGAGCCCAGGTGCATTATCACAAGCAAGGAAGTTGTACGCTTCCATCACAGAGGCAAAAAACACAGGAAGTCCTCCGGAGCAGACGGAACCTCTTGACTACCTGCGTCAAACGCCTACAGCCGTGGAAGTGTGTGACCGTACGGAGGAAATACTTAAAGAGCTATGACACACCGCTGGTGTTTGCTTCCCCGGACTTCCTATTGTACAGAAAATCCACCAGCCTCAGGAATCTTTGTCAATTCCTGCAGCTGCAATAGATTCTTGGAATAAATAAACCACAAAATCGGGTAAATTGAGAAAGGGTGAAGAAAACAAATTGTGTCTACGGTGGACAAAGGACATTGTATAAATTAATAATTGTTGTTATTGTGTAAATCAAAACGGATATCTCATGTTGCATCAGTATTTTTTAATTGGTAAGCTACCCACTGGGGAGTTAATGCTCAGATAATCCTATATGTGCAGTCCCACAACACTTAAGGAGATGTACATCAATACATTAACTGTATGATTCTTATGCAAAACAAAATCCTACAATTAAATCCTCAGAATGTACAGAAAACATTTTTCTTACCTTTTTTTTGTTCACCATGTTCTGAAGACTCAAGCTGACTTGTTTATTGTGATGTTCTTCTTTGCCTTCAGACGAGAACTCTCTTAAACCAGCTGCAGCCGTACGCACATTTCCCCCTCCTACATTTGAAAATAAGAAAAACAATTGTAAACAGAGTGTGTGGGGGGGGGGGAGGAGGGGGGGCTGACATTGTTTTGCATGTTGATGATGTTTTTTCGTCTCTTCATTACACTTGGCTTAAAGCAGTACAATGCACCACTAACTTCAATTCATAAGCAATTAAACACATTCAGAGAATAAACTATTTGTCAAGATGAACATGTTAAAAATGTCCTCGGCTCAATTTGACAAGTTTAAACACTAAATCTCAGTTATGTGTTGTGATACAATAACCTTTTTTTACAGCAATGATCTTTTTTTAAAAGTCTTAGATTTCAGTAATGATCCATCGACTCCTCATCTTCAACTGCAGCCACCTCGGAGAGCCAGGCCAGTGTGTCACATTCAAGCAGATGTTGAAACTCTATATTACATCAACGTTAGAATCTCAAATACAATACAAATACGGTCTTCAAAAGACAAAAATTACAAATTACGACAATATTGACATGAGAGGACCTCATTTATTTAAATTGAAGTTTCTTCTTTATTTATCGCTTTAAAATGTGACATCCAGAAAAAAATTGGCGGAAATTCGCTGGCTTAAAATGGTATTGTTGAAACCACACACATGGCCCAGTGATTACATTTACAAACACTCAATCATAGGCAATCATTTGATTTGTTCAATTCACTTTGTAGCCTCGCTACTCACTTTCCACTGCATGAGAAACGGCAACGACAGAGTTCCTCTGCAGCGGCGACACCGCGTCGGCCTCTGACGACGTGGGGGGCCGCACTGAGGCAGAGGCTCTTCTCCGTCTCGCGGCATCGCTCGGGGTTGTGCCGCTGCTTGTGAAGGACAACGTGCTTTGTCTCCGCCTTTTTGCCCGGTGTGTGACATCGGGACTTGGCCCCCGCGATGCAGGCTGAGGTTCTTTGACATCCGGCTTGCTGCCTGCAACAGAATTCTGACTTGTTTCGAGTAACCTCTTCTTTTTATTTGGAGTGTCGGATCCTACGCTTTCAGTTTTTAGTTTACTCTTCTTTGGGACAGAGTCCAACTGAAAAGGATTTGGAACGTCTCTCCTCACGGGTAGATTAGGCAAAGGAAGTCCTTTGGATGTAGGGTGGTGGTTGGCAGGGGAAAAGTAGTCCTCAAAGACATTATCGTCTCCCTCAGTGGAAACTGAAGCAGCACTTTTAGAGTCACTGGGTAGAGTGAAAGACCGAACTAAGGCAGAAAATGATGCCCTGGCTTGTTTAGGTGTTTTCTGTATTGGGGGAGCAGGTTCCTTTAACAGTCTAACCGCACCATTACCAAATTTGTCTGGTGATGGCAGACAGCTAGACGATTTTGCCGCATCTGAAGAAAAATGTGTCTTAGTCTCTGTAAAGGATTTAGCTACTTTTATCTTTTCCTTTACAGTTTTGGCAGGCGATGGCCCGGATGATTTTATCTCTGATTCCCTTTGTTCTTCATTAAAGTTTGTGCTGATGCAAGATATCTTATCCTTTACGGGCCCTTCAAATAAACTGAAAGATTTGTGTTTCACCGCTGCCTTTTTTCTGACTGAGGACCTTCTTTTTAGAGTAGTGGCTTCCTTGAAGTCTTGACATTTTACATAACTTGAAACTTGTTTTGGCACATCGCGGCAGGGGGAGAGCCACGGCTCTTTGGAGTCTTTCATGTGGCGTTGCTCACGGCGGTCATGGTCAGTGACATCCACTTCCTTTCTCCCTTCTTCCTTATCAGGTGAGTAAGCAGGTTCAGCAACAGAAGCACTGGAATCATCATCATCAGACGGGTCATCTATATTCAAAAAATACATAAATAAGAACACTGTGCATTGCTTAGTCCTTTCTGTTTCTGTTGGTTTTGTTTGTTTAGCTGTTCTTAAAAGTGTTTTCCATGACTAGGTGCACCCTCTTAGTCCACTAATCAATCAAATCGGTCTTTGTTTACAAAGATCTCTTAGTCGTTAGACATCTAGTTAACTTATTCCACACAACATCTAAAGTAGTACTTGTGTATTGTTTGAGATGTCTTATTCAAATCAAATAGTGTATTATCCGACAAGCAGTATTCAACAAAGAATGTATCATGTCATGGACACCGCTATTAATGTCCCCAACCATGTAAGCAGGGGCTCCCGCTTCACATTATTCTTCACTTCACAAATTGCAGAGTGGAAAACGCATCAAGAGGCTGATGAGGAGCTGCTCAGAGTCAGAGAGACCTCACGCTAAAATGCTCAGTACTGTCATACTATGTTTTAAGTATTTCAATGTCATTTATTTACTATTTCCATTCACATTCAACTCCTTGTTATATAAGGCTCAGCCAAATAAATATTTAAGATAATTAGGTGCAATCTTCAATTATAACACAACGATAACATTTTCAATTGATCAGTAGCATCATAACATTCTTTCTTACACATTAATTTGAGGACTGTTGGTGTGCTCCCAAGAGAAGGCTTCATCCCTGCTGGTGAGCAGGATTCAACCATTTGTGAAGCTGAAAGACAGAATATAGATGTGTGAATTTCAGGAAGTTGGCATTTGTCAGTTCATCTTCCAGTGCAATTGCAGCTGCTGCCCATACCTGTGGGTGAGAGGTTTTCTCGTTTCTCTTTCATGTCTCTCAAGCGTTGTGCCATGTAATCTGATCTTTTCAATGCAGGGCTATAGACAATTCCATTCTCCTCATCAATAATGATGGGCGACACATCGGTAACTATTGAGTGAAAGCAAATCAAAACATGTAATTTGTAATTTCACCTTTTTTTAAGTTTCTAAAGGGATAATAATCTCTTACCAAAAGGTTGTTTTGGAGCTAGGTCTTTCATCATCTTATCTAATTTTTTTCTCATGCGTCTGTCATTTTCAGGTGTCCTCTCCGGAGAATCTTTTGGTTGCATGCATCGATGCTACATGTCAGACACAAAAAATATATTTGGAAAAAGAAGAATAAATGGTTAAACACTTCCAAAAACATAAAGCATTTTTTCTTATCTTTCTCTTCTGTATAAGGAACAGACCCATAATCAGCAGAAAGTATAGCGTGACCCTGGTTTAACAGTGATATTCATTAACGGCTTTAACAAACATAAAGACCTCATGCTCATCTGACTCTACTCACTTTTTTGTTCTTCAATATAGGATTGCTTTCATCATTGAGGGCTGGAAACAACTCCTCATCCAAACGAACCCCATCATCGTAACATCTGGACATCATTTTGCCAAAATTAAAGCATATTATTGTTCAAAAAAAGGTTGACGATAATATCATGTAAATCTAGAGGACAATAGGAGGAAGAAATATCAGTTTTTCTTAAGCTGTCTCTCTGTGTCATTCTTACCTGCCTACCCAGAGAACAGAGACAAGCTTCACGTCATTTTTCTTAGCTTTCTTCCATGTAGCCGGGTGGCCGTTGTTGAAGACTACATGTGTGACTTGTTTATTGAATGACTTTGATACCTGTCAAATAAAAGGCATTTAGATGTTGCAAAGTACACATATAGTTACATTGTCTGAAAAAGTATGGCAAGCAATATAGTGCTATTGTGTATATGAGCCCTGCCGTCTCACCTGAGCACCCATTTCTTGCAGCTGCTGAACGAATGGTTTAGAATAGTTTGCCGTTTTGTCTGATGACCACACATCCACATAGACAACAACATCTGCAGACATATGGAACAGAGTCACACTTACATCATAAAAAACTTAGATGAAGTGCAGTAAAACCAAGATGTACAATACCTTTAAGAACTGAAACATTGCTTGTTGTTGTTGTCATGGCTGCTCTCGTAAGCTTTGCCTAAACAAAACCAATAAAGACACTTGAGTTGAAAGGACACACTGTGTGTGTGTGTGTGTGTGTTTATTTTAGGAGCCCATACTGCATGCATAACGACCCCTGCCTGCATCCTGAAAACATATTATGCAGGTACAGTTAACTACCGTACATCTAATGGCTTAAACGCAATAATAAAGGCTGGAGTTGAGAAACAACGTAACTAAGGTAAGGTTGGTGAGTCAATCGAAGTTACCGAACGTTTAACAACTTCGTATAGCCCATATGACGTTGTTAACTGCAACGTCAGTCATTTAAAGAACAGAGGTTTGGACATCATTCACGTTAGACATGTACATGTATTACCTAGAAATTCATAATGGAACGTTAACAGTTGACGCAGTTCAACGTTGCTGGTAGTTTACGCTACGTTTCGATGCTAAATTAGTGAGCTAACGATAATAACCAACGTTAACTTGTGTTGTTGTTCTTAGCTTTACGCTGGTGTGGCTAATACGTCCGTAATATGCTGAGATGTGTATTCGATATATGCTTGACTATTAGCAGGACAAAGTAATGAACACAAATATCTACTTTATGCGACGGGGAAGTTTAAATTACGCTGATTTCAACAATACCTGGCTACAGCGTACAACGTTCGCGCCTGCACTTTGTGAAGAGATGCATTGTGGGACCTCCCCAGCTCATTGGTCAATGAGTGACAAACGTCACTTCCGGTGGGTGATTATTGTCTTTGAAAAGACACCGTAGCTGTCTACTTCACGCCTCGACTGTGAACTAACACAGATATAGCTTCCAATTTGATTATTGAAAAAGGTATTTATAGATGGCTTCATAAAACCTCGTAAAATGTTATATTAATCAAAAGCCAAGTGTGGACAAATGTGTTATTATTTATTTATTAATTTACCTCCCCTGAAGCAAATTTTTTATTACAACACTGTAATAAACGTTTACATTTTACTTTCATGGATCACATTAGTCACAACAATGGCACATTAATTCACTGCGCAAATGTCAAAACTACAAATAACATGTCAGAAATAAAACAGAGGTACGACACAACAGCAACAGTTTTTTGGTCTAACACAAGCCTCAATATCAACTTGGGTCCCTGCGATTCACTAAACGAAGAAGAACACCTTTAATGGTGTGGGATTGATTTGTTGATCTATTTCTTAATAAAAAATGTAAATTGCATTGTTTACTTTATGAATGGTATAATATGTAATGTAAGAATGAAGCATCTAAAGGGGTAAACTAAAAGGGAATTTTAGTTTGAAATGTAATTTTCTTTTAAAATAAAGTTGTTTTTCCTTATTGATGCTGCAGAAAAATATAAACCAATATTGTAACTCACACTTCACTTCAGACCAGAGACATAAATGTTGTACTTTCAATCAATTTCAAAGATTTTCTAGGCAATTCTTACTAAAAGGTGGAACAAACAGCAGGAGTTTGTTTTTACAGTTCATGTGACTAAATTCTAAATTAGCAAAATCTTTCAGGTTGTATTATCAAAGTCAGACAGAGTTGCTCTGAGGCATGGAGGTCCGGGACACTTCCATGTGCACTGTGGACATGGGAAAACGCTCACTCCCTTCCTCTACCGGACTGCAGCGGCAGTGCAGGAGCAATTCTCTCACCTCCTGGCGAAAGTTGGAATTTAGGAAGCCATAGATTATAGGGTTAATGCAGGTGGAGGACATGGCCAGCAGGTGGCAGAGGGAGAACAGCAGGTTGTGATGGCAGATGGGCAGAGCCTCCTGGTTCCAGTCTGACACCACATTGAAGATGGTCAGCGGCAGCCAGCAGAGAGCAAACGCTGTGATGAGGGCGACAAGCATTACGTTGATTCGGCGGCTGTGAGTCATGCTGTGGCTCTCTGCTGTCCTGGCGCGGTCCAGCATGTCTTTGCGGTGGCGAAGGCGCACAAAAACTCTAACATAACAGAGCAGGACCAACAATAGTGGGCCACAGTACTGGAACAGAAGGAGCCATGTGGTGTAAGCGAGCCGGTGTTGCTGGGAAGGCCAGTGCTCCAGACAGGCCTCCATATGTGGAGACGCAGGCGCATAAGAGAAAAGTGTGTGGTATGAATTTAAAAGCGCAGATGAGTTTTTGAGTGTGTGGTAAGGCTGAGGTGGAGATGCATTGAGATAAGCCTGAGAGGGGGCTTGGTGATGGAGTGGAGACTGAGGCATGGTGACGTTGGTGTAGGGCTCACTTGTGAGTAGCTGAAATGCCAAAAACGGCGAGGAGGTGAAGGAGGCCAGAGTCCAAATGAGAACCACCACCATGTAGGCCTGAGAAATGCTTGGTTTCCATCCAGATGGGTTAATGATGAGCTGATGTCTTTCCAGAGCAATGAAAACGAGAGACAGCACAGACACGGTCACAGATGCACACTGGATGAATGGCACCAGCCGGCATAGCAGCGACCCAAACACCCAATGGTCCATTAGTGTGTATATGACGGTGAAAGGAAGGCAGAAGACACACACTAGGATGTCAGAGAATGAAAGGTTACAGATGAAAATGCCGGTGACATTGACTTTTTCTCTGTGACGGGCGATGATGCAGATTAGGCCGATGTTTCCCACCAGCCCCAGCACCATCGTCAGGCTGTACCACACAACCAGACACACTGTGAGGACAGACGACATATGGCACTGCTCATCATGCCCGAGAACGGCGAGGTCTGAAAGGAACAGCGTCTTATTCCCCAACCATTCCTGCACAGACTCATTAGTGGTTTCCCCCTCCTCCCATGGTAGGGAATGTGGAGAGGTGGAGCTGCTGAAGGGCAGAGTTGGAGCTGACGTTGATGGGGAAGCCTGGCTCTCGTTGCCACTAAAGGACATCTCACCAGGACTTCAGTGTCACCGGCCCCCAGGATCAAACTGTCCATCCCGGTGCTCTTAAAACATGCATCTGAGACAGGGAGAGGGAAAGCACAGGGGGACACAGGGACAAGAAGGGGAAAAAAACAGTAATTGCTTGCAAAGCAATCCTTCTTAAAAGTCAAAGGGGGTGTTCATGTGGAAGGGATACTGCTTGTTCCGAGAGAAGCAAAGAGTGAAGGAAAGGCAAGAAGTGGATGCTGTAGCAGAGGAATTCAGCTGAGATGCAAAGAAGTGAGAACTTTTCTGTATTTAGATCATTGTAAGAGGAGTTTTTAAGAAATCACTGCAATTAAAACCTGCCTTTATGTTATAAATTGAGTCACGCCAGTAACATGGCTGTTTGGAACAGCTGGTAAACGGATGCCATTACGTTTTATTACAGTAGAAATTCATGGTTCCCAGAGGAGGAATTTGAATGATTTCTCGATCTTAAGATCCATCATCAGCTCAACACTTTAGATTAGGTTTCCTTTTGTCAATACATCAAAAACTACCAATCAATGCAAAAAGAGAGAATGAGAATATACACACCATAAGAGGCTCAGCCTATGAGGCTGTTTATACATTTTTTAATTTGGCAAATGTGCTATTTACACAAGGTTATTGAGTATAGTCTTTACTATTAGTATTTTGTTCTGCTGATGTTGCGCAGAGAAGATGCAGTTCTTTGTCTTAACAATCCTTCTCTTTGTCTTCTTTACAAATCTTAAGATCTCAAACTTGTCAGCTCTCCTGTCACAAATGATCCCTTACAGTCAGATCTCAAGACTGAGCATAATAGCTTGATGACAATACAATTACTATGCATACGATGAAGCAGAGGCTTCCATTTTACACAGTAAATTACGTAGTATGTCACAGTGAGTGAAAGGGCATGCCATTGTCAGAATCCTAAAAATGGACTTCGGCTCTCTCCCCTGAAACCTCTGCCATGTGCTGTGAAAACCAGCATCGGGAAGGAAATGAGCCTGTCATTTCCCATTAACGACACACACACACTTAGCTATCAGTCACCTCACACTGCATCATTACTAACAAACTCTGTCAGTGTGTTGAGTGAGCTGCAGGCAGCGGGAGGGGTACAGCATTGATCACCCATTGTCCATGGTGGAAAAGCAAGTGCAATGTCACTAGTAACCAGATTTAACAAAACAGCTGCAACAGAGCAGAGGAATCATACAAAACCAGCAGGAGGAAAAGCGGAACTGTCCCATTAGTAGGCAATTAGAAGCCTGGACATGGTGCAATGATGTGACACTAGGATGCATATCCAGTAACTCAACTCCTTTCCAAAAGCAAAATCTCTGCCGGATAAGGTGCGCGGTGACCTAGCGCCGCTCTGCTCTGTCCATTCTCCATTTCTGCCTCAGCAAAGTGTATTCCATCAGGGACAGTAATGACACTGAAGGGAGACTTGCCGACTGTCATTTTTTCCTTGAGTCAGACTCAAATCAATTCTTGATTTTGTATATTGTATATTTTTTTTCATTTTCAATGATTGACCGTAATTCTCAATCTTAAATGTTTAAACAATACATCTTTTTTTGTCTTTTGGTAGTTTCAAGATAAAACATTTCATCCCACTGCAATTTAACTCTGTATCCGTTAAATATTCTCTACAGCAATATCATGCTACACCATTTCATACGTGTCCTTTTTCTTTTGGAGACTTAGTTATAGGTCTGTACTGTATTTTCAGTGTGAGCAGACCTGGAGGGAACGACAAGTTGATTTGCCCTTCAATGAATTAGAAACACATGCCCTGTCCTTTCAAGCACATATGTGCACATCAAAGAGGATGCCCAAACTCTGTGTAGTCACTGGGCAAAATGTAACCATATAACTTGTGTATCTTGCAAGATGCTTACTGTTTCTACTGTATGATTGACTAAAAACCTATTTCCATTTTTATTACTGCGTTACACCCAACCACCAGGGAATATGAGCACTTAATTGAATTCCCAGTTGCAAATTCATTTTGCAGTAAAATAAAAAACCCACAGACACATGGTGGTACTATTCAGAATCAATTTTCTTGCCGCCTGCATGTGGAGGAGCAGGATAACAGACGCTGTTGTGTTCCGCACCTGCAATAATGACCCAAGCTTCATTATTGGCGGGAGTGTCGGGGAGCGTGGGTGATACCTCCCGAGTCCATGTCATAATGATGGCTTTCAGGAGAGGGGCTTTCCAAACATTAAATATAAGTGCATTTACATATTTATGATGTTTTTTCCATTTTCAGTTTCCCTGTCTTGGATGCATGAAATTGGAAATTGGATGCATATTCCTAGAAAAACCTTCTGTAGTGTACACTTGTTTCACTACATCATTTGAAAATATTTGCAGGAGTACAGTAGGAATGCATCTGTGGACAAAAGGCTACGAACTGACGGTGGAGAAACCTCACACTGTGCAGCACATCTATTTACTGTACCAATAATTTTATAAACTATAAAAAGACAGTCAAAGATCATTATTGTGCGTTGTACATCAATACTATTTGTGTAAAATAAAGCACTCACGTGGTGGGTTGGCTGGAGGAGACGGCAGAGGAAACGACGCTCTGGACGGATGTGAATCCACAGATGGGAGAGTTGGAGAAGGACCTGAACATCACAGCCTCCACAACGCTTCTGTCAGAGACAATAGGCGGCTGTGGTTCCGCTAGAATTGTGCTGTTAGGAGATCCTTTATTGCCAGACCCTCTGAGCACTGTACTCTGCTGTCACACTGTGGCGGTTTATTCAATTACATGTCAAAAAGGACCTCAGATGTATCTGCTGTTGGACCTAAAGCAGGCAAGAAGAGACAGAGCCCAGCTGGTTTTTAGGTTTTATCTTTATTGTCAAAAACTTTCAAAAATGACAAGAAAGACAAGATTAATCTGTTCTTAATTTGGATTTGTGGCTCATATATGCGCCCTAAAATAGTTGATCAAATATGAATCATGAGAAAGACTGATGACAAGTTTGGACCTCCGTTGTCCCCAACGTGTAGAGGTCAGCTTGTCGTGTGTTCACATAGGCTGACACTCCTTTGTCTTGTCTGACTTCAACAGGACCTTAGCAGAGCAGGTTTCCTTGTGCACAACCAGCTCACATTCATCAGGGATTTCTACTGTGGCTGCGTCAGGGATCCTTGAGAGGAAAGAGGAAAGAATATTACATGTTGAAAAATAAATTGTCTCTTTAAATATGTCAGTTTGTGGAAACAGAACATACACACAGCTTTTATTTGTTGTGATGTGGGAAAAGTAAACAGGTGCAGCCCCCCCGAACCCCTCCAAAGAATGTTTTTCCATGAAGTTAATAATGTAGGATTGCTTGAAAATAAAAGGTGTAATGTAGTAAATTAAGGCATGAAAATCTTACTTGCTACAGCAGCTCAGGCCCTCGTTTGTACAAGAGCACGCCATGCAGTCCCTTTCCCATTCAGAGCCAAAATCATGCTGCTTTCCATCCTTGTCCACACACCCTGAATGTAAAGAAGCAAAACAGCGGTTAGCCAACCGTTAAGCTCCTTATTAATCTCTGATTAAATTTCATCAGTGACTAAATGTGTGTGCATAGGTGTGGTTTTCATTATGTGCAGTGCAGAGTCAACTGCAAGTGTTCAGCAAACACAAAACCACCGGTCCATTCTGTCCACTGATGGACTCTTTAGGATTATATTTCTTCCAAATGTTATCATGTCGACTCACCTTTTGGAGGGTTATTCACATCTTTCAGTGCTAACCCCTGGAAGAAGCAGTCAGAGTGGCACAGGACAAACAGTCCCAGCAAACAAACAAAAACGTGGAGGGAAGCCTGAAAGAGTTGAATAAAAGACATTTGTAAGCATGATACCTATTGACAGGCTGCACAGTGCATTCATGCTCTCAATTCTAAGATCTTAAATCTAAAATTCTTGCCTTTTGTACATGCCTCTTTGGTCTCTTAGTGGTCAAACAAACAGCCAATCCTTTGATGCGAAACAGTTTCCATACTAAAATTCTAAAAGTAAATGTTTGTTTAGTAGCTATTAAATGCATATTTGAGGGATTTCCAAAAATCCAGAATTATAAATGTATACATATATGTATACATTTTAGTACAAAACACATTATGTCTGCAAGTGTTAAAAATCGGATTTATGTAATGTAGTCTGCACAAGATATGTACTCTCGTAGACCACCATTATTTGTACTTATAGTTCTTACAACTCTGTTGACCCTGACCCTGACTTATGCTACAAACAATTATATTAATAATAAGAACATAAGTAGAAAGTATAAAATGCAATGTGACAGCAATGACGTCTTAAAAGTCTAAAACATCAATATTTTCACCTATATGGACATTTTTTATTAAAAGAAAGTTAAACCACAAACAAGACCTGAAAGATTCTTCAGTGTCCTTGCTTCCATAATTACATGAATAAGTTACGTACCATCCTTAGATGCGATGTGACCAGGTGAACAGGAAGCTGACTGAGTGAGAACTTTCTAATGGAGCCTTTATACTTGGGTGTATATCTGTACTGTTGCAAAATATTTGAATAGCAATGTGACTGATATTTGTTTTAAGGTGTGTAAGAGATGGATGTAGTTAATATTGATATAAAGGGCATATATTGGCGAGCAAACTCACAAGAAATATGGATTTTATTTTGATATTTATTATTGATTTTATTCAACTAACGCAAGAATAATTACATTATTGAAAAAACAACCAAGGAAACAATCAGAAATATAAAAACTTGCTGTAAACTTATTTGTAAACTTTCATTGCTGAGCCAAAAGGCAGAGATAGATTACTTGCACTGCAAATAAAGCAACGAACTGTAAACAATGAATTAAAAGATTTAGTTAAGATCAACCATGCCGTAAAAAAATATATATATTCTCTGAAAATTCTTTGTTTTCCAAAAAGCCCATCCTTGAACTGTGCAACAGAGGAAAGCGGAGGATAATAAAACTTCAAAAATATCCCTCCCTATACATTTCTTTACTCATTTTATAATCAAAGTAGTATGCAGCAAATTAGGATAAAAACATAATCATACTAACGGCTGATTCAACATTCACATAAACGTTTAGATTGACAGTTTAACTGTAAATGTAGGAAGCCACACTATCCAAAAGTTGTAGTACTCGCTTCATAAAGTGCAAATTAAATGAAAAAACAGCTCCATCAGCAGAGAACAGGAAGTGTTTTTCTGTGGCACATCCAAAGAAACAACTCCTTCTTTTGTTAGTAGTTACTAAACAGGTGGCGAATCTCTTTAGAGCAAAACTACACTATCAAACTTCATTAAAGCTGTGAGACGCCTGATAAGTCTTCTCCTGCAGATGTTAAAGGGAGTATAACAACCCAAAACAGTGAAACAATCATTCCCAAAATAAAACATGACCAACTAAGTGGCAAATAAATCTCCAAAGAAATGATCCACACCTGGAACCCATAAGACCCCCCCCCCCCCCTCCCCATTTCTGCTGTCACCTGGTAGTACTGTGCAATTCAACTCAAAGGAATTGTTTTGGGAAGTAAACTCATTCCCTTTGTCATCTCACTCATTTCATGAGAAAATAAATCATCCATGGAAACAAACAAGGTTAAAAAAAAGCCCAGAGAACACATTCATAACCATACAAAGATAAGAAGCAGCATCTGTAGTAGTTTCTCATTCAGCCGTTAGTATTATAGTGCATGCACATTGCAAGGATCTCTATCCAACCAGAGTTCTCATGAATGCGGGTCTGCTTAAGGGCCAGTGATACTGGTTGGGGACAGGTCCGTTCACGTTGCACTCAAAGAAGGAGAACATGGGGAACCAGATGCGCGCCCTGCGGCTCTGCTGGAAGGCCCGGGTGTTGGCCAACGTGTGGTAGTAGAGGAAGAGGCGAGTGGTGATGTAGAAGGCGATGAACACGTCGATGGAGTAGTGCTCGTGAGCCGCCAGGATGAAGAAAATTCCAAACAGGTTTAACACCCAGGAGATGGTGTGAATCAGATTCCAGGTGCGTGGTGTGTCTGCAATTGAAATGTATAGGATGAATATCGTGGTATTTCTAGTTTTCTAGACATCTCGCTTTGTTCCCTCGGAAACTCTGTTTGGTCTTCTTTAGTTGGCGCAGTTCATCTTCTTGCTTCCATCACTTCCGTACCATTGATTCATTAATGTTGAATTTGTTCCCACGTTCTGCTGCGTGACCGATAAGTTTGAAATCTGCTTTGTAAGCATGCCTCTTAACAGGTGCAATTTTTATGAAACATATTTTTGATCTTCCTTCCATTACAGAACCAATGGATAGTGAAAGTAGTGAAAGAAGGACTAATACTATTTGTTTCAACCTTCATGGGATTAACTGGCAATAAAAAAAAGGAATGAGGATCTCGTATGTTGTACAAAATACAAAGAAAATAGAATTTAATTTGACTGAAATACTCAAGTCAAAGGGAATCACTTTGAAGGAAAACATGAGTGTCCACTCACATTCAGTCACAAAAAAGTTGAGCAATGTGATGACGACGGTGTGTCCACTGAACATGTAGTCTCCACACGTTTGGACGCCGGTCAGCGTCATTCCACCTCCACTCCAGATCAGCAGCGCCCTCTGGATCTTTCCCCAGGAATCCCCGTACGACTGAGGGGTAAAAAAAAAACAAAGCGCTCGCTATCAGTCATGCTGTGAATCACACCGGCAGCTGTTCATCCGTTATCACAGTGGGAATGCTGTAGCCAGGAATAAACTGGAATGTCGCCAGAAGCAACACAATTTACTGGGAAACTAGCAAAACGTCTCATGAGTGCTTCCCACCTTGCTGGCACACTTCAGGTGCTGCCCAGGAACAGAGAGCGAGGTGACAAACATGGTACAACAACGCAGCAGGAACACGGTTCCCATCAAAGAGCACAACCGTCTGAAGATAATGGACCTGCAATAGAGAGGATCAGTCACAAAGCTTTGCTTGCACATCACTTCTGAGACTGCATTGCATTCAGAGGATCTGGGTGTTAGCGGGTGCACATCATTATTAAAGCAGTGTGTCGATGGGATGGGAGGGGTTGGGCCTGGACTACCGGTGTTTGTGGAGGAGCAGGACCAGCAGGCCCATGTAACACAGGATGAGGCCACATGCCTCAGCCATGGCAAAAGCCCAAGGGATTCTGGGAACACTGTTGAGAGAGTTGAAAAACATGTGCATCAGTGGGAAGATTAGACAGGAGCATAGATTGATAGGCGCAGGAGCATTTAAGTGCAAATTAACTATGGAGTATGCTCAACATGCTGGAATCATACCTGTCCAGAAATATGTCAGGCAGCGGCGGGTAGGTCCTCATGTCCGGGACACGCTCATGTACAATGACCATGACGAAAGAAGTGAATCCAAACACAAAAAAGACATAGATGGAACTGATGATTGTCTTCCACACCTCTGGGTCCAGTCTGCCAGGCACTTGCTGCCTGTACCTCCCGTTGGAGTGCGCGTGACACACAGAATCGAACGCAGATCTGTCTCCGCTCCTCAGCCTCAGCTCACTCCCGTTACTCGAGCGGTCCCTTCCGTTGCACGTCCCGTCGGCCGCGTCGCGGTTCCACTCGCCACTCGGCGGGAGCCCGCCCGGGAGGCTGTCTGCGGGCCGGAGACCCAGCTCCTCCAGTCGGGTCTGGTTCCGCCTCTGGAGCCGGCAGAGCGCGATGATCAGCCTCTTGATGTCTCCGAGCACGGAGAGGCCCAGCGGAGGCCCGCGCAGGTCGGCCTCGGTCAGGGCCAGCAGGCTGGGGCCGTCCAGGCGGTGCTGGTCGCACAATAACTCCACGTACTCCCCGAAACCTTCATCCTGTAGCCACCGGGCCACCTGCTTACAGCTCCAGGAGCTCACAATGTCCTCCGACGCTGCCATGCCACTGCAGACACAGACATGTGAAGTCATGTAGGGCTCAACGGACGTAAATAAATCTGATAAATGAGCACCACTTTTTTTCTTCACTGTGTTTTTATTACCATCTTTGTTAGTGCCAATCTCGCTGTTTGGAAAGCTCCATTTTGTTACATTTGCATTCTTTTTGTCACAATTAACCTTTCTGAATAAATGCTTTAGAACAAGTTTCTTCTCAACGACGGAGCAAGAACAACCACATTTGGGCTTTTTTTATTGAGAATGGGGTGAATTATCAAGGTAGGTCCGAAAGGATCTTTGATCTCACTCGTGTGTGTCTTACTGCAGTCACACTGCGTGTCTCTAAGCACACTGCAGACTAAGCAACAGTAAACTAGAGGTATTGATTTCCTCCTTCAAAACAAATGTTATTTTCATTATTGATTGAGCCCAAAATGATGTCTTCATCCAACAGTCCAACTATTGTGAAATCTGAAATATATAATATATACAGAATTGGAATCAGCTTTATCCTGATAATCAATTGATAATTTCATTGATTTTCAAGCGTAATCTCCCTGTAATCTCTTGTGCCTGTTGTGCAATTTAACTTGACTTTGTTCAGGTGTGCACATCCTCTCCGATCCATTAGTGTTATTACATGGTAATGCTACTATTAAAACACAGTCACAAACCATCCGCCAAATAAACAGACTTTGTCTCCCAGAGTACAGATCAAACTCTGCCCTTTTACCCTCTGATAAGCTCGCCCCGTCCCCCCGAGCTGCTCCAAAGGTCTGCACCAACACAACAGTCCACATACTCACTTTACCGCAGACTTTAAATCATGCCAGTATGCAGCTTTCACTTATCAGTAATACAGTTGACAGCACTTGGTTTGTAGGGAGGGGTTGCATTTACTAAAGGACGCCTTCATATGATGAGATATCATGAAGGAGTCAGTGTGTTCACAGACGGTTATTTACAGTTACAGTAATTGCATTGTACAGAATTACAGACTAGATCGCCCCTGTGATTATTCACTGGATCTGGGAAGTTTTATTTTCCCTTCAAATTAATGATGATTCATTTGGTCTTGTGATGGAGCAGATTTTTGGCATTTTTTGGCCCAACCAACAGTCCAAAAAATATTCAGTAAAACAAGATACCGGCAAGCATCTTATCTTCAGGAGAGCCGAAACTAAATTAAAAAAAATATTTATAATCTAAAATAATTGTTAGTTGCATTTAAATGAAAAGGTTTGTGTAGTGTCTCTACAGAAACTTGGTCTAATGTATATGATGAATTATAAATGAGTATTTCTCCTGGCATTCCGACATTACTCATTCCTTCCAGGGAGTGTCACTTTTGGATTAACAGTTACACAGACATCACAATACTGATTGCAAAACACAGTTTCAAAAGAAGCAGGAAATGAGATCAGAACACCAAACTGAAGTCAGTTGCATTATTTCAATAAAGCAGATCGAACAGGGATCAATACAGCGCACGGAAATTTGGCTAATCAGCTGATCAATGTCAAATATTGAATGTCTGCACCCTGAAGCCACTCACCTGGGCAGCTGCTGCTATGTCTCTCAGACGGAAATGACTTATTTTAAAACGACCCCTAAAAGTAACATCCCACTGGCAACATCCTGCGGCTTCACTGGGGGATTCCTAAGTGCCATGTCAGCTTGTTGAGTGGTGACACACGGCTCTGCGAGAAAGCCCTTCAGTGTGCGCGTGAATGTGTGCGTATGTATGTGCGTGTGTGTGTGTGTGTGTGTGTGTGAGAGAGAGGCATTTTTTTAGAGACAATTTGACAAAGGGCTCATAGTCTGTTTGACCATCGCACCACAGAGGAATGACTGCTACATGTCAGCAGGACATGAACTCTGAGCTACGAGATAGTGTTTCTCTGTTGGTGTGGAAAAGTTTGTAACACTACTTTTCTACGCTTCAACACAACAACAACAACAACAACAACAACAAAAAGAGCAAAAGGTATAAATGAGAGCAAACACGTCACAGGAAGTACATGTATTGAGTTTACAACTGACGTTGAGTCGATGGTGGTCTCTTACCATCAGTCCCGTGTCAGTGTGCCGGCACACGGTGCAGATGGTCTGTCTCTCTGAGGTATTTCATGGCCAACGTGCTTCGGAACAACCAAGCAACGGCGAACAGGAAGAGACAACAATGAACAACACCAGTAAAGAAGAGCCGGGCAGCTGGTGCGGGGCTGCTCAAAGCGCACTGACCCCTGCCGGCCACATTGGGGACAGCATCTGTTGGCGAGTTGGGTTTCCCTGCATATAAATATAAAGAGGTGGATTTCGTGTGCTGATTTATTTGAATTTGACGGCACAAACACAAGCAGTGGTTATCTATAATAACTATAACCTCATTTATGTGAGTCACCAGTTGATGACAGTTGACAGTTGCTGCAGCGACCAAAGCAAAGGGGACTGACAGCAGCGTGGAAATAACAGTGGTTTAACCTCTGTGAATTTGGTAATGACAGACACACAACTGTTGTGTGAGATGAGACGTGACGAACGGGAGTCGGAGCAGAGTAAAGTCAGCATGCACAGAACCAGAAGAGTAGGAAAAGTTCTCATGTGCGACACAGGACAGAGACGGAAGACCCTGTCTCTCCAGGTGCGGTAGGAGGTTCTATATTTGTTTCTACGCTCCTGTCGCCACGGAGACGAGGTGTGGCCAAACCTGCTCTTATTTAGGTTCATCATTATGTCTTAAATGTGCATCAAATGTGGTATTTGTGTCAGGTCCACGTCTCATGACGAGCTGGGGCTCCGGCTGCTGGGCATCACGCATGTACATGGAAGTCGGTGCTGGAAGGGCAGTGATGACTTTTATTGAACCGCGGTGAGAAGCTACTCCGTCCCGGCCAGTGACCTGCCGGCATTTGACCTTTCACCTTGTTTGCTTGTGCCCTGTGTTGTGAGGTGGGACTTGTTTGGGAGTGTTGATCGCCTACTTTATGATTCATCACCAGCTCAGTCTGGACCTGCAAAAGATACTTAAAAGATAATTGGAGGCTTTGTCCAACAGCTTATGGCCCTCGAGTGAAGACTGCAGGACGAAGGGTTAAATGAGGCTAAATAAAACAAAGCGACGTCCAACCCTGTAATAAATCCATAGAATTGTCCACTCTTTAGTCTCCAGAAGTCAACGTCCTCATTCACACTTTGCCAGACTGTCTCCATTTGTACCATGCATACAGTAGACAGTTCAACAGTGTCCACCCCTCCACTCCCTTTGTCCTTTCCTAATGTGACCTCAGTGGCAACAGAGAAAGAGCATTCAATGCAACTGCAACATTGAATAACTCTACACACAGTAAAAGAGCACTCACCAGACACAGGCGGCTAATTTTAGGGGCGAGCGGCGTTAGAACAACCAGCTGCTCTCGTCCCTCACTGAGCGCCGTGCTGTGGGGGTGAAGGGACGCCGGACGCTCGCAGTCGGTTGGAGGAGCGCTCTGTGTCTGTGGCAGAATGTCAGGGAGCAACCAAGACCTGGTGCTCATTAAAGAACTGGAGGACATCTTGGATTCCTGCACGCTGGAGCTCACCCCGGTGGATGAAGTCTGGCCCAACCTGTACATAGGGAACGTGTGAGTGCCTTGTGTTTGGGGAGCTTTTGTTAGCCGCCGTGAGAGGAATGAGCTTTGTTAGAGTAAACCGGTTTAACTGCATCTCAACATCATTCCCTGACACGTTTTATTCTTTTATTCCCTATATGCTCGTCGCTATTCTTTGTGTGTGTTTCAGGGCCGTTGCGCAGAATAGGAAGAAGTTACAGAAACTTGGCATCACTCATGTGCTGAATGCCGCGCACTCCAAGCAGGGCAGCATCGGTGACCAGAGTTTTTATGGGAACACATGCGTCTACTTTGGCATCCCGGCCGAGGATTCGGACCGGTTCGATCTCAGTCAGTACCTAAAAGCAGCGGCTGACTTCATACACAGAGGGCTGAAGAGCAAAGATGGTACAGTATTTCAACGTGACATTTGATATTTAGCTGTTCGATTCCCTCTCTCATCCTCCATCCTGCTCTGCAGGCAAGGTGCTGGTGCATTGCATCATGGGCATGAGCCGATCTGCCACTCTGGTCCTGGCTTATTTCATGTTGAGGCAGCGTCTCCGCCTCAGAGATGCTTTGAGGCACGTCGTCCAAAAGCGAGCCATTTATCCAAACCGGAATTTCCTGTCGCTCCTCCTCAAGATGGATGAACAGCTGACTCACAAACGGCGTTTGTGTCCTCTTTTCTGACATCACTCCCTCATTTTTTTACCTTCACTAAATTACAAAAACTATTACAGAAAGTAGACACAATATTATTTCCGTCAATTAGTTCTACGGTTGTCTACTTTTCATGCACAACTTTAACTTAGGAGTGTAGCAGCAACAGTGTTGTGAATATTGTAAATGTCGGTATCCAATGTCTAAGAGTTTTTTTTTAATATTTAAATTGTATTCAAAACGTAACCTTGTGTTTGTCTGGCATGTGTACAAGCTTTGTAAAAACACCTTTATGATGTCGTTTTGAATATACGTCAAAACATTTTATGATATCTCATTTAAATATTATGGCTGGATGGATATAGGAGTGTTTGCACAAACATAACAGTTCGCTATTCAAATTTTTTTTCCAAATAATTTCATATAACCAATGTAATGTTTTCACAGATCAAACACTAACTTGTTTAATTTAAACCAAGATTGTACTATTGCTTATAGTTGCATTACAAATTGGACGGATTAACAAAGTGGGAAGTCAGGATTCATCAGATTGCAATGCAGAACAATTCAATAAATTAACTTTTAAATTAATATAAACTGATGAAAAATGAAATCTAGCCTCAAAGGATTTCAACCTGCAGCTGACAGTCACTGTTGTGCTTCACAAACATCTGAAGGAGCAGTGAGAGCGCTGCACCTACAGTTGAGTGTTGTTCAACCAAGGCCAAATGTACCTTTTATTTTATCTTTGTGTTACACAATGCATCGACCATAACCTTTATGATTGATTCACGCCAAATGATTTAGTAGCCTAGATGTTGACACAAGATACTGCTGAAGTTAACACGTCACTGGTGAATGTCACACACAGAGCTGATCATATTTCTTTAGAGCTGCAGGCGTTACGCTTCAACATGGAGACAAAAACCAAGCATAATATAACAGCTTCATGGAAAGTAAGCCAGTGATGTGATGCTAAAAGTCACAGGGTAATACATGTTGTATAATAAAAAGGATTAGACATGTTTTGAAGTACCTGAACTGCTGCATTATGCATAAGTGTCTTATTACAGAGTTATTAAAGGAAAAGCTGGGAAGTAGGTGAAGGTGTTTTTAGAGAAATATGAGCAGGTGCAGGAAGAGAAGAGCGTGTGCTGCTTTGAAAGTAAACTGGATGATTCAGAGTGGAAATAGTCTGTTCAGGGATCTGTTTTCTCAGTCTGTTGCTTCACACCAGATGATTGTATGCGCCACGTTTTTTTTTAAGACAAAGTCATTGTGAGAAGTAAACGCCCAGGGTGAGTTTTTCTGGTATTTGCATGCCAGTATGTCCCTTATGGTTCCCACGTATCAACCTCCGTCTGCCTCAGAGCTGCAGGAGTTCCTGTTGGCACAGAGACAATCCACAGGACATGCCAATCAAGTATGGCCTAACTTTTACATTGCCAACGAGTAATTTATTGCATATTAATGAAATCCAATACACCATAGAGTCTAATTACCAAACGCCTATAATTATATTGTTTGTTAAATTCTGTCATTAGTGATGGTGTTCTTCTGGACTACATTACACTGAGATGAGATGATGTTTCTAATATTCTGCCTCAAGTGTGCAAAATAAGGTGCATATTTAGGGCTGAAGGTAACAGGGAATGTCCCTGTCCCGGGACGGGTAAATGTATTCACTGTATGATGGGCGCAAGCTGTTTTCCAACCCTGGTGCTGGCCGACCTGATGATGGATGGGAGGATCCAGCAGGGCAGAGTTCTACATGTTCTACAGCTACCTGGAAAGTGGAGGACACGGCGTTAACGCTGCAGAACATCCAGCTCGACCCGCGACCTTTCTTCAACCCCCAATTCTAAAATGTTTAGGAACTACAGGCTGATGTCAAATCCTTGTTAATAACTACTTATTTTTATGTAATTTTCAACTGCACAGATTAGTGGTGGGAGCAATCTTAACTTTTCCTCTGTTACTCTGCTCATCTTTATTCTAAAGACATTATACTTCTTTACCATTTCCTTTCCCTGATATTGTTGTAATAATTTATTTTTCAATATTAATTTAACATTTTTACTACCAACTGGGGTCTGTTAAATCTGTCAGAACAAAAAACAAATACACAAATACACAGTAACAATTTCTAAATTAAAAAACACTAAGAATAATTAAGTTAATGTTGAAAAAATATTATGGGTTATAAATGGTTTGAGGGCATCAAACATGTTGAACAAGTGTAACTTTTCACACAAGATATTTTGACATGTAAAAAAAACAGGTGTAAATGAAATAATTAATGATCAGCTTGAGATGACCAGGGCAGACACTATTTTGACAAGGCTGATGACAAATTTGACAATTTCTTTGTAAAAGTGCTGTCAGACATGCTGATCCATGCTGGTCTTGGTTTGTCCCGACGTCCCCGGGCCTGTGGTGGGTTGCAGGCCGGTCGGTCGGCGTGCGACTGAACCGCGACTCGTCTCTGGATTCCTGGAGCAGCTGAGACAGAAGCAGCCAAGCCTCGGTCTCCACAGTATGCAGATCACAGAGGAGGACCACACTGGCACATCATGACGGAGCATGACCTTTCACCCTTGTCAGGCACCTGTTCAATTTAAATGCACATTTTGGGAAACGAAAATCAAATCGGAAAAATGGAAATGCCATCTCTGTGTCATCTGTCATTTATTATCTCTGCCCGAACAATCAGTAGAAAACAACAAATAAATGCTTTCAATTTTATGTCTCCATAAATAACTCTCCTTGCACCTGTCACACATCACTGACATGCATGCGCGCTGATAAAGCAACATGCCAGTATTACTTAACTTATTTCTGTCTTCATTGTTTCTGATGACTCGGGGTTTCTATTTACCGTACGGGAGGACGAATAATAATCAGTGTCACGTTAGATGAGTCAGATCACATTCTGAAGGCTATGAGAAAGGAGCCGTTTGTGCGTGACGCTGTTGAGGTCTGGTGTTATCTTCGAGCTGCCTAAAAATACCGTCTCAAACACAGAGCCGGAGGGAGCGGTTACCATTTCAGATCCCCGATGCTCACTGTAGAGGGAGGCATGCACACACACACACACACACACACACACACACAGTTCACACATATCGTCTGAGGAAAAGTTGAGGTGCTGCTCTGGGATCCTGCTCGGGAACGGATTCAAAGCTGTAAACAGTTAGAAGAAAGAGGTAAGCAACTTCTCTCTGCTAGAGTACTTTAATTAGCCATCACAGACCATATCAAGAGTACAACACACGTACCTGAAATAATCATAGCCAGCCTCAATTCTGTCCTGGAATGTCACCACTGTTTTATAGAAATTCTCCAAAAAAAAGAAAATATGATTGAGAAATACCAGTTTAATGTAAAAAAACACAAAAAAATAACACAAGGTGTTCACACTTTAAGAGGAACTGAATTGTTTGGCATTATTGCAACTATTAACAGCTATAGTGACATATGGATTGTCTGTAAACATGCTGATTATTCGATGACAGATGATTACAGCTCTCAGACTGCATAAAAAAGCGTCCCTGGAGTAACAGAGTTGGTAGTGATGAGTGCGCTCGCTTTGATGAAATTCCGGGACGTTTGTGTCCGTGTGGTTTTCTGGGCGGCAGAGGTGAGCCATGTCCTCCCGTGTGGTGAAGTCCAGAAGCAGGAACCCATACACGGCTGTGCAGGTGGACCCAGACAGTGACTACATAACACCGGGAACATTAGACCTGGAGCAGCTGTTCTGGACCAGCACCGGGGCTCAGTACGCACACGTCAACCAGGTCTGGCCCAGCGTCTACGTGGGGGACGAGTGAGTAAAAATACTCAAGAGATGCTTTCGTGGTTCTAAAGACGGCTTCAGACTAAGATTGTGTGTCCCGTGGAAACAGGAAGACAGCTCTAGAGCGGCCCGGCCTGAGGGTTCTGGGTATTACACATGTCCTTAATGCAGCAGAGGGAAAGTGGAATAACGTATTGACTGGTGCTCATTACTACACTGACATGGACATACAGTACTTTGGTGTGGAGGCCGATGACAAACCCACCTTTAATATCTCCCAGTACTTCTGCTCTGCGACCCAGTTCATCCGCGAGGCCCTCAGTCACCCGCAGAGTAAGTGCTGGACAAAACCAAAGCTTTCAATTGAGAAGAAGGCTGTATACTTTTTTTCTGTTTCTGATGAAGCCATCTGTCTTTGCCTCCTCTTCACTGTAGACAAGGTGCTGGTGCACTGTGTGATGGGTCGGAGCAGGTCAGCCGCTCTGGTCTTGGCGTACCTGATGATGGACCATGGCTTAACCGTGGTGGACGCTGTTGAGCATGTGCGACAGCGGCGCTGCGTTCTCCCCAATCACGGCTTTTTGAGACAGCTCAGAGCCCTGGACATCACGCTGCAAGAGGACAGGCTGAGACACAAGAGAGAGATGCAGAAACAATAGCACAAAGTAGAAAATACATTTGTCTTCTGAATCTCCAGTGTACAAAAATATACTTCATATTGTTTTGACTATTGCATCATTAAACTTTTCTTTTTCAGATCTGCGTTTCGCTAGTCTCCAAGTTTAAGTAACATTGTTACAGTTATGTAACAGCAAGTTATTTTCTGCAAAGTGTGTGAAAGGTGTAAGAATTGGATGTGTGAGGCACACAGTAGGTCCTCACGTTATACCTATTGATTCAAAACGATTTAAGCTGTGACGCATAGATGTAAATGTTGGTTCTTCAATCTATTGGGTTCATCTTGTAGATATCTAAAGAATTATCTTTCATTGAAATGGAGAAAAAAAATAGCATAAAAGTAAATCAAAAGATGGTTGTATATTTTATTCATGAATTTGTGGCACGACAGTTCAGCAAAAAGATGGGAAACTGAGTGCCACTGAGACGGGGAATATTTAGTCACTTAAGGCTTATTGGTGTATTTGAACATTAAGTAACAGACGGACAAAACTAGTAGTAGAGAAATGTCAAAACAACTCCAAAAACAGACTGTGGTCTAAGAAAGAATTTTACTCATTTTCTACCTTTCTTTCCCTTCATTTTCTTTGTAGCTTTAATTTGTAACAGTTAACAAAAAAAAGAAAAGAATCTGATAGTCTTGAGTTTTGGTGACAACGTACAGAGATAGAAAAATAACACCCAAAGAACACAGGCCACTCATTTAGAAGAACTAAACTGAACGGTAAAGTTTTATTTACCCTCTGTATTCCTGACAGCAAACAATGAAATACGTCTTTAGTACTCATCACTGTTCTAGTTTCAAAGGGTTTCCTTGTACCACCAGAAGCTGGTTCACACAACACCAGCTGGCCTCTTAACATTTACAGAGGAAGGAAAGGGGAAAAAAGGCACGTGTGACTAGAGGCACCCACTCAAAAAACAAGTGAAGGGTACAAAGCAAAGACACCACTTTAACAGTCATCACAGAAATTAGTGGGCAGGGGGCTTTCACACATTTTATAAGCGTTCACTTAAAAGAAAAACATTTGGTTTCATAACTGGCCTGTTAAGTTGAATAAATCATTTTGGAAAATAAACCTAAAACAAATCACTGCTGCACATTTCAATGCAGCATCCAAAACCTTCGTGGACCAATACTCTGTTGATCAGTCCTCTGTGGATATAACGTGTCTCCTATTGTGGAATTATCTTCTTGTGCCTTTCGGTCTGTCAGCCGGCAGTGTCAGAACCAGAAAACATTTGGCAACAAAAATGTCCATAAAAACAGATTGTCTGTGTAAAAGCAAAATGATCACATCCCGTGAGGGCGGCATGATTCCTTTCTGGTAGTTTAAATGTAAACTAATCTTTCGTTGGCTCTTGGCTGCACGATCCAATAGCGGCAGGGGGAACGGAGACGGGGCCGGAGTTGTGCATGGCGGGGCGAGAGGGAGGTTTCGGGCAGATGGAGTTGTTTGAGACTCCCTTACTTGAAGTCAGGTTTTTCTGGGAAGGTGCAACCTGCCCGCCTGATGATGACGTTGGCGGCGTAGTGTGCCGCCTTCACGCACTGGTCTATTGGTTTGTCCATGACCAGCTCAGATAGAAAACCTGCAATACAAAAGAAGACAAACTTTAACAGAATTCCACAGAAAAGACAAAGAAAAGTAGATAGCTGTCAAATAAATGAAAAAGAAATTAAACTAAAATAAACGCACCTCCTACAAAGGCATCACCTGCACCGTTTGTGTCAACAATGTCCTTGGGGTCGATCTTCAGCACAGGGAAGGTCTCAACTTTGTCACCTGTATCAGACGTGTCGATAATTATATATATGCAGTAAACCACAATTGTCACAACGATAAGGGGAACGTAAGAAAAGATATAATCTATAAAAAAAATAGGAAATCTTACTTTGACACACAGTTTCATCCTTCCCTTGGGTCAACACCACAATCCTCTGCCTCTTTGTGTTGACTTTGGGCAAAGCCTGGGCCTTCTTGGCAATTTCCTTTATGTCCTCGGTCTAGACAAATTGTACATTAACCAGTTGATGCAGAAAAAACATGAAAGCTGCAGCGCTCATCAATAAGACGCCATCAGCCCACTCACCTCAAAGTCTTGCTCTTTAGCAAATGCTGTCGCCTCCTAAACGAAAGAAAACAAGAGAATGTTTGGTACAGAAATACGTGCTAAACATCAAACAAAAGTATCAACTCCACAACCACAACCACCTGAACAATATGCCGTTAAAGTTCGGCTTACCGTCTCATTGCCGAACAGCACATCAACGTAGGGCATAACCTGCATGAGGTTGTCCTTGAAGAACTGACAGATGAAAGGCGCTGAGAGGTTCATGCAAAACAGCTTGTTGTTTTCAGACGCGTGTTTCGCCACTTTCAGGATGGACTCCAACGAGACGGTCAAGAAGAAACCCTGGAAGCAAACGGTGACATTAGGTCAAGACCGATCTGCTTTTTATATCCTGATGGGCTCTAATGAATCGCACGAGGCAAAGTCCTACACAGAGACTGCACGGAGAACCTGTGGCACAACGCGCTACATGGACGTTTGGTAACTACTACTTACAGCAATATAGTAGACTTTAGCTTTTTCCACTAGCGTCCAGTTTTCTTCCAGGTCGAGATGCTTGTCCTTCTTATAACAGTTAGCTGCGGCTAGGTTAGCTACCAGAGACCTGAGTTACAAAGAGACAAAAAGTTAAGGATGGGTGAGATTATAATAAATCAACATGTGCTTTATTGTAATAATTACACACCTGTTATCTCCCGTGATGCATGCAGCACACGTCCCTGTGGGCTCTTCGTCTTGCTCGTAGTAGTGGGCATCGATGTGGGCGTCCTTCGCCTTCTCCTTCAGGATGTCCCCAAATTTGTCCTTGCCGATGCAGCCAAAGAATGTGCCGATGTTGTGGGGTTCTTGCATCATCCACTACAGAGTGACGTCAGCTCTGATCAGCATTTACAGTGAGACGTGACAGAGCATAGATGGAGTGACATGTATAGACAGGGTCTGTAGTTCATGACTCACCTGAGCGATCTTTATGGAGTTCTGTGTGGCTCCTCCAGCGTGGTACTCAACTTTGAACTTCTTCACGATCTCCTCAAATCTACACGCAGAAATCAACACATAATTCTCATCTATGAAGGAGGATTTGATGAGATGAAAATATGGAGCTACAGCCATCAGAGACTTGGCATTGAGGTATGAATTATTGCGCTTTGAGGTGCTTGTGGGTGGATGTTTTTTCTTATTTTTAAAAACATACAGGCTAGCTGTTGCTAAAAGATAAAAATAATTGAACTGTACTTTTTGAACATTAACACAAAGATTGAATCTCAGGGTTAAAGCAGCGGCCATTTGCTGTCCTTTTAGTCTTAATATCTCATAACAGGTTAGCACCCGCCCAGGGACTGCTAAAACAAGACTGACTGATACGCCCAGACTGATACAAGAAAAATAAACACGTTCGACAGTGAGAACTTGTTTGGACTTGCACCTTCATAAAGTGACCAAGTGGGTTGCTTATTCAGCAAACCTAACCTCACCAAGCTACGGAATACTTATATTGACATATAACCGTCTATGCAACAGTCTGAATTCATCAGTTTACTGCTCACACACGGTTACATACGTGCCTCTTATCTGCTGTTAAATGTTTGCCTTCGGGCTCTCGTCCCGGTGGGATTGGGAGGTAAAGTGTACTGGTTTGCTATTGGCTCAGACTGTCTCTCTTTGCTCAATCTGCTGCTCTGCCATTGGTCGTCTACAAAGACACGGTGGTGGTTTCTGGTGTGCGCCTGCTGGGACAGCTCTGCTCCAGAACAGACAGGAATAAACTGTATCAATTCGGACGGATTTGTTAATCTCCCTGTACAAGACCAACAAAAAACTACACCAAAGACATGTTGCAATATAAGAGTTACGAACAGTGCTTTGTGTTGGTCCTCCGCCAGGATCTGGTCGTTGGGTTTCAGAGAGTAACTGCAGATGATTAGAGGAGAGAAAAGAGGAATTAGTCATCTGAAACGTGGTAAAACAAACCATGCTGTTGTAACTCAAACATTAACTATACGCCGTTATGGGTCATACAGTCCAGAAAAGTTGTTTGCAATAAATAACATGCACACAATAACTGACTGATTGTGTGGATAAGCATTTTAGACGGACCGTGGATCTGGGAAATGGGTTGTTCCCTCCTTTGGAAAATGTAAATAATGAAATCAACAATTCAAGGGCAAAGTGCTTAAGAAACTTTGTTAAAGTGCCAATGTTACTACAGATCACTGCACCGACCAAATCAATGTGTTTGTCAATTTAGTTTGGAAAAAAAAAAAACGTGTTTCATCGAATCACAACGGTACGTTAGGGATTAAGCTGCAGCTAAAGTCCGGCTTTATTCTATGTGACTGAATTAGAACTGTGGTTGGTTGGTTTAGCTCTAATCCTAGAGTTTATGCAAAGGGCTTGAGTGGACTGGGCTGGAACCCATAGGAGCCCTTTTCCATGGTCAACTCAGTGAGCCAAAGCTAATACGGACCAGAAAACTGCTGCTCTGAGTGCGGAGGTTTCCAATGATGGCTCCCACTTTTTAAAATAATACACAGTAAATGAATAGACGAGTCAATGGAATAAATTGCATCATTCTGTTCCAGTCACTGGAGTGACTTTACCAACACTAAGCGTCTTAATCCGAATTGCGACTTTAATTAAGGAGATTTTACAGCAGCAAACCGGTGGAATAAGGAACCCAACGCCAAAGAAAAATACAATCCATATATTTGTTAGTATTTCTTTTCCTTTATAGTTGACAAGGAATCCACGGCAAGCTGACCGCACCATCTTTAGGAGACAAAAATGTATTTACGTTTCCAAGAAGTCCTTGTCCACAACAGCAATGATGTCCAGTAAGGGGTTTCCCATCCCAAAGAGTGAATTAGGGCTGAAACACAGAAGACAACACGTTAAAACTAAATATTGCTACTTTGCTTTAATATAAAACTTCCTATTTTACTTGCATGTTACATTTGTGTTTTTTGTTACATCTCTTCCAGCTTTATTGTAGAGGGGACAGCCGTCCTCTGGCACGGTGTAGAAAAAACAATTTCATGTTTATTCACTTCACCGAATGAGCTGGGTTTTGTGAATCATTCATTGACAAAACATTTGTTTCCATGCAACTTCCATCCCATGACTTAAAACCATCCACTCTCAGAAGCAGAAAAACTCTGAAACAAATTTTCCAAAATAATAGGAATGTCGTGGTGCAGTGGTGAGGACCCAGTTAGTCATGCATGTAACCGTGTTATGACACAGAGCAAAGCAACAGCAGCTGTGGGCTGCGGGGTCTCTGTGTTTGCACAGTCTGTTCTGGGGAAAAAAACTGCACACAGAATATCATAGAAGATCGTAGTCTCGTAAAGGAAAATAAGGTTTTATAAAAGCACCGCGGTAAGCGCCACACGTCAGCCTGTCACCGCAACAAATAGTCGGTTATGCGTGTCTTGGCACATTTTTATTTGTATATAAAACAAATAACTGAAAAGTATACGTGCAACACTTCAAAAGCACTGAGAGTTTCTGGAAACCCTTTTTATGCGTTGTCGTCTTCACTTATGATCCTAACTCCTGCTATCGCCACAATCTGATCAGTTATCCTGGGAGAAAACCCACATGGAGCAAGCCCCACAGACCGTGACATAAGCAACATTTACATGGGCTATAATTATTTTACCCAGCGAGCATTTTCTTTTCCGACACTCCCCTGAGAACATTTACGGTAGCAGAAAAGCAACGTGATCGGATGTCATTTGATAAAGCAGAGAGATGTAATAGAGCAGATGCAGTTTTCCCTGGAAAAAAAAGAGATAATGTAACCGATGTCACACCCTTACCATCATTCCCATCATCAAACAGATCTGTCAATATGTTGTCAGGTGATTGCTGGGCTTACGCAGCAAATAACACCTGCCTTTAAATGAATTTCCTCTGTCAACGTGTTCTTACCTTGCAGAAGACATGGTTTCTCTCTCACTCTCTCTGTGTTTACCAGCTAGATTCTGTCAGACCTGTTGAGTAACCTAAAACCGGCTCAGAAAGAGCTTTGCATTCAAAAACTTCTGAATTTCAGCTCAGTGTGCGGGAAGATCGATTTTACCCTGCAACCACAGCTCCTCCTACTCGGCACTGACTGATTGGAGACATCTAAAGGGGAGGAAGGTCCAGAACAGTCGGTCTCTGGCCGGCGATTGGCTTGCATTGCCGATTCCGGCCTCAATCCGCTCACTCCATTGAAGCCGTATTACATCGTGAGAAGCGTGCTGATGGTTGCAGCTACGGAGATGCCGTCATATGACAACGGCGGGTCTCCGTCAGAATAGAAGCAGCCGAGTGATTTGTTTAGGCGGGAAACAAGTCATAACATCGCACATTTCACGACCATGGTCACGTGGTCAAATCACAAGTCACTGTTCTGGGGAGCTGGTGCAGGGTGGCAAGCTCCCACTGCAGAGCGTCTATCATCGCTCCACCAGGCAGCGGAGCTGTTTCTTGGCACTGGATGAACGTAGTGTCCAGATCAGTCCAAGTATTTCCTTTTGCAGCTTAGGAAGCATGCGAGAGGCAGGTGGCAGTCGGGTCGATCTTAGATTAGATATTGGCACACTTTCTGCAGTCAACGGGCGCAACTAGCCAACAAGCACAGTCCCTGGACGCGTCTGACCCGACGTTGCATTTAGCTTAGCTAACCGTTAGCTCTGTTTGGGTATTTTAAAGGGATAACCATCAAAGGACTTTGCACCGCTGCGCATCAATGGCGACCTCTCACCCAGCGTGGTGGTTTAGGCACACGTTTATTGGTGTAAAGAAACTTCCGTTATTAACCGCCCTCTCGTGGGATACACGCGTTTATAATGTCTACAATCTTCACATATCAAATGAACGTCGGGGATTTGCTCACAATAGCATTTAACCTTATCAGAGGAGGGTCGTGAGTCCTCGTGCCTCAGGGAGGCAGATTCTTGTATTTCTTTTTTTTGTTGACTTTCGGTCACCTTAGTTCTGCATGAGTCTTTTTGGTCGGAGACTCCGTCTTCTTCTCCACGGAAACTTTTTGTTTCTTTGCTTTTGGTTCATCAGAAGCCATGGCTAACGCTGCAAGTTGCAATCACCTTAACCTGTGTGGAAAAGCGCGTTCTTGTGGCTGAGGAGACCCTTGAGGCAGCCGTTGCCCCACCCTCGTCGTTGTGACGTCTTCACGGAGCTCAGCCAATCAAAAGCGTACATTTGTAGACGTGTTGCTTAAAGTAATGATTAAGACACAGAAGGAGATAATATAACTTTCGAAATTAAGACTTGAATAATTGGTCGGGTTACCGTGTGAACAATTTTTCACTTTTATTTATTAAAAACCTCCATATTTGGAATTAACACGAACATAATGTAGATGCAATCAAGTTGATAACCAGAAGATAATAATATTTTAATACTAACATGGGTTATATTAAATCACATTGAGAAATTGTTTGAGAAACCTGTTATGACTTCAGTAATATTCAATATTAAAAACCTAGCTCAAAATTAAACATGAAACTTATTGCGATGTTTACATCTGAATCGGGCCTGAGTGGTGAACGTTCAAGGCGCAAAGTCTTCTCCGCCACGAATATTTTTGTCTTTCTGTGAATTTGACCTGCACGGAAACCTGACAGTTTTCACACAGGGCAACAAAACCCCCCACACATCATACGGACCTCCGTGTAGCTGTCCACAAACCCCGCCTGATTAAAACGTCCCAAACTTTGCTCTGCAATTATCCATCGGATTGAAACAACCGTTGGTTTGTATTTAAACCGTCCGAGTTTTTTTCACAGCACTATCAATGGTATTTTGAGTTGATTCTATTGATTTGTCGATATGTCCCCGTGACCAAGTCGTGTTTACGTGTGCGTAGATCTGCAGGCGTCTCCCCGGCAACACCGACAAGTCAGCCATACTGACACCAAGTAGCCCACCTTCGGTGATATCCTTGGCTCAGTCAACCGAAGTTACCAGGTAAAACTTTTACACTTTTTATACATTATCCCCGATGCAGCATTTTCTGGTCACGTTTGCGCTTTTCACTCTCACCTCTGTCTTATTTTCTAACATTAGGAAAGCGATTGTAATAATCTCCCCAATGGGCAAACTAAAGTTTGGTAGCCAGCTGTTCATTTAAAGTTAGTTTGACAGAATTTGACAGCAGCTAAACTGACACCGCTTAACATTTACATTGTCACTGCCATCTAATAATGTACGAGTTTTTCTTAAAACTGCTGATTTAATGTCTCCATCTGCCACTCAGAGCACTTACAACATCAACAACAACAACAACAACCCCATTGTTGCAGCTGAGATGATCCACAGTCTGTTCCTGATTAATCACTCGGGAGACATCTTCCTGGAGAAACACTGGAAGAGTGTCATCAGCCGGAGTGTGTGTGATTACTTCTTCGAGGCCAAGGAGAAGGCGGTGGACCCTGAGGATGTGGCCCCTGTCCTGCAGACCCCACACCACTACCTTATCACCGTATACAGGGGAAAGCTCTTCTTCCTCTCTGTCGTCCAGACAGAAGTAGCTCCACTGTTTGTCATCGAGTTCCTGCACAGAGTGGCAGACATATTTCAGGTGCAAATTAATTCAGTTATATTATTTAAATTCAAGACAAGACGATACACTTTCACAACGCCATGCTCATTTTGCAGCGTTGAAAGTGTTTCTAAATTTTGTGTGCGAAACAGTACGAGTCAAAAGTTTGGACACCCTTTCTCGCTAAATCAAACACTCACACAATTGTCTGTACTGTGTGTGTGCGCTTTCACCTAACAGGTATTTTTGTTGACAGGACTACTTTGGAGAGTGCTCAGAAAGTGTGATTAAGGACAATGTGGTGACAGTGTACGAGCTTTTGGAGGAGATGCTCGACAACGGCTTTCCACTGGCAACAGAGTCCAACGTCCTCAAAGAAATGATCAGGCCTCCCACCATCCTGCGCTCAGTTGTCAACACTCTGACAGGTAGATGGAGGTCACCGCCCTCTGCCTAGTTATTGTAACAGGATTGGGGGTGATGGACAGGAAAATATGTCAAATTAACTTTCAACTGTTTTATATACCATCAGCCCAAATCCCAAAATATAACAGAAACCCCTTTTCCCAATACTTCATATGCGAGAGGATAGAGCCACCTGGCAAGAATGTAGATGTCTCCAATTTTTTTAAAAATGTTTTTCCAGGGGCAAGTAATGTTGGAGATACATTACCAACAGGTCAACTATCCAATATCCCATGGAGGCGTGCCGGAGTTAAATACACCAATAATGAGGCATATTTTGACGTAATAGAGGAAATAGATGCCATTGTGGACAAATCAGGTACGAGCAGCAGTTTTGGTTGGATGAAGAGTTTATCTATGTCAGTAGGAAGTTATTTTTCGTTCCCGGTAGATCATTTAATGCTTTTACTCTCGCATCTCCTTCAATCTTTAGGTACGACAGTATTTGCGGAGATCCAGGGTGTGATTGAAGCCTGTGTGAGGCTCACTGGGATGCCTGACCTGACTCTGTCCTTTATGGTTGGTTCATTTCCTCTCAGCTCAGTGTTGTGCTTTTGTCCGCGTCTGTTAAAATGTAAAACTCTCGCCCCCATCGTTGTGCCTTTTGATGACAGAATCCTCGTCTACTCGACGACGTGAGTTTCCACCCCTGTGTGCGGTTCAAGCGCTGGGAGTCGGAGCGCGCTCTCTCTTTCATCCCGCCAGACGGAAACTTCACACTCATGAACTATCAAGTCAGCTCTCAAAAGTATAAGCATAAGCACTTCTGTAATGTCTTATTTATATTTAGGTTAAGACAATATATCTGTGTACTTATGAGATCCGAGCATCAACATCTTCTACCAACTACAAGTATTGTTTTCTTTGGATTTTTGGTGTGGAGGAGTCAAATTCTCCTCTAATTTCTGCAATAAGGATCCACAATCCACTCTTGTTACCATGATTACTTGCTGATTTCTGTCTGCCTGCTGAATCCAAGGGTTTATTGTCTTTGTGGTTCACTCTTTCTGTGTCCAGTCTCGTGGCCATTCCAGTGTACGTGAAGCAGAGCATCAGTTTCTTTGACTCAGGACCTTGTGGTCGCCTGGACATCACGATCGGACCCAAGCAGACCATGGGGAAGACAGTGGAGGCTTTAATGGTCACAATCCACATGCCTAAAGCTGTGCTCAGTGCCAACCTCACAGCCACACAGGGCAACTACACCTACGACCCCGCTACCAAGGTAACGACCTTTCACACACAGAGACAGCCTCCCACAGTTAAATGTGGACGTTTTTGTATCTTTGTTTTATATTGTTGTGCCTCGTAAGTGATAAAACAAGACAAAAAACGTTTTTTTTCTTTTGTTTTGATAGGTGTTGGTTTGGGACATTGGGAAACTGAACCCCCAGAAGCTTCCTAACTTGAAGGGCAGTCTGAGTCTGCAGGCAGGAGCCCCAAAACCTGACGATAACCCGTCACTCAACATTGACCTGAAGATTCAGCAGGTGGCCATTTCAGGTAGTCTTCACTTTATAAATACTTATAATGGGGCCAAGTTTAAAGGCACTTTTTTTAGTTTTTCTCACTTTGCTTCTTCCCCCTCTGTACAGGTCTTAAGGTCAGTCGTCTTGAAATGTTTGGAGAGAAGTACAAGCCGTTCAAAGGTGTCAAGTATTTGACTAAAGCGGGAAAATTCCAAGTGCGGACCTGACTGCTAGAGGTCAAAAGTCAGCAACCCAATGAGCCAAATAGGAGGCAAGTTTACCAGCACTCCGATAGGTCTTATAAATCCTCTGGCCCATTGTTATTAATAAACAGTTATTTATTATGTGGCCTGTAAAGGGAAGCATTGATAATCAATATGTTGATTATTAATGCTTCCCTGTTGAAGTGCTAATAGCTTCTACCCAGTTTACATGTTCTGCGTTGTATGAAACATTCCTCCTGTCTTTTTGGACTATTTTAGTTTTGTGTTTTAACACCTTCTGAGTGTTGCCTAAGGGGAATATTTTGGTTTGAAAAGGGACACTCACTGCTCACTGCCTCCTCCTCCTCGCCACTTTTTCACACCTTGACAATATTATTTGCATGTTACTTGAGAGTAGGCAGCCACGCAAAACATTTTTGCTGAGTATCTGCAGTGTATATTTGAGTTTTTCTACATATTCACTCTTCAATGTGGCCTTGATTAGGGTGATTTGTATAACACACAACAACACAGAGGCCCAAGGGAAGATATATGTTTCAAAATGTATCGAGGTAAATACTTCAAATTATCTGCAGAGCTGAGATTCCACGAGTCTTTGGGGAACTGTTTTATACCTTCGTACAATCTACAAAACCCCTGATTAATCTTGATGCAACTTCTTTACCCCGCTTAAGATTTGCACAATCAATTATTCATGTGAAAAAATTATAATTGTATAAAGTTGAATCTGTATTTCACTAAATAAGAAGTCTTATAAAATTTTTGACACGATTCTTTCCATGTGTGGTCTTTGCTAGCTATTGTAGTAGCCGTGTTGTATCGAATGCTTGTGTACTTGTTCATTTTATGTTGTGGTAACAGTGACTCACATATGTAAATTACAAGGCAGACTCCTTTTATCACTATTGTAGTCTTTTATTCTTCCAAGGCACAGCAGATGTGTTGGCAGGGCGAGAAGCCATCAGAATACATTCAAGGTGTGAATGAACACATCAAGGACACACACAGAGGTTCACCCTGTCGCTCTCAGGGAGAGGTCACTCACTGCTACCTAAAATGTGGTTAACATTCAGGCCTCTGTCCCTGACCACCATGGGAGCGGCTCACTAGCACTGATTAGGTAAAGAGGCTACACACATTCACATAGATGACTCGAATGATATCAATGCCTGATCTCACATGAAGAAGTTCTTTCTGACCTCAAACCCCTGGGATCATATCCAGAACATCTGTGTTGATGCTTCACAACCGGAGAGTTTTAATGGCTGTCTATTACTTTTGATCAATTCTGAATATAACATGCTAACAGTTCAACTGTTCAAGAGAGTGTAGACACAAAGCACATTAGTTAAAAAAGAGAAAAAAATAATTAAGCTTCTCTAAAGAGGTCTGTTTTGTTGTTTTTAATAACCTGGATTATAATGTTTTAAGATGAAGATGTTGTAACTTAAAACAAATCCTTGGCATTGTTCACTGTTAAAGTTAGAACAAATAACTCAAAACAGTCATTAAAAACATATATTTAGTGTTACTGATCAAATGTTCAAATGTCATGTGAAAACCTCTTTTTTATTCTATCAACCTTCCTGTAATCAACATTATTTATTGACAACCATACATACATTTGTTTTAATTATACAATCTTTTTTTTAAACTGTCATAACGCTTTTAATCGAGAAGACGTTTTAGTTCTTCAAGTATAAACAACACCAGACAGCAGTGGTGTTGTATCACCTTTGAATTCATAGATCTACAGTTGAGAGTGTTGAGATTATTATTTCTAAAAGTAAACATGAAGAGTGGAGTATTCATCAGCCCACAAAATCCTCCAATACACCAAAACTCAGTGTATAAAGCTCATAGCGGAGTGTTGTCCATAAAACAAATAACTACTTTATGTACAATAGACAATACAAAAAAAGTAAATTTCTTCAAGAAGATAAGAAACTGAATGTCATTATTTGACTTTAGAAAATAGAAAAAAAAATATTTTCATGCAAAAAATATATACCTGCGATTTGGATAAACTCTTGTAACACAACATACCAAAAATATATATTATAAACTCTCCAATTAGCCCACATGTACGTGATACCACAGTTACAGATAATGAGAACAACAAAAACTAAAGGTTCCTGCTGAAAAAAAACCTCACCATCAGTTCCCTCTTCAATGTAGTGCACATTTACCCGTTAAGAGTGTGCATGTCGTCTTATTTGAGGTGTGTGCTATTGGTCATAGGAGAGTTAAGAGTGTTGCTAGTTGCAGGTACCAGGTTAGTTTATTGGTACCAGGGAGTCTTACGCACCCAGCGAAGGGTGCACCCTGCATCTGTTCGGATCTTGATCGAGGCTGCTTCTGCCTCTCTGACGGTCTCCTTCACTGACTGCATCAGATTCTGGGCGTTATGGACCAACATGTCCGTAGCCTGGTCAGGGAAACAGTTTGGTGTAAAATAATAAGACAGGTGGGACCAAATCAAAACAAGTCATTAGTTATTCAGCAGTGGAGGAAAGTAACTATAAATGTACTCAATTACTGCACTTGGGTATTTGTTATGTCTGCTTCACTGCAGTTCAGAGGGAAATATTGTAGTTTGTACTTTGCAGATTCAGATTGATAATAATAAGAATAATCAATTCACATTTGAGAATTTGCAGGAAAATGAACAAGCCGCAGGGCAGTATGAGACGTAGTTAAAAGCAGCCCCACCTTTATAAACAATGTGATCTAAATATTAATGCATCACTAATTAAAGTATAATGATGTTTTCTTTCAGTGTTATACTGATTGATTCTGGCCCCATGTGGTTTTGCATAATATCAAAACCAAGCGGTTCTCTGTATTCATATTGTGAGCTTACCTGCTCTGACTCCTCTTCACTAATGTTTGTCCGTCCCAGCATGGTGGCTTTGACAGTGGAGAGGATTTTCAGCTGAGTACTGATGGTAGGGATTCGTTCACACACCTTTGGAAGTAAAGAAAACGTGGGAGTTATTTTCTGTACAATACAAAGGATTCTCCCGTGTGTGTCAGTGTGAGTGTGTCGTTACCTGCAGGAGGTTGGTTCGGATGCGTCTATCAGTGCACTGCTTGGCAACGTCTTTAGCCAGTCTCGTCACCTCATCTGAGGCCTTGGCGATGTCCTTAGCACACTGAATCAGGGCTCGTTTGTTCCCGCTTCCACCACGAACCAGCCGAGACATTTCTGCCATCAGCAGAGCCATCCGCTTGGCTGCTGCTATGATGTCGTTGCCCTGTGAGGAGGTGGAGGAGGATGAAGGTAAGAGCAGAGTAGCAGGCTTCTTCAGAAGAGAATGGACTAAGACAAGAGATGAGAATCCATTGGAGACATCGTATGAGTCATGTTTCCACACTTTTTTGATTATGATCAAAATATTGTTATGAAACAATAAACAAAAATACGAGTGCATTTGTGTGAATGCCTTTTGAATTATAAAAGGGAAAAACAGGCACTAAGTGTACAAGCACAAATCTGCATGCAGTGTCAGTGTAAGTTAGCACATTTTCTTCCTCCCTTTTGGAAGAAGAGAACCTCAACGTCTCCCTGACATCTCAGTCAACGTGAAGGTCCACAGTGTTGGAGTCAGTGCACAATGTGAGATTAAGTAGCAGAAGCAGGTGATCATAACAGGCAAGCAGGCAATCTAAAAACTGCATCACCCAAAAGTCTTTGGGAAACTGTCATCCTCGGCCTGAAAGGTTGGCAAAACCAAGAGTGACTGACAGAAGTGACAACAGCCCCTCCTTCCAACCACATGACCTCAGCATGAACGGGAGCAAAGGACTTGCGAGGCCAGTGCAAGTTTATCCAGCAGGTGAAACAAAAAAACTTGCCATTCCAACAATCCTTGACTTTTAGTACAACGTCAGGGTGATGAGAGCACAGCCGTGTGGCAACTACATCTGAGTGTGATGCAGCAACCGCCACAGCTGGTTGGTGGTTTAGTGGCAAATACAGAGCTTATCTCTTGGGAGCAACGATCACACTGGGAGCCGTTAACAAATGCTCTGACTCAGTTGTGTGTGCACTCATGTTCATGTGTGTGCAGACCTTGCTGGACCACTTGCGCGCCTCCTGGTGGAGAGCCTGGGCAGCTGCAAGCATGGGTTGATTGACAGGCTGGTTGGAGGGCATCATCAGCAGTTCCGGCTCATAGTCATCCTCACCATCAGTAAACTCATCTTCATCATCTACCTCTCTCTCTTCTACTGCCTCCTCATCCTCTGGCTGGGTTAGATTGGGAAGTGTGTGTGTGAGTGGGTGTGTGGCGGGGTGGGGGAGGGGAGGGGAGGGGAGGTGGGGGGGGGTCATGGTTTGAGAATCAGTTGGGATGGGTAGGAAAAGGAGGGAGGCAAAAAAAATATGGAATATGGTGAAGAGGGGAAGGAGAAAGCCAGGAATGGCAGAAGGGAAGGAAGCATGGGAAAAGGAAGCATTTAGTACAGGGTGAGAGGCACTGGATGAAAGAACAGGAGATTCACAGGAAGGAGAAGCAGAATAAACAAACTGTGCAGGATCAGGGAGAGCGGAGGTGAAACTGCATACTGAAGGTACTGAAGCAAGGATGGGGGGAAAAAAAGAGGAAAGAGAAGCTGGTTTGGGTAGGTAACAGGATCCCATGCTTTACTCGGAGGCATCCCTCACACCCGTAACAAGTTTTAGGGGTCTAACAGTGTGGTTTAATCCAATGCCTAAAGAGATCCGGGATATTTTGTATCTGCTGTGCAAAGACACCTCTGCGGGATGGAAAAATCTCAGAAGAACTGAGAAAACGCTAAGTAGCTTCACAAAGACAGCACATTATTTTCCTTTACGTAGTTCCTACACAGAATAAATAATTGGACACACATGTACAGAGAAAATACACAAATGGGGAAAAGAGGGCAAAGAACACAAAGTCTTTTGCAGATATAGTGCGCTTGTTCTCCAGAGGTTCGATTTGCTCTCGAGAATTTTTTCTATTTTGTGCAGGTAAGTGGGAAGCCACTAACAACCTTACATGCCAAAACCTCGAACAGATGACAGTTTCCAGTTTCCCCTCTGAAATCTTCACTGATCGCCACATTTCAGCATCAACGTGATTTCGGTAAAGACATTCACGGCATCCGACAAAGTGTCACAGAGTCATGTCAACTAACGCGAAGGAGGGACATCACTGACCGGCGAGCTCATATCGACTGTATGTGTGCCACTGCGTTTGAAAGGACGCACATGTGATGGGGTGAGTCGATGTGAACTGACCTTGCTTGACCACTTGCGTGCCTCGTCGTGCAGCTGCCTGGCCGCCACCATCATGGGCTCGCTGAGCACCTCTCCAGCCTTCTGCTCTGGGAACTCCTCGTCCTTCTCCTCGGGAGGAGGGGGACGAGGTGGGGGCACCTCGCCCTCTGGTAAGGGGGGCTTGGGTGGAGCCTGCTCATCATTAACCTGAAAAACATGCAATTAGACACATTCATACGTAGTTCAAGAACAAAGGGGGCAGGGGGGTGTTTTACAGACAAAGATTAAAACAGTGTCTTCACACAGGGGCTTTAAAGTGTTGATGCACATAGTTTTGCTGATGCTGAAGGTTTCACCCAGGTGACATAATAATGTGCTGTCGCAGTTTCCTGGACTTCAGCTGCATATGACTGCAGCAAGGTAAGCAGTTTCTCTCCCCTTTTAGGTTTTAGCAATGTCAGAGACTTCAACTCGAACAACATCCCAGAGGACCTTAATAACTGGATTTAACCCCTGGCGTCGGTGTGAGGATCAAGTCACTGGAAGTCAGCAGAGATATGAGTTCTCGTGGGTGGTAAGTCACGTTTTGAAAGTATAACGGCATTTTGGTATAAGATCCAAGGCTGCACTGTTGTCCCAATATCATAGCATCTGGTTGCTTGAATCAATTTCAGCCTGACGGTTTGTTACATCCACTATTTATTATATCCACCCTGATTAATTGCTTTAAAAGATTTATCTATGAAATGGTCAGTACTAGTGTAATGCTCAAAGAGGGTGTTGTTTGATCAGAATTGAATGTCAGTGGACACAAAACTGTTCATCGTGCTTTTGAATGTGCTTACATGCAGCTGGTCCAGGTCCGGTGGTGGAGGAGGGAAGTCCGGCTCCTGAGGTTGGAAGGCTTCTCTTACTTTGCCGACCGCGGCCAGGATCCTCAGACACGAGTCCAAATAGACCTTTTGCAGAGCTTTGGTGGATAAAGAGAGATCATAACCTTAGTGTATCTGTCTTATACACCATCAAGAACATTCCTTTCTGCAGTATATTCCTGTACCTTTATCCTGTATGTTCCCAGCCACTGCTTTGGCATCCATCACCATGGGGCTGATGGTGTGGGAGAGGAGGTCTGATGCATGTTTTACTGTGTCTCTGAACCGCGGATCTTCAGAGTTCTCCACCTCCCTCTTAGCCACCAACAGGACCCGATTAGCGCGTCTTGCGATGCTCGTCGCTCCGGCAACAAGCATTTGGGGCTGAACGTTTGCCATGGCGACCCGGCACTTGTCGATGTCCTTCTTTATAGCCTCCTCGGAGGCATCTAACAGAGATTTGGTGTCGATGGCTTCATCCACCAGACCTGAGTCACACACAAACAATCTTTTTGCAGTCTGCCGTTACACTTCAACTACTTGTCAAAGTAAAATTGAGATATTTTGTAAATGCTCACCAGTGAGTTTCTCCACATTGTCAATCCACTGGTTCTTCATGGTGTCAAAGTGCTCGTATGCTGCTTTATTTCCAGGATTCTTCAACAAGATCCGAGCAGCAGAGGTCACCTGGACATTAACAGAGATGTCAGTATGTGTGAGACAGACTCTTGTAGCTGCATGTTTTAATCACTGTAAGCCATTGTATGAACCATTGCCACTGAAACAAACATTAGCACCTGCGGTGTGAGCTCCCTGGCACTTTTCACGGCAGCATGTATCCCCTCTACCGTACTTTTATTGGCCGTTCCCACGGCAGCAGCCTTCTCTGCAGTCGCCCCCAGTCGACCCGCGTGGGCCTCGAAGTTCCCTGCACGCTCTTCAAAAACCTACAACAAACATTATAACGTGTTTAGTCAGAATGCAGGCACCATCGTCCTCTCTTACTGAGTTCCCATTCCATAGACACACACAAACACAGACACACACACGCGACAACGTCCGAAAGAAGCAAATGCAACGCAGATTTTTCTTCATTACTGACCTCCGCTCTGCTGGGGGCGTCGGGTGGAGCAGTTGCAGCCACAGCCAGCAGTTTGATAGGGGTAGTGGTGTCACTGAAAATGTCAGATACTTCCTGGGTCATCACCTCCTGCATGTGCTGCCTCAGGTCCTTGTAGAAGCAGAGAGCGTTATCAGACCACTAGGTGGAGCACCAACACTGTGCATAAGTATCCCCTTACATGCATCGCAAACACAGGGCAAAAGATTGGTAAGGATGCACCACAATATTGTTATATTCTAGAAGTTCTTTTTTCTCTTCTTAATTCCCCCAAACTTGACACAGGCTGATATTCAGTTTTCTCAGAACCTTTGTGATCTTCCCACCGAATTATGACACCCTCTGTGGGTTTGAGCACAGTTTGGCCGCACAGCATACAATGACAGTGGTGTGATTCATTCAAAAATGGCTGTGCGTGTGTGTGTGTGTGTGTGTGTGTGTGTGTGTGCTTGTGAGAATGTTGCGCTACCTTCAGGCTGTCCTGCAGTTGTGCGGCTGTAGCTCGTGCGTGAGGGGCTTCGGCCTCGCCCCTGCTGGCCAGTTCTGCCAGAGATGTCATGAGAGCCTCTGTCCGGTCGCAGCGTCCAATCATGCCCTGGCGGTACGGGCCTAACAGGCCTCCTGCTAGCCTCCGTCCTTCTCCAACCATCCCTCTGATTGCTGCCTGACCTGGGGAGAGACACAGGGCACAACTCATTCTAAAAATCACATCTGGACACACAACATCTCCTCCCTTTGATGATCAAGCAATGGGGTGCAGCCGGTAAGACGTATATATCTTTGTGAATAATAATAGTGGTCATGGAGGTGTTTCGCTCGTATCCTCTAACAAAGCATAACGTGTGCCGGTACCTGTGTTCCACTGTAGTATTTCACACTCTGCTCCCAAAGGGAAGCACGGGAGGAAATAGGAAGACAAATCAAATCACAGAACAAGGATTCAGCAACAGACGTCAAACAGAGCATTAAAAACAACACAGTGCTTCCTAAATGACTCAGTAAGTCAAGCGAGTCACTCAGTGATTTCACTATGGGCGGCTAAGGAACTTGCATCAGTCACCAGAACAGTCATGTCCGTACCACCATTCAGAAATATTGAAAACGAGACACATTGCATCCTCACATTGTTCAGGATCCCATTAACTGCTAATGCAAAGAGGCTTGGTTGGGTGCTGCCTTGAACGCTTCCACACACTTCATCTTCTACTCAGGCTGATAACAGGCATGGAAGGTCAGAGCATTTATTTTTGAACTACTAGATCAACCCTCCTGAGAGCTGTCATCCAACCCCTCTCACCTACTCCTCTGTCATCCACTCCTGGGTTGTTCACCCAGCGGAGGGCCTGCTCCATCTTGCCCTCCAAAGTCACGGCGGGTTTTGTTGGTCTCATGTTGGCCACGGCCCGGTTTGTCTTGGACTGAAGGGTCAACAGTGCCCCTCCGATCTGCTTGGCCAAAGCGCGAGCTTCTGGGCTGTCACCTTTGCCCCTGAGAGAGAGGTAGATAGAAATAGGATTTAAGGAGGATTCAAAAGGGTGTAAAAGGAATGTAGTGCAGAATTCGAATGCAGACTTTAAACCCATGTCTCACCACACCTCTGTTAGATACCACCGTAAAAGGAAATACTGTCAACGGCTCATGCTTTTATTGGGTTGTTTAGTGAAAAAATATTTTGAGTATCTTTATAATTGACAAATCAAAAAGCCAAAATACCAACTGATTATCCATAGATAATACAGTAGCATTTTGTTTAAAGATGTACAGTCAGTCCTTAGAAGACCACAACACGTTTATTTATAAACGTTAGATGTGATTATGTATGCTTATCCCTTGAATGCTCTTTTGTAGGAGCTGCCCACAGCCGGGCCACCTGATTTACTGAGTCATATATCCACTTTCCTTTTATAGTCAATACAAGCTGTGGAAGTGGAGTACATAGATGGAGTTCAAAACGGATCGTATCTAGTGGCGAGTCATTGGGTTACAGAACCGTTCTGTGAATTTACTGTTTTAAACCCGATGAACTGGCCATCAGACTGCAAACATGTAATCCAGAGGTATGAACCTTGAGTGGTATTTCCCTTTAAGGCTTACTAAGTTGTTACTGACCCGCCACATTGTTACCATAACCCCATTTGTTCAACATATTCACAGAAACCTTATTGTAGGACTGATGCCCAGGGTTGACAAGCAACAACATATTTTCCAGGCGGGCATTATATGCCACCTACTGATGGTGTGAGGCTGCATTTTCATCCTAGAAAAAGAGGGTCTAAGAATTACATCAAGTCCCAAAACATCCTCGTCCATGCACAAGTCCGGGGAAGGAAGGCTTACTGTCTGCGTAGCTCCACAAGTCTCGCGGTGAGGCCCGCGATCTCCCCGATGGAGCGCAGGATGTCATCCCTCTCTTTGGGGTCTTCGCATAAGTCGGCGATGCGCTTGGCCTCCGCTAGTAGCGCTCGAATGTTCTCCTCCCCCTCGGGGCCGCCGTGAGGGTCCGCCAGCCAGGCCTTAAAACGCACATGTAGTTAGTTCTGATGGGATGAAAACACGCAACAGAAGTCTGTCCCACGGAGGCAGGAGGCAGAGCGAGGGGAGAGGGGGGTTGGCAGGGACTGCTTCTGCTTCATCTCACCTGTGCGGCGTCGAGCCTCCGAGCGATGGCCTGCTTGGCGTTGATTAGAGCCTCCAATCTGCGAGCAGCACCGTCCACTTTGCCAAACAACAAGTCTAAGCCCTGTGAGCACTGGCCTGCACGCTGCACACACCCTGGGTTGGGGCCCTGGCCTCTGTCATAAAAGAAAACAGAAACAAAAAATAGAGGATGACAAATCATACAAACAAAGTAAAGAAACTGTTGACCTTCATACAAACGCAGTACCTCGCTCGTAGATCAGCAATCTGGTCCGTCATCTGGCCCAGAGCCTTAGTGGTCGCCAGGATGTCTTTCCTTTCCTTCCCGGCGCACAGCTCTCCCACCTTACCGGCTTCATCAAGTATCACACGCAGGGCCAGCTCGCCGGCGTCTCCTGGGAAGGACGACGCCAGCGGATCACATGGGGGAATGACGTCTAAAAAGCTAAGTTAAGGGTTTCATTAGCGCTTTTAGCAGTTACCTGGTTGTCCATGGGAGTCTTTGAGCCAGCCTTTAGCCTGTGCCATCTTAGACTCAATCAAAGCCAAGCATCTCTTGACAGCCTCCATATCCTGAGGGGAAAGAGAGATTGAAGCAATGTGTATAACATTCAACCAACAAATCAGTTGTGGGTATTCAATTATAAAGGGAATACTCTAAATAAAGAATTTCCTGTGATGATCAGTACAAATGTTCTAAAAGCAGCCTAAAAGTCCACTTTCATTTGATTAATATAAATTTGGTCTTGAAGTTCTGTTGGCGGGGACATTTACCTGTTGTTTATGTAAACTCTTTGCTTTCTAACAGATGGAGGGAAAAATACTCTGCTTCAGTGAAAGCGTTCAATACAAGCCATCCATAATGGATGTGTCTGGACACCAACCAGAGTATTTCTATAATTCATGACCTGAAAGGAGGACAGTCATCGGGTGGAAGGGCTTATCAAAGCTCATACACTGAGTATAGTGCATGTTCACAGCAAACACACACACACACACACACACCAAACACAAACAGACAGATAATTGTCTGAGGAAGCTGTGTGCTACGATACATGCAGGGTTACAGGTTAGACTAAAGATCTTTACTTTAGCACTAAATGATCACACATTTTTAAATGTGCCCAAAGAAATGTTCCTGTTTCCTTTCCCCAAAAAGCATTTTTGTACGCTGCCGGCAGCTCTAGCACACAGTTAACATTAGAAGCACAAGAATCAATATACCACTATTGAACATGAATTTAATTGTTGTAGCATTTATTGTTTTAAAATTCATTTTGCTTAAAATGTGAATGACCGTCATCTGTTTCAAGCCATTTCACTCAAATGGACATCGTAGAGACAAACAGATGCGCATGGAACAATATTATGTCAGCTAACAGTTAGCGGAGCAGAACATATAACACACTGACAAATATGTAAGAATGAGGACTTTCCTCTCTCTTTCACACACATGCATGCTGGAAACTGCAGAGGTGGAGAGAAACAGACTTACCTTCTACAGGGAGGAAAATAATGGAGGAGGAAGGAAAAGAAAGAAAAGAAAAAGAAAAACCAGGAGTTATACTATCCAGCGAAAAAGAAAAGTGGAGACAGAGTGTAAAGAGTGAATTTCTTTGCGAGAAGCTATCCATGGCACAGAGGGATGTGTGGATCGAGTGTGTGTCTCTGTGTGTTCAATCAGGCCCTCCAAAGCAAAAGTGATCATCTGATTAAGATGCGTGGGGTCGTTTAAGTGTTTGGGGGGTTTAAGCTACAGCAGGAGGAAAGAAACAGTTGAGAGCTCATACCTTATTGGCCCAGGCATCTTCATCCCACGTGGTGAGCTGTAACACTCTTATGATCTCGTTGATTTCAGCGCTCATCTTTTCAAAGATAAACTTCCTGTTCCTCTCCGCGTCCTCAACGCCGCCACCTCGACTGCTCTTGGTTGCGACAAAAATCTTTATCGCTGGGGACAGAATCACGAGTACGTAGGATTACAGTTATACAGAAGCATATATATATATATATATATATATATACTGTATATCACTGTGATCCACAATAATCAACTCTACCGTGGAGTTGTAGACTAGAAAACAACAAAAAACAGCTAACTGCTGCATGAAGAGCTGCAGAGCTGTCACTTATCTGAGGGTTCATCATTAACGAGCAACAAGTAGTTATGTTATCCATCTCTCGCCTAAGATATGGATTTGAGTCCCCTTAGATGATGAAAGGTCTGAGTTTGGCAGCCTTTTCTTTAACGTGGCGGCAGCTAGCTGGCGTCTCACAGCTCTTACTGTCCTTAGTAAGACCAAACTATGGGTGAACATTTTTTTGACATTACAGCTGTAATAGTGTTTATCTTCTTTGCTGGTGCAGTATAAAGTCTGAGAGACGCTAGCAAGTAGCTAGTGGGCGGTGTGTGCGCAGTCAGTCTCCAGCAGCTAATGAATGTAATTATCAGCGTTGCCATAACAACGGTTGGATGCTCAGTGACCTGCAATGCACCTACCTGATATAAGAACAGGCAGCAGCTCTTTGACGGTGTTCATGGAGTTGACGAGCATCTGCCTGTGTTCTTGGTGCGTCAGCTCCTGCTGCCTCTCCTCAATCATCTTTGACATTTTAGTCATCCCTGATGAAAAGAAAGAAACATCAGAAGTTATTTTTCTGTGAAAGGTCACCGAGGCCAAGGTAGCAAACTGTTGAGCCCGTGATCCTTCAGCGTTTCCACCGACTTAGTAGCTCTGACTTGTCCAGACTGATCATTACTTCACCGGCGCCTGGTCTCGTACAATGACAGCATCAGTCAAGCAGTGAGAAAGCCTCCAGATCATTATGCCACAGCGCTCCGACAACCCAGTAGACCGTTTACCTCTGATGGTAAAAGTTCTACTCTCCTGCCAGTGAAAGATCCTCAATAACTGCATCTTAGTCCCAGGAGCTGTCTGTAGTCAATTTACCTTTTTCATCCTGATAAAATAGTCTAACAAAGGTTAATTGCACTGAAAATGTTTTTTTCTGGAGGCCTTTGTAACAGCACAACAAATGCCAATTAGTATGATGCAATTGTAATATATAATTCACTAACTATACAGTTTGAGTTTAGTGAATGTATGAGGATTTTGGTTGAGTTGCTAATATGACTCCTTGATGCATTTGCTACTGACGCTAACACATAGCTTAACAAAGCTGTCCTCAAGTCTGCGTGTAACTACAACAAGGCTACAACTAACCGTTACCTTCTTTATTAATAACGGCTTGTTACTGACTTGAGTACTATATGTATCATTTTGTCCACAAAACATTTTAAAATTGCTTGTTAGTCTCATACCAACAAAAATCAGAACCTTGATCAACCTATTGATTTAGAAATTGTGAAGCAATGGTCAGAGATTTTGGTGCCCGGCTAAATGTGTTTTGAGGTAATAATTAATCTCCAGCTTGGATCAATAGTAGTAAAAAATATTTCTGAGCTACCTTATATAAACGCTGTAAAAATTTCATTTTCAATATTATTGTTTATTTTAATATAGATGTTGCTTAAAACTTTTTTAAAACAATCTTTCAACATTATTTTGTTGATGTACACTACCAGTCAGTAACAATGGACACATTTTGAAAAAGAAGAGCTCCTGCTGACCTGGCCTCAGGTTCTTGGTGTAAGTGATGAGGTCCTCCATGGTCTCCACCACCTCAGCCACTGCCAGGTACTCCAGGATACCTTTACACACGCGAATTATCTTACGCACCTAAGACACAACGCAGACATGATTACAAGCAGATCATGTACTCAGGGAAAGATGAATGACATTTATTATGAGAGCAGAATTTGTGTGTGCATGAGTCAACAAGACAGTGTTGAAGTTAAACTGTTGTATGTGTGGTTTGTGTGCTGTATGTGTGTGTGTGTTTGTTTGAGTGAGGGTATATAGTCTTGTGATGTACATCTTGTGACTGTGACAAGTTGCTTTTTAAAAGTGAGGATATCGTGAGACGTGGTGAGCAGTATCACGTGCCCAATGTGATTCCACTTATTACACCCCCACACACACACACACACACACACACAATGCGGGCTGGTGTATACCATATCCTCGCACACAAACACACATAGGGAGTTACGACAGAGGGAAGTCATTTGATCTCAGTGATTAGATCTGGCTTCATTTGAGACTCCATTAAAGACTTGTTCTAAGCTGGGTTCCTTCCTCCTCTGAGCAGCTATATAAAGCTTTTTTTCCCTGAAAGATACCAAACGTCTGAAGTAAGAGTTGTTCTCAGGTCACACATGTTGTTGCAAGGAGGCCGCACACACAGACACACACACACACACTCACTCACCTCTGCTTCATCAAAGGTAAGGAGCAGGTCAGATGTTCCAGATAGTATCCCTCTGGATCCATCGATCAGGTAATCTCGTGCAGGAACAGAGTATGGATCTGCCTTCAGCATCTGAGCTGCCTGGACGAGTTTAGAGCTTGAATTCTCCACCCTGAAAATACACGACTGGCTTGAGACGAGCGGCATAAATAAATTTACGAATCATAGGAATATGTCACTGTAAATCAAATAGATTGGATCTCATGTCTAGAAAAGGAAGCCATCTGCCCGCTTCTTAAATAAGCTGCTCTTAGGGGGTTTAAGAGTGTTGTGTTTGCAATAATGTAAACTTTAATTCTATTTTCTCATTAACAGTGAATGATGAGATTTCATTTGCTCATTTGAATTGCTTATCCCTCAGAGATTTAGCTTAACCTGAAGATGGATTTTAAGAGGACTTGAATAAAGCCATGTCCCTCCTCTCTCTGACCCCCCCCATCGGTCAGGGTATCCATGGCTGCCAGTTCATCTAAATTTAGGCTGGTTCACATTCCCGCACGCCCCTTTCTAAGCCCTGTGAGTGAGATTTATGGTGTAGGCTCCTATATTTGCGAGTGGGCCTGAGAGAACAGTGTGTGGACCTGCTGCAGGTTGAGACCTCTTTGATTTTAAAGGAAAACAACAAGAAATAGATTAGAGATAAAGCAAAAATTGATAATATTAAATGTACAGTAAAAGGCCTACACATCCAAACAAATGCTACACACACAGGCTAGGAACCCAGCCAGATGTCAAAGTTGCGGGATAGCTGAGTAGCAGCCCTCAGAGTTCATGTCAGCTCTTTGGATGCAAGCTGGCGAACAACAAACAGCCTCTCAGCGGTCTGGACGCATGCAGCGGGAACGGCGCCGGGGCCTCATAAGTGTCCCTTTGTCGCAGCTCGGAACGCTGCCACGCTTCGTGACGTTAAATAGTTCACTGTCTTCTGAAATAAAGTGGATCACTTCCATCATTTTGTGGCCGGGGATCGCTGTGAGTGACTGTGGGCGAGAGAGGGACGGAAGGGAGAAGCTTTTTCAATGCGCGTGGCTTCAGAGTCAGACCCTTACTTAATGAACGCAGGAGGCATGTCTCTCTTCATCACCTGGTCCTCTGTGGTTTGAACGGTCTCCTTGCCCACCTGGAACACACACACACACACACACACACAAAGTGGAACGTTCATTTTAAGTATCATTAGCTACAAAAAGACAGTAAAAACTATTCAAGTGAGCACTATTAATAGTCTCAGGGGTGAACGGGTGTGTATCAATTCACACCTATTTCAACCCCGCGTGCGTGTCATATCTTTTTAAGCTTGGGCTGCGGGCGACTCGGGTGTCTGTTATTCTACATGACGGCAAGTTGCAGGAAACACGTTTGTGCTGCTCCAGCGGAGGTCTGCAGTGTCAACAAATAGAACTTGACAGTCCTAACTATGAGTATTGATTTTTCAACTCAAACTAAAAAGGTTTCGGAAGATTTGGTCACACAATCAATATTGTTACTCCACAAATGGTCAATCAATGCAATACATATAGGCTAGTATTTTCTGTCAAAAGAACAGAAATTGGTGTTGTTATTGTATAAAGAAACATGATCACCTCTTAGTGGATTTTAATATGAATAACACATTTTCCATTTTGGAAATGACATAAATCACTCGCATACAGAGTCAGTGGGAAACGCACACACACACAACCATCTGCAGATGTTCATATGTTGATGCAGGTGGCAGAGAAACCACATGTCTCTAAAGAACTCACACATCCTACGAGAGCAAGCAGCCACCCACCCACATACGCACACACGCGCACACACACACACACACACACACACACACACACACACACACACACACACAACTACACGCACGTACTTGAGATGCAATTACAGTGAGATGATCACATCAATCTCTTGCCGCTGCTTTGAAAGAGAGTCAGTTAAAAGACTTTCTGGCTCCAGAGACTCAGTAGAGAGTCATCACACGGCGGGTTCAAGCAACACAGATTCATCCACACAACACTGAACCACTCTCCTGTTTCAGTTATTTATGCTGCCGTAGATCATTCCGGTCAACGATGAAACAAATCAAGAAAAGGAATTCCAGGCAAAGTGATAAGTGCTTATAATCTATAAATCACAAGAATTGTCAGCGTCTTCATATTTGTGTTACTAACATATGCAACACAAAATAACTCATAATACATTTGAAATGGTCGATAAAGCTGTATTTGAACTACACAAAAAAATGAAATGTAAAACCTGAATCGGTCATTCAACACCCAACTACAACGAACACACCAACAGCATGCAATGATACTAGTGAGAGAATGAACTTTAACACACAAATACGATAGTTCATGATCATTTCATCCTTACGAAACTTCAGTAAATGTATACTCTTGCATCCTACAATGCACTGTTGTCAATTGAAGTTAAACTGCTAAACCGTACAAATGAATGTTCACAAACTTTCTGAAAATTTACGTTAAGGTAGATATAGCTTTGGGAATTTCCTTGTTTGAAAAGTGCAGGGAGTTCGCCATCTTTAAACTCTGAAGAATGTGGCTCTTCAAGTAGAACTCCTCCTGACGAAACCTGACGAACTCACAAAGTCAATAACATCAGGTGATGGATGAAGTTTCCTGATATCAGCAAAGCTTGTCAATCGATTATTCAATACATAATTAATGAGAAAGGAAGTGGTTTTCTGAATGCACTGACAGTGTGATGTGCGTGTTGTTGTACAACTCTGACGGCTCCAGTGGGAAACAGACAGATGTCAATCAACGTTTACACAATACAAGTCAGCTGTTGCTCTTGCTGCCATCATTTCTTGTCACCTTTCTTCTGTCTGCTATCAAGTCAGGTAACAGTAATGTTAAGATATTAGAAATTCAAAAGTAGAAATACTCACAACATATAAAAATCACCTTTTAAAGTTGTTATAACAGACAAAGCAACATTAGTCATTAGTCATGGTTGTTTCCATATGAGGGAACTCTCCTTTTTAGCTCTATTTTGGTCTCCACAAAGGAAATATTGGGGGAGAATGTGTACTTCTTAGGCTAACAGTACCCACCAGCTGGTCGCTAACCTGTGCTGCTTGGAGTTCAGTGTACAGCTGCCTGTTGATATCAAAGCTGAGGAGGACTTAGAGAAAACAGAAAAGTTGTATGTCGTAACACCGACATAAAGAGCAGAAAGATGCTAAAACACAGTGGAGCGGAGAGGAGCTACCTAGTTACCTGGCAAATGCTTCTCTGAAGGTGTCTCTTTTCAAGTTACACATCGTTGTTGGATCAAAAATGTTGGTGTGAACAGATTCAAAGACCAAATGAATCGACATTCTGTCAATTAACAAACAAAAATTGAACAGAACACAAAACAATGGCGATGATTGTGTAATATAAACCGGGAGGAGATTTCAGGAGAAGCAGATGAGATGTGTGGATTTTAAGAAGAGATGGCTCATATGCATATGATTAGTGTGTGTGCGTGTGTGTGTGTGTGTGTGTGTGTTTGTAGTGGGTTGACGGTGCACTTTGAGGCTGTGCAGGGTCTGGTCCGAAGACGCCATCGACACTTTCCCAACCTCACGGTGCCGGATTAGGACAGAAATGGTCGATGCCCCCCCAACCCCCGTATCCACCCCCCCCCCTCCATCCCCCCTCCATCTCCCCTCCCTCCCTCCTCTTCTTATCTCAGTCTGCATCCCGCTGCTCCACAGTTTCAGTAGAACATTTTGCTCCTTGACTCGCTCTCCTCCCTCTCTCTAGTGTGTGGTTACTTCACTCAACAGTGAATCTATTTATTCCTTCTTCCCCCTCCCCCCCTCAGACATACTCGGGATCTGCGTTGACTCCTTCAGAAGCAGATACTTATGACGTATAAAACTAAAGTGGCTCTCCATGTGTCATCTGCGCGACTTCGGCAAGTTCTCCCTTTCAACCAACCAACCTCCCTCGGATTTTTAGTCGAATCAACGTCAACCCACGCACAACCTTCTGACAGATTGAGACGGACACCATCTTGCGTGTGCGTGTGTGTTTGTGTGTCTAAGTGCCTTAGTGACCTAGATTTTAAGTACCCCCCACAGGCAGCCCGACCTGTACGGGGTCATTGTAGCAGTGCGCAGTAGGACGCCTGTGGTGCTGGTGGCATGTCAGAGTGTTATATCGTAGAACGGCGTAAGTCTAGGAATGAATCAGCTTTCTCAAATACACGTGTCCTCAGAAGTGTGTGTGTGTGTGTGTGTATTTTTCACTTAAGGTGGATTACCTACCCAGCAACCATCCAGTACTGACTATAAAAGCTAAGTTCTTAAGCACCTTTTGGGCTCTCTTTCAACACCTTCTTCACTCACTTACTCTCTTACTTGAGGCTTGCTCATCTATCAATGCACAACACAACTAGTCACTTCTTCAACTGTGTATGCAGGCAATTAGCTCGGCTGCGACAGAGTGCCAGACGATAGGAAAAGACAGGATTTGAGGGGCGTTGTCTGCACGTTTTATCCCTCCATCCTGAAAGCATTTCCTCTGTCCGACACCTTGCAGACGGACAGTGTCCTCGGCCCCGATCCCTTCCTGTAACCTTGCGTCTCCATCATCTGAAATCCAGCGCCATGCCTGAGGCGGCTATTAGCCTCCTTCTGCTCTCTGTCTGGATGGATCAACTGAATGGATCAACGTGGACGAGGTGAGAAGGAGAGAGCGATGGGGGGGGGGATGTCAAGGACTCGGTGCAGCCCGGATGGTATCACACGAAATGGGGATTTTTCATTAAGATACGTCACAGAGTTTTGGTTAAAACTGAATAGCGCTTTTCATTATCAGTTAATGAGATATTTAACAAAATGATTATAAGTGTCCTTGCAGAGGGAAGCGGCAGCATTATGTGTGAACTATTCAAAACTTTAATTTTACAACTCAGAGGGAGCCTTATTCTTGGTAAACTATTTCAAAAGAAACAAAACAAGATCCAGACAACTTTTTTTAAAGACCATCCAATCACATTGTTTCCATGTGATGCCCCAAACCACCGCACATTACCCCAGATAACTGAATGGATCCCTCTGATTGAGACATAAAACATGTGTGTGTTTGGTTAAACTGGCCCTTCTGGCCCTTTAAAATTCCCTGATAACTTAACCAAAATTCAGTGTGCAGTTTCTATTTTGCAGGATGTATTATGTCATAAATTATAGTTAGATGGCACGATTAGATTTTTTTCCCCATGTATTTCTTTTTTTACTTTAACTGAGAAAACATTTGACTATATTTCAATCATTGATTAAAACAAAGTTTGATCGTTTAAGATATGAAGCTTCTCCCCAAACTGGTTTTTGCATAGTCCAAATGGTTGTCTTTCTTAGCAGATTAGTTAACTGTGGTCTCCTTCAGTGGGAAAGTTCTCCAACAATACGAAACAAAAAACTACATAAAAGGTACGAGCAAAATATAACCAGATGCCCATGACAGCTGCTCACAAGTCTCCCACACAACACTTAACCTGTCTGATCAATTCTGCACTTACCCTGAAAGACTCATTTAGGCTGAAATCAATATGGAATC